>NW_027528855.1:670843-692609 GCF_008692635.1 Crocuta crocuta | reverse complement strand
GGGACAGAAAAGGACCAGAAGCATTAGGAGGCTGTCAGTTTTTCAAGAGAAGTCTTTCTGTTGTTATTAATAAAACTAACTAGAAATCATTCATTCAACATTTAGCAAGGCTTTATTGACTGTCTACCATGTGTTCCCAAAGCCCTGCTGGCATCCGTCCCTAGTATCACAATTAACACATTGGATAGAAATTCTTTTCACTTCTCTATTTCTCCTCCTTACGTTGTGAGCTTCTGAGGGTAGGAACTATGTCTTGTTGGTTACTGTAGGTCTTGTGCCTGGCTGAGAAGAAGTGTTCACTCATTCATTCATTCATTCATTCATTCATTCATTCAAGAAATCAATAGTGAGTTCCTGAGTGCCTACCATGGGCCTGGCATTGTTCTATGCAATGGAGATTCAGCAATAAATAGATTTTAAAAAGCCCTGCTTCTTCTGGTGTTTACATTCTCAGTGTGTGTGTGTGGGGTGGNGGGTAGAAAATAAACAAGAAAGTAAAATGTGTAGTATTTTAAATTATGACAAGAGCTATGGATAAAAATGAAGAGGGTAAGGAGTGTGGGGCAGAGGAAGGTTGTAGTTTTAAATGGGGTTAGCAGGGAAGGTCTCACTGAGAAGGTGACATTTGAGTGAAGATCAGAAAGAAGGGCAGGAGGAAGCCATGCGGATATCTGTGGGAAAGTTATTCCAGGCAGAAGGAACTTGGAACGTAGAGTCTTATAGGTGATTGTAGGAACGTGAGTTTTACTCTAAAGGAGCTGGGAAGGCTTTGGAGGGTAATGAAGGATCAGGAGGTCAGTTTGGGTTATGTGAAGTTTAAGATGCCTACTAGACAGCCAAGTAGGAGCTTTGAGCAGGCAGGTGCATGTATGGGCCCAGAGTTCAAAGGAGAGGTCTAGCAGGGAGACAGATATTCGGGAGTGGTTGGCATAGAGGTGGTCCTTAAAGCCATGAGATTTGCTGACAGCAGCACGGAAATGAGTGCAGGTCAGGTAAAGATACAGGATGGAGGGAAGAGGTGAACCAGCAAAGGGGAA
The DNA here is from genome assembly GCF_008692635.1 of Crocuta crocuta. NCBI lineage: Eukaryota > Metazoa > Chordata > Mammalia > Carnivora > Hyaenidae > Crocuta > Crocuta crocuta. The sequence goes on along the minus strand of NW_027528855.1, from coordinate 691,572 downwards.
TGAAAGGGAACGGCTAGTGAGGGAGGAAGAAACTTCAGGAGAGTGAGGTGTCCCAGACACGATTCAAGGAGATGGAAGTGATCCACGGAGTCAAATGCTTCTGACAGGTCAGCAAAATAAGGTCTAGGAGTTGATTGATGGGTTTAACAAAGTGAAGGTCATAGGTGATCTCGACAAAAGCCTTTCCAGTGGAAGGGAACAGTTGATGGGAGTGGAGAATGAGAGGCAAGAAAGTGGAGATTGTGTATAGGCAATATTTTGTAGGGGTTTTTCCTGCAGAGGGAAAAAGAAACCCGGTGGTTGCTAGAGAGGATGATTTTGCCTTAACTGGGAGAAATCATGACGTGTGTGTGTGTGCTGATGGGCATAATCCAGCAGAGAAAAGAAAACCGATGATACAGGAGAGAGAGNATTGTCAAATTAGTTTCCACATAACACTCAGTGCTCATCCCCACAAGTGTCCTCCTCCATGACTGAACTTCCTTTTTAAAAAAAATGTTTATTTATTTTCAGAGAGAGAGAGAGACAGACTGTGTGTGTGTATGAGCAGGGGAGGGGCAGAAAGAGAGGGAGAGAGAGGATTCCAAGCAGGATTCAGTGCAGAGCCCAGTGGGGAGCTCGATCTCATGACCATGGGATCATGACCTGAGCCGAAATCAAGAGTCAGACACTTGACTGACTGAGCCACCCAGGTGCCCCCCCCAACTCAGTAAGAACTTCCGACACCTGTTGTTTACATCCGTAAAATGGATCTAGCGGAACTCCCTAAAATGTAAGCTCCACAGAGCCCAGCACCCACAGTAAGAACATCTCAGTTACTTGTTGAATGAGTGACTAACTTGCTTCTAATTATTTGATGATGAAAGGCCTTAATGCTTCAAGATAAGCAAAGTAGGACCACAGACTTTGGCAATTAGGCATCTGAACTTTGATCTTCAGTAACATTCCATATGTTCTAAATACATGTTGTTACTTTTACACATAATCTAAAGGTGCCAGGCAAGTGGAGGTTTGGGAGACCCCTAGGCAGCACCAACATGTCATAAATGCGCCTTAAGTCTATACTCACCACCTAGAAAACGATGGTTTGGGAGGCCACAGCCATTGCTGGGGAACTGTTACAGAAGTGTTATGGATACATATGAAATCAAAGTTGCAGCTTAAAGCTGTTGGGAGAAGGTNCTGAATGATTATCAGCTCCTAAAATGACCCTGGGATAGTCCTGAAAACAAGCTCCTCAGAGGAGGAGACTTCAAAAGAGAAGAGAGACATTCCAAAGAAAATGTATATTCAACTCAATGAATAATGTGCTCCCGAGTGATCTTTTTACCTTTTTATGTTTTGTGCCAGGTATGGTGATACATAAATGAATAATATACAGGTCTCTGCCCTGGAGGAGTTCATGGTCTAATAGCAGAGACTATCCAGGAAACAGATGATTAGGAGAGCAGTTAAAGGATGATATATTGGCATGCTTAAGAAGGACGTAGGAGAGGGACACCTGGCTGGCTCAGTCAGGTAAGCGTCCCAGTTTCGATTTTTGGCTCAGGTCATGATCTCATGGTTCATGACTTTGAGCCCCACATCGGGCTCAGCCCTGAAAGTGGGGAACCTGCTTGGGATTCTCTCTCTGCCCCTCCCCGACTCGTTCTCTCACTCTCTCTCTCAAAATAAATAAATGGGCATTAAAAAAAAAAAGAGTATCTATGAGAAACACCTAATCAACTTGAGGAGGGGGCCCAAGTTAGATTTGTGTGTGTTTTACGGAGAATGTTAAATCTATCCGAAAGTAAAAAGAAACGTACATGAAACCCCTGTGTACCCGTAACGCAGCTTCAACAGTTCTTAACATCCTGCCAACTTTCCTTCCATTCTATCCATTCCCTTCCCCTCCCTTTTCCCCCCTAAGTATTTCAAGCCATATCACAGACGTCATATCCACCGATAAGTACTTGATTATGCTTCTTTAACTCTTCTTTAACTACAAGGACTTTTTTAAGAAAACATAGCCACCATCTCACTTAGCGACTTCTGAATGCATGCGTAGAGAACACGTCGGTGTAAGGCAGGAGAAGGCAAGGGCATAGCTAGCCGAAGGGGACTATATGGCCTTCAGACAGGCGACAGAGCCATGCCTGGCTTCTGTGGCAAACCACAGGTAGTTCAGTGACTGGCGCACTGGGGGAGTGACGTTGGCTCTGGGCCAAGCCTCTCATTCATACTATCTTGCTTAATTGCCACAACAAGGAAACTACAAAGGTGCATATAGTTAACTCCAAACAAAAGAGGGAAGCTTTGAGATGTTAAATAATTGGCCTACCTGTGACCCTGCAGCTGTGGGGGGTGAGTCCCTGGGAGCCCAACCAGGCCACCGTCCTGCCCGCACTGACGGACGGATGTTTGCGATTATCCACATCTTCAAGTGGTTGTCCCTTCGCTTCTGTTCTATACAATTATCAACTTTTCCAATGAATGGTTACCTGATTGGCTTCTTGGATTGTTAAAATGAGGTGTTTTTCGGAGGCGGGGGGAGGCAGGGTTTCGTAGGGTTTAAAGCAGTGGAAATTCACAGCAGGACTTGTGCTTATAATAGATGAATCTTTTGTAGTTCAAGCAACATGAATTTAACTGAGTCATCCGCTGTCGCTGGATACTAGCATACCCTAATTGCAAGAAAAAGCCTCTAGAAGGAGAAAACAGCCTCCTGAGTGCTGAACTTGCAAAGTTACCGTGCCAAAGCCCCGGTGAGCATCACAGACGTAAGAACCCCCTCATTTCCCTTCTTGAGAAATTCCAGTATTTGCTGATGCAGATATCCTAAGGTAAGAAAAGGCTAATTATTATGTTTTTATGAGAACTGAATTTTGTATTTAATTAACAGATTAAGTTATTCCCTGTTGCTAACAGGCTGTGTTCTCAATGAAACCAAATATTATGACAATTGCCAAGTTTATTAGATAGCTTATTGTATGAATGCTAACAGTCTATTTTACGGAGTTCCCTGTCCCCACCCGCAACCCCCCATTGGTTTCTGCCTCAAGCCCAGGTTTTAGGTACCACAATTTACCTGCCATTTTAGTCCAGCAGTTCTGTGATTCTCAAGGTATGCATTTAGTTTCAGCTTTCTGCTTTACAAAGTGACGCTCCAAAGCTTGGCAATCTAGGGCTGTTGCATTCAGGGAGTTTCTCCCGCACTTCAATGCTTGTGGCAACAGAATCAAAAGGCAGAAGGCGGAGCATGGTCGGGCCCCTTCCTCTCTCCGCCATGCCCCAGCAAGACATGGTCGCCGTGTGGAACTATGGGAAAGCACGTATGAGCACGACACGGTGGGTACACGTCAATGCTTTTTCCCAGGCTACCTGGTTTGACACCCAGTTCAAGTCCTTCTCGGCCATATACGCTATATCACTTGCCTAGCATCTCCATGCCTCAACTCCCTCGGCTGCACACTAGGGCTGATCACCAGTGGGCGAGGATGGACTGAGTGCACGGTGAATACACACTACTCAGTTCTAATGTCCCACATCGGAGGGCAGAGAGTATTTGGTGATTGTTGAAACCTAAAAGGCTACAAAAGTCTGCTTTACAAATAATGAAACAGATCAGAACTCTGCTCGCTCGGGGAGGAGAGCGGACTGCAAATCCTTCACAGTACTGGCCCCAACAAGGCTGTGAGGGCCAGGTTTGGAGACGCCCATCGTGATGATGTCGCAGTGTCTCCTGAGGTGGACAGGCCCCTAGACCTCCCAGGCCAACGTCTGTACTCCTTGGAGTTAGAGTATCTCGGTTTCAGAGAGGAGTCCCATAAAACCAGCCTGTCTCTGGAGCTGAGGGAAAGTCCCGGAAGTCGGGGGTGGGCGTACTGAGGTTAGGGACAGTGCGGGTGCAGACGCGATGTTGCCAGTCTGGTGAAGGGACCCCAGAGCGCTACACTAAAAACAGAGCTACTGCAGTATTCTGAGGATGCCTCACCATCCTCTAGTGGTATTAAGAGCCTCCTGAATACATTTTAAAACTTCCTTTGAAATAAAAACTCTGCTTTGTCCACAGAACAGAGGTTGATGGAGCCAAATACCACTGGAACGTTAAACAGAGCCCAAAGGGAATTTACCTATTCCTCATTTAGGCCGAAGGGAAAGACAAGAGAGATCAGCCAAAAGAAAGACAAAATGTAACATGATGAGAAAGGGAAGGAGCAGCGGAGGGAAGGAAATGGAAATGTATCCCGAAGAAAGTGTGGGGAAGATCTCGGCCACAGAAACGGACCCACGAAGCCACACTGGGTTACCAGCTGCACAGTGTTGGGAAGCATATCAGCTTTAGAGCAAGAAAGCCCCTTTGGTCTCATGGAGTCGAACCCGATCATGTTCCGGACGGGAACACTGGGGCTTGCCTGCTCACGGCCGTCTGTGTTCCCACCTGTAGCTCTGGAAATTTTTACCCTTTCCTGGGTGCAGATTTTGTTTGGAAATGAGAACGATTTTCCTCCTAGAACATCTACATTGAACTGCAGGTACCTTCATGCCACTTCCTGCCCCAGGGGTCAAGCCCTCATTGCACGTTGTGCTTTATAAGTGAAATTGAACTCCCTGGGTGTGGATGGGGGGTTTTAGGGGGAGGCCGGGAGGTGGAGAAGAGTCCTACCGCAGCCCTGGAAATAATAGTCAAGGACCCCTACTGACCTAAGGGAAGCAAAGAGAGCCCTGGTTCTTCTGTGAGTTTATCAGAACACATTAAAAATGAAAATTGCGATTTCTTCTGAGAAAATATTGCTGTTTTCTAGTTTTATTAAAAGGAAACTTCCTCTTTCCTNCCTGGTGACCTGGGAGAAGAAAAAGATAAAGCTCCTTTCAAAGTGGCCTGGATGGATTCCCTTGAGATGCAGATGGAAGCCAGTGATTTTCAAAATTGTTCAGAATCATTTCACAACGTAGACCAAAGCAAATATACTCTGCTGCTGCCTATAAATAATCATATCCTCATTGCGCCCACAAAGACGTTTCTCCAATGAGCTTACTGACCACCCATCTTGTCTCCGAATTTCCTTCCTTCACTAATGAGCAACCCAGACCCACACGGGAACAACCCCTACTTCTGGTCCAGGCCTTCGGCTCCGGAGCTTTAGCTCATCCTTATGAATCTCAGTACTATCTTACAGTACAAACAAGATCACTATCAATTTGTTTGATGTCCCCTGCAAGCAGCTATAGGACATTATTAATTCACTCCCCAGACCTTTCCCCTCTCACTCTCAGGGATATAAACAGAGTTATTCTAAACCATTTGCTGTGTTTTGACATTCTTTTCAGAATAATTACCCAAACGCATCCACAAGAGTAGAGGAGGACATAAAAGATAAGACTGCCAGGGTTTAAGTCAAAGATCACTTAAAATATCCAGCACTTGTCAAAAATAATATTTAGAAAAAAAGAACTCCCAGAAAATACTGTTGTGCTCATTTCCACTAGACTGTAAAGGTCAATGGGCCAGACCCCACGTTGAGCAGTAGGTTCAGAATAGAGAGCTAGGCATCCAGTTGTATACGAATAAAAGAATGTAACGCATCAAGAAGTATATTTTTCTTTTGATGAAAACATAAAAAAATAAAGTATCCCAACAGAGTTGGAGCAGTGAGTTTGACAGCACATGCCAAAAGTCACTAAACAACTTCATAGTAAGAAACTCAATTAAAGGAATCGTGCCAGCCCTCCCCTCCACCCCGCAATTTGCCTGGCAGGTGGTGCTGAGGGACTCGGCCAGTTAGCAAGTAGGGGCTGACATTTACACCTCAACAGTCAGACTCTAGGGCCTGTGCTCTTAACCAGGGCCATTGTAACAAATGGGAATCAGATGAAGCTCGGGAATGGGGTGTGTTGTCACTTAGAAGATACTCCCTACCCTCTCCACTAGCCCCAAGAGCTATACTGGGCAGCAGAGATGGTGGGTGGGAAGAGTTAGGAGAGATTTTCAAAAATCCACCGATTTTATAAGATGCTGCTGTGGGTTAAACTGTGTCTCCCCCACAGGTAAGTTGAAGTCCCATCCCTCATACCTACGAATGTGACCTCATTTGGAAATAGAGTCTTTGCTCACGTGGCCTATTTAAGATGGGGTCGTATTGGATTAGTGTGGACCCTAACCCAATGACTGCTGTCCTTATAGGAAGAGGGGACTACAGACAAAGAGACACAGGCACACGGAAGGGGAGGCCACACGAAGATGGAGACTGAGATCGTGTTTTTCTTCTCCTAAAACCTTCAGAGGAAGCACGATCCCGCCAACACCTTCATTTCAGACTCTTAATCTCTAGAACTGCGAGACAACACGTTTCTGTTGGGTAAAGCCACCAAGTTTGCGGCAGTTGGTTAACGACAAGCCCAGGAAGCTAATACTGACATTATTGCTCTGGCTTGCCTTATGGAACAAAGTTAGTCTCCCACTGAACAAAAATTATTTTGGTCCCTTTGCTGATTTTAAGAATGGAATGCTAGGGGCCCCTGGGTGGCTTAGTCGGTTAAGTGTCCGACTTTCGCTCAGGTCATGATCTCGCGGTTCGTGGGTTCGAGCCTCGCGTCGGGCTCTGTGCTGACTGCCAGCTCAGAGCCTGGAGCCTGTTTTGGATTCTGTATCTCCCTCTCTCTCCCTGCTCACACTGTCTCTCTCTCTCTCAGAAATAAATAAAACATTAAAAAAAAAAAGAATGGAATGTTAATACCAATCCACTCTGGATGGATACCCAAAATGGGTAACTATGCCATNAAGCCACCCAGGCGCCCCAACTATGCCATTTTTCAAAAACCCTAGGCTATAGCTTTAAGTATGCTATATTGTTTACTCAAAATAAACTATAGATATCCACTGTGCAGGCTAGACATTCAAGCTAAAGTATCTGTCATTTGTTAAATTAATTCCACAGGCCCCCACTTGATTTATCATTTTTATATTGCTCTGCTTCTTTAGGTTTCTAGTTTCTACATTTCTCCGTTTGCTCACTTTGGAACAACACGATCTCGACTCCTGGAAGACAGTTGTCCACGTGGAGCCAATTGCAAAAATGAACCTCTAAGTCCTGAACCAGATCTTTGGTGATAACAGTCCCAAACACCTATTTTTTCCTTTAAAAAGCTCTCTCTTCATTAACACCATGTAGTTCATATCACTATTCCAATAGATTTGCATTTTCCATTGCTGTTGATAAAAGGATGTGCTTATCTATTTCACACATTATAACTGAAAACTGGAAAGCAATAGTTGGTATATCACTTTATAGCCAATAGACCCTAGAATTTCGTGATTATAATCTGGTTGTTATCTGAAATGTATTTAAACACACACACACGCACACGCACGCACGCAGCATCACCTTATCTTTTATACTGCAGCCAAGAAACCAGCTTTATTATTCAGTGTAACTTTTTGTGCTAGCAAACCAAAGAACCTGATTGAGCTGGTTAAGTGGCTTGATTAGTGGCTTTTCCACAGATGAAAACACTGCCCAAACTGTGTCTATGAAAGGTATGTTCTTATGCAAAGTGGATGTGATACCCGAATTCATAACTGATGGCTTTCATCAGGCATCTATAGTATTAGCTCTACAAAAAGCTGCAGTCAAGGCTCCCAAGGTCATACCTGATCCAACACATCACCTGCTTGCTGGGGAGTTTCCCTGACCTAAAGCCCCAGCATTTTAATCACTGTTCGAGGTTCAATATCTAACATAATGGTGTTCATCCAGAAGTCTCCCATTAGGTAAGAACATGTTACAAGAGAGGATAAGGAAGATTGAGTCATATGCGCTCTAGCTTTCTCTTATCCATGTACTAGGATGAATTTGTTTGCCCGATCATACATTTCCCATTTTGGAACCCAGAAAAAACTTTTGGGTGAAGGATAAGAGCAAGGAACAGGGAGTGGGAGTGGAAAGGATACCCCACCGGGTCCTGAATGACAATACTGAGGGTGAAAAGAGAGGCACAGTTAGTAATAAACTGACAACATCTCTTCTGGAATGGCCTAATTCCTCACCAGAACTCCACCTCTACCCTTGCCACAGACTCACATGATGAACCCTAAACCTGTTACGGATGGGTTAACTCTGGACGTTACGACTCAAGAGCTGTGCTTCATAGACCACTACACAGTAATGTAAAGATGAAGACCTTAGGCTTTTGCAGTGAGACTGATTCAGATTTGAGTGCTGTCTCTGCTGTTTATTGGCTATGTGACCCAGGGCAAGTTACTTAACCTCTCTGAACATTGTTTTTAATCTGTACAATGTGGATGATGAAACTCCCCTAATAAAGTTGTTGTGAAGATTAACTGACCTAATGCTTAACACATTGGCTTGCACATACTAGGCCATCAGTGTTAGCTAGTATTAATGAACCCAAAGCAAGCAAATTAACATTTGCTTCTGATGGTCAGTCACTGAACAGTGGACCGGATGGTTGATGAACTGATCCAGTTCAGCCCCTGAGAAGTCTCAGGTAAATAACCTCAGTTATTTGTGGGCCAGTTATATCACCTTACAAATCAAATAGGACATTTAGTTGCCTAATTCACTAGCATGAAATGTAACTGCTAGCAAGTAGCTATAGTATAGGCAGACAGAATGGATGGCAAGGTTCCAGAAAATTCCAGCAAATACATTTGTCTGATTGTATCTGGGGAGGAGGGTTATACTTGTGTAGGGGAACCCAAAGATTTTACTGTATTTACACTCTTTGACCTCCTGTCCATACTTGAAAAGTATCCTGGGGTGCCTAAGTGGCTCAGTCAGTTAAGCATCTAACTCTTAGTTTTGGCTCAGGTCATGAGCTCACAGTTTGTGAGTTTGAGCCCCACATCAGAATCTGTGCTGACAACATGGAGCCTGCCAGGGATTCTCTCTCTCTCTCCCTCTCTCTCTGCCCCTGCTCATGTTCACTCTCTCTCTCTCTCTGAAAATAAATAAACTTTTAAAAAAAGACTGTCCTGCATGACTCTGAGATAGCTTGACTTCCAGATTGTTGGGCTCCTTCCCCTTCTAGCCCACACAGACCTAGAAATACCGTGGAGATTTTTTTCTTATTAAGGTAAATGACCTGAGACAGAACTCTCAAGAAGCTTCAGGAAAGGTCCAACTGAGATACCAAAGAATTTGGTATTCAAAGCCAAGGATGTCAATAGTGAGAAAGGAGCTAACATACACACACCCAGAGGAAGGCAAGCAGCATGGAGGAAAGGTCTAGAGGTCAGGGACAGTGGCTTCAAGTATTTGAGGGCTTTCATGTAGGAGAGGGAGTAGACCAGCTCTCATTTATTCCAGTGGGGCCAGAATGTAGAAGGGCTGGGGAAATAGATTTGATAAGACTAGCTTGTTCTAATATGTAGTGAGCTCCTCATTGATGAAGATGTCCAAGCGGAGGCTTGATGACCAGATCTTAGGGAGTCTGGGGAAAGAATTTGTTCCTTTGAAGATAGGGATCTAGATAACAGCTAAGCGTCCTACCTCTAAGAGGACATTACCCAATGTTTCTAAAAAACTAGAGAATTCATATTTATTATTTCATTATTTTAGGAGGCTTCCATTAGGTTTTAATTTACCTTATGGATAATTCTATATATATAGAATTAATTCTATATAGAATTATCCCCCCCCCCACCAAAATGATCAACTAATCACAGGAATAAGTTTAACATATTTATATATATTAAGGCATAGTTATTCATTCCAGTCTAAATTACTTTTTAAAACAAGTAAATAGTCTATAACTAGTACTGGGATTATACAAAGAATATAAGCTATTTGCAGATATGTGCAGTAGGAGGCGGAAAAATATGCCCTAATAAAATTACAGCTCATAAGTTTCAACATTAAAAACCCTGATTTAATTTTATAATCCATCCTTATGAAGTCGCTGAAGATTTGTAAGCCTTTGCCTAATGAGGATCTACGGTATAATGGCCATAGCACTCTGAGGATGGAGGGGCAATGTACCTCGAAAAACATTTCAAAATCCATTTAATTATATCAGGCCCAATGACAAGCATTTATGAGCGCACACATCAGAAACTGGAGGTGCGATTTGGGGTCACATATCATCGGCTGAGTAGCAGAAACAAAGCTAAGTAAATTTCTGCTTGGCTCCTCAAATTAACAGTTTAATTCAAGTTTTGGATTTCCCAAGGAGCAAACCTATGGTGCAGTACTACTTCTGATGAATTAATTGCCTGATTTCTAATACTGAGTCCTGATAACTTTTTTCAAAGCTAGTAGATATGCCATCCGTATTTCTGCGGAGACCCATGACAGACAGAAGAGACTGCTGTTCACCCAAGCAAAGAGGATGGGTCCGACAAGCACCCTACACTTCCCACACACTGCTGTTTGCACCTTAGGTGTTATAAACTGAATACTAATTAGGTTTTAACACTTGTAATTAGATGGCTATTCATGCTGTTGTAATGTACTTTTCCTTTCCAAATTTGGTTCTGCAGTTGTCACTTTCCAGATCATTACCTGAGTTTTGGCGGCATCATCGATGACTTCCTAGAGCCTCCACCATCGGCCCATGCTGATTTGTTGAATGAAGCAGCTCTTCAGAATCCAACCACTTCCGGTTTACTGCGCTAGCCTCCTAAACTGATCTCACTTCTTCCATCCTTGATCACTTACAGTCTTTTCTCAACACGACTGCTCGGGGGTTCTCCTAAAATCAAAGTCAGATCAAGGCCCTCCTCTGCACAGATCCCTCCAATGGCTCACCAGTCCACTCAGGGTAAAATCCACAGTCTTGTGTAAGACCTGAACTAGGAGGTCCTATACAGCCTTGTTCCTCCATTCTTTCTCTGGCCGCCTCTCTCACTACTCTCCCCTTTGTTAGCCCAACCCATCAACTAGCCTCCTTACTATTCCCACACCTGATATGCTCCTGCCTTAGAGCTTTTATAGTGGTAAAGCTTTTGCACTCCCAGGAATGATCGTCTCCCAAATATTGGCATGACTAACTCCCTAGTGTCTTTTCTCAAGAATTACCTTGATTAACCTACTTAAAATTACAACCCACCTTTATCATCCTGCTCTTTTTTTGTATTTACATATAAATCCAAATGCACAAATGATTTTTAAAACTATAGAATGCTGATACAAGAAATTTTAAAACCTAGATAAATGGAGAGACACACTATGTTCATGGAGTAGAAAACTCTACATAGTAAAGATGTCAATGCTTCCCAAACTGATATACAAATTTAACACAATTCCTATAAAAATCCCAGCAGGATCATTTTGTAGATTATAGACAAAAGGATTTTAAAACATATACGGAGGTGTGCCTGGGTGGCTCGGTTGGTTAAGCTTTTGACTTCGGCTCAGGTCATGATATCGCTGTTCCTGAGTTTGAGCCCTGTGTCAGGCTCTGTGCTCATAGCTTGGAGCCTGGAGCCTGCTTCAGATTCTGTGTCTCCCCCTCTCTCTGCCCCTCCCATGCTCATGCTCTGTCTCTCTCTGTCTCTCAATAACAAATAAACCTTAAAACCTTTTTTTTTTTTTAATGTTTTATTTATTTCTAGGAGAGAGACACAGCGTGAGCAGGGGAGGGTCAGAGAGAGAGGGAGTCACAGACGGAAACAGGCTCCAGGCTCTGAGCTGGCAGTCAGCACAGAGCCCGACGCGGGGCTCGAACCCACGAACCGCGAGATCATGACCTAAGCGAAAGTCGGACGCTTAACCGACTAAGCCACCCAGGCGCCCCTTAAAACCTTTTTCTTAAATAAGAAAATAAAATATATATGGAAAGGTAAAGGAATGACAATTTTGATAAAGAAGAACAAAGTAGAAGAATCATTTTACCTGATTTTGAGACTTACAATGCGACAATACTCAAGACAGCATGGTGCTGGCAGAAGAATAACCACACAGATGAATGTAAAGGAATAGAGAACCCAGAAATAGACATACAGAGGGATGACTAACTGACTTTTAACAAAGAAACACAAGCATTTAATGCACGAAGGATAGTCTTTTCATCAAACGGTGCTAAAGCAATTGGACATCCATAGGCAAAGAAAGAAAACCTCAATCTAAACCTCGTATCTCATTATCCTCAAAACGTATAACAAATTTAAACATACAATGTTAAGACCATAAAACTCAGTAGACAACATAGGAGAAAACCTTCAGGACATTGGGTTAGGAGAGAAGTTCTCAGACATGGCAAGACATTTGTAAGCTTACTTACAAATACATGCATACACATGTACATACATAAATACATAAATGAATGAATAAATAAATGTCCATTCAAAAAATAAAATTATTTCAAACAAAAAATTTTTTAAACATATTGAAAGTATCAAGTGCTGGCAAGGATGCGGATCACTCAGACATTGCTGGTGAGAATTTAAAATGTTACAGACATTCTAGAAATTAGTTTGACAGTTTCTCATGAAATTAAACATACATCAGACATCCAGCCCAGTAATTGCATTCATGGGCATTTACCCCAGAGAAATGAAAATGAATATCCACACAAAAGCCTGTATATGGATGCTTATAGAAACTCTATTAATAACAGCCTCAACTGGAAGCAAAACCCCTATGTCTTTGAATACATAAATGATTAAAGAAACGGTAGTCCATCCACATCATGGAATACTATTCAGCAATAAAAAGGAATGATCGATTGATACACACAACAATCTACATGGGTCTGGAGGAATTCATGCTAAATGAAGAAAGCCAGTCTCTAAAGGTTACAGCTTGCATGTATGTATTTTTGTATTTTAATGATATTCTTGAAAAGACAAAACTAAAACCATAATAATGGAGAACAGATTGGGGGCTGCCAGGGGCTAAGGGTGGGGTGATGGAACAATTCTGTATTTTGACTGTGGTGATGGTTATATGAGTTTATAACTGGTATAAAATGCATAGACCTATCTACCAGTCAATTCTACTGTATGTTAATTCTAAAAAATAATAATAAAGCCAGATACTAAAGATTAGTGCACTTTAGAGATTACTGTATCCATGTTGTAACTCAATGGAAAAATAAAGAAATTACAAAATAATGTAATAATTGTGCCATATTTTAATGTCTACATTTTCGATTAAAGTTAAGTCATGAAGGGCACCTGGTAGCTTAGTTGGTAGAGCGTGCAGCTCTTGATCTCGAGGTCATGAGTTCAAGCCCCATGATGGGTATAGATAGTACTTTAAAAATAATAAAGTTAATTGGACTCCTGGGTGGCTCAGCCAGTTAAGTATCTGACTTCGGTGCAGGTCATGATCTCATAGTTTGTGGGTTCGAGCCCTGCATCTGGCTCTGTGCTGACAGCTCAGAGCCTGGCACTTGCTTCGGATTCTGTGTCTCCCTCTCTCTTGGCCCCTCCCCTGCTAGTGCTCAGTCTCTCTCTCTCAAAAATAAACACTATAAAAAATTTTTTTAAATAATAAAGTGATGAAAAAATATAAAAGCCAATTACATAAGACTGTGTTAGTTGTATTTTTCCTGTTGATTTCTACTTATTACAGTGAGCTGACTGCAATACTTTGAAATATGTTTCAGACTTGCTTTTGGCCCAAGGTATTGTCAAAGTTTTAAAACATCCCATATGTGCCTGAAAAGAATGTGCATAATATAGTTGTGGACTCTAATATTTTCTACGTGGTCTATTAGATCAAGTCTGTTTAATGTGTTGTTGTTTAAATAGTTCACTATTTTTCTTTAAACTGAGGTGGAGTGTATATCTCCCATTGTTGTAGAATTATTTGCAGGCAATTTTTAGGATGAACAGGAAGGTCGTTTCTTCCACAAGGATCTGTGTTTGCTTCTGCCAGGTGCTTGGGGGCATTACCGGTCCAAGATCACCGTCAGTATAGTGCCAACATAGGCAATGCCAACACAGGTTACAATTTCACATGAGGACAGACTCATGGCTATAATTCTCAGTGACAAGTTTTTCTTTTATTTCTTTTATTTGCACTGCTCTTATTAACTTTGGAGGAGAATACCTTTGGTTCCTACTATCTAGCAGAGTATAATTCTTTGGGGTCCAAGTTTAATATGGGAGAGAGTCTTTTATTGGTTTCTTTCTCTAGGGCAGGCCTGGAGTTTTGTTTTCTGCCCCCTTACCCAGGGAGGCCGCCACAACTGAAAAGCCAAGTTCACCAGGATTGGCAGAAACCTTCAGTTCCCATTTCCCTTAGATTTTGACCTGCTGGTACTTTAATAGCCTGCTATTTCTTTCTTGTCCTTGGGCAGTTTGAGCACATTTGTCCTACCCAGTGTTTTAAATGTTCATGGGGGGGAAGGGGGCGGGTTCTGACTAAGCTTAACTGGAAGTTCCCCCCTCTGCTGCCATTTCCTTCTGTATCTCCCCCTCTCTCCCTCTAGCCCACGAGTCACTTTGCATCCCTAGTCCTTGTTCCCCACCTGATCATTATAAAGAAGTACCCAGTACAGGGGTGGCCGGATGGCTCAGGTGGTTAAGTGTCTAAATCTTGGTTTTGGCTCAGGTCTTGATCTGCTGGTTCAGATATGGAGCCCTGCTTTGGGCTCTGCGCTGACAGCTCTGAGCCTGCTTCAGATGCTCTGTCCTTCCACTCTCTCAAAAATTATTAAATAAATATTAAATAAATAAATACCCAATACATTCTAGGACAACGGACTGCCAAAATAATTTCAATCCAAAACTGTGAGAGCAGGCCTCTTGACTGGAGGCCCAATATTCTTCCCACTGTCCCATGCTGGGTCTTCCAGCTCGACTAGTCCCTGCATCTGCAAGGAGAAGATGGAGACCCCCGGCTAAAACAGACCTCACCATCTGAATCAAGTTCGTGTCTTGGCGTGTTGACCACTGGCACTTTCCGCTCAGCCTAGCTCACTTCTCTGCCTGTCCTGAGTCCCGACACCTTCCTGTCCACTTGGCCTACGCCTTGTCCACCGAGATTTCCCACCTCCTGACCAATCTCTGGTGCCCAGTGCCTGTCCGCTGTTTGAAACCCCCAGCTCTTCTGTCGTTAACTAAGGGGCAACCATTTGGCCGGGGCTGGATGGGTATTGTGACGGCTCTGCCCCTCACACAGAGTCACTGAAGTAGAAGGAGATACAAGTATGAACCAACAACGATTCTCTGCCTCAGCTGGCAGGGTCAAGTGCATCGGTGACTGAGCTTTTGTATTCATTTGTGGGGTGGAGGGCTGCCATAACAACATACCATCAACTGGAGGGCTTAATGAACAGAAATGATTTCCTCACTTCTGGAGGCTGGGAGGAAGGCTGAGATCAGTGCCAGGTAAGTTGGTCTCTTTGAGGCCTGTCTCCTTGGCTTGTAAATGGCTGCCTTCTCCCTATGTCATCCTGTGGTCTTTCCTGTGTGTGTGTGTCGGGGTCCTAATCTCTTTTTACAAGGACACCAGTCATACTGGCTTAGGGCCCACCTTGATGACCTCATTTTACCTCAGTCACCTCCTAAAAACCCCATCTCCTCACATTCTGAGGTACTGGGGCTTAGGATTTCGGAACGTGAATTTAGGGGGAACACAATTCAGACCCAACAGCTTATACTGAAACCAAAGATTTTTGTGAGTTGCCCACGTTCCCATGCCAACCTCACCAACACAAACGAGTTTGACTGTGTGCTACCTAGGTTTTGGCAATAAGCAACCTTACCTTGCACAAATGTGCTGTACCGTCTGCTTCCGAAGGCAAATCTTGCCTGTTACGAGAGAATTGGCAAGCATCAGTGCAAAAGTTTGAGTTCCAAATATTAAATATTTAAATATTAATTTGTTCTTCAAAATGCTTACCAAAGTTATCAGTATGTTCATTACAAGCCTTGTAATTATATTTAATATTCATTAATGAAGTCAACAGGGTAGGGTTCTACCCTCAGCTCTTTGGCGCTGAAAGTACAATTTCTGATTTTGTTCCCCCCTGTTATTATTTCCCTTTTGCTCCAAGTAGCTCAGTAAACCATACAAGAGTGTAAACATTAAATTCGGGGACACACTTAATTGACAAAATATGGAAAAAAATGTTTGTGCCAGTAGCTGTAAATGACATCACATGCTCTGGAGGAAAGATGTTTCTGTGAGAAATGATGTAGCAATAATAAAACACACCCGTTACATTGAAAACGGAAGGCATTTGGCTGAGAGAAAAAAAGGCTCTCACAGCACAGAATCTTTGACGGAGAAATTGACTTTAAGTAGGCTTAACGCAGGGGGAGGGTGTGTGTCAGCACTAACAATTGGCATTTCTGTATTTTTATCTCACATTATTCACGGCTTTAAAATAAATATTTTCTGTTTCTTCCTGTATCATAGAAAATAAGTAGTATAAACTTCTCAGACTCCCCAAGGAAATGACGGCTAACACTTCCTGAGCACACGTCTGCCAAGTACTGCCTGCATCAGCTCATTTCACCTGCAACTGTGTCCTCAGAGGCAGACCGTTATTTTCTGTGCCTTATCAATGAGAAAGCAGAGGACAGAGTTTGGCTAATTCTCCCACGGTCACTCTACTCTGAATCCAAATCCCAAGTTGGTTTTTTTTAATGTTTATTTTTATTTGAGAGAGAGAGAGAGAGAGAGAGAGAGAGCAAGCAGGGGAAGGACAGAGAGAGAGGGAGACATAGCAAATCCCAAGCAGGCTCTGCACTGTCAGCATGGAGCCTGGTGTGAGGCTCGAACTCACGAACTGCGAGATCATAACCTGAGCCGGAGTCAGACACTCAACCAACAGAGCCACCCAGGCGCCCCTCCAAATCCCAAGTTCTGAACCTCTATATTTAACCTCCTCACCCCCATATTTCCTCAAGTGTACAACACATAGCATGTAAACAAATGCATTGGCGATGTTGAGGAATTACTATAGCCGGAAATATTAGAAAGCTACTACAGCTGTGTGCAAATGGGTCGAGAAGCTAATTAGGGGCGCAGCTAACTATCACCTCCAGGCAGGAAGAGGTTTTGTTGTCCGAATCCCTCCGAGACCGGAGAAGCCGCAAGAAAACACTTCATTGTTTGGAAACTTTAGTGGCCTAATTTGCTGAGTATTAGTTAAAAGGGAGTACACAGTGATTAGGGCTAGCAATTGTTAGTAAAGGAAAGCTTTGAAGAAGGCATCTTACAATAGAGAATACTTGTTCAGCTGTTTTCAATGTGACCATAAGTCACAGCCACCGGGACAAAGGGAAACGAACAAGGGACTATTTGCAGCCTAATTGTTTAAACGACTCCGTGGGAACACAGAGGTGTACAGGACCCTTTGTCTTTATTTCTTTGGAAGGAAAGAGGCCTGATAGTTGGCTGTGAACTTAAGATGTGCCCAAACGCATAATATGTAAGGAGATTCTCGACGTGAGTTCACTTGCCAAAATCAGGGTGTTTCCATGAAAAGAGCTGGATAGCAATAGACATGTCAGGTTCCAAATATGGGACGGCTCGTGGGGCAAGAGTCGGGAGACCTGCGTGGGACTGCGGATCTTGCTATGTGTCGGAGGGCCTTCTCCGGGCCACCTTCCGCGTCTCCATTGCCGCTGTGGAAACACAAAGAGATCAAATGATCTCCCCGAGTGTGCTGCTACTGTGGCCACGTCCGAGCAGATTCTTCTAGCACCGAGCCCTCCGGGACTAGGGATGGCCTTCCTGGTGCCCAGACGTGCCGGAAAGGCAGAAGAAAGCACTTTCTCTTGCAGCTGGCCCCGAGGAGCTCCTTGTCAGGAAGGAGGATATTATTTGACGGTTTAATGCTGTCACCAACACATGCTCCAGCTAAGCCAGAGCTTTCTGTCGCCCAACGAAAACAATCCCTTGTTGCTGAGAGAGACTCGCGTTATCAGCATCAGCAGTTGATTCCGGTATCGGCCTCAGCCCCTCCAGCTGAGCTTCACGGACTCTCCCTCGCAATCCCCTATCTCGTCTGATTTTCACTTTCTGGTTTACTATCTTCCCATTGTTCTTGCGCACAGCGAGGGAGCTGCTTCTGATTCTGTTTGTTGCCATAGGAATTGACTTTCACACGGATATGCGAGTGCCAGGGAGTCACCTGCGGCTCCGTCCAAACACACGAGGGGCCGGGCCTCCACCGTAATCTATGCAGGGATCAGGGCTCGGGGGCTCCAGATGGTCACTCTCCGGTGTAAGCGAAAGCAGGCATTTCAGATTTGCATGGTAATTTCATTTTTCAACACGCGGGCCATGTATCTTTTCCACATATATTCCAGGGACATAGACAGAACAGTGATTCTCTTTTTTTGTTTCATTAACTAGGAAAACGCAGGCACAAAGGTGCTATAGAACTCCCCCAGGCTCCCACAGAAATGTAGTTCCATGACTGGGGCTCAAGCCCCAAGTCCTTAGTTCTCTTTCCTTCCCATAGATCAGGCTCTAATTCCAGGGCATGCGATTATTAAGACCAGACCAACGTGTCGCTGCAGACAGGGAAGTGTTACAGCCTGATTNAGGAACCCAGCCATGTCTGTTCCTTTGCATACGGTCTATGGCTGCCTTTGCACTATCAGGGCAGAGTTCAGTAGTTGTGGCAGAGACCGTGGGGTCTGTGAGTCTGAAAATATTTACCATGTGGCCCTGTACAGAACAGTTTGCTCCCTGGGGCGCCTGGGCGGCTCAGTCCATTGAGCCTCTGACTCTTGGTTTTGGTTCAGGTCATGATCCCAGGGTTGTGGGATCGAGCCCCGAGTCGAGCTCCATACTGAGTGTGTAGTCCGCTTAAGATTCTCTCTCTCTTTCCCTCTCTCTCTCTCTCTCTCTGTCCCTCTCCCCTGCTCGTGCTCTCTAAAATAAAAATACAAAAAAAAAATTTTTTTTGAAAAGTGTGCTATCCCCTGGCCTAGTGGGTAAGGACCTGCACTCGGAATTGATGCGGGCCAGAAATCCTGTTACCTTGAAGGTGTGTCACCTCAGGAGTTACTTAACCTTCATGAGCCTCTGTTTCTCCACATGTAAAAATGAGGCATAATAATGCCTGCCACATAGGGTTGCCGTTGGTGCCTCAATAAAATTAAATGAGATAATGTCTGCTCAGAGGAGTATCTGGTGTCCAGTAAGCTATTGTTCGATGGCAATTACTGTTATTTCTGAGGAAAATCAAGCCTCTTTTGCCAGCGTTTCTCTCCTCACTAGCTGAGATGCGCTCAGCCGCACTGCCCAGAAGCCTAAGATTTCCATGGGTCTGGGACAAAAACCTAAGAGCCAGGAGGTGCCTGCCACCACCCCCCACTTCCTAGACCCTGCCATGCCAGCTACAACTGAACCCACTTCTGATCTGGCTCCCGAGTTTGACTATCGTTACGCAGGCCCTTCCTCTGCAAGTTAAGGACATCTGACTGCGGCTTCGGCTTGGACACTGTTGCTATGCTTGGGATTTCTACCCCCAGTGGATCTGAGCATTCGAGCAAAGCATAGCCTGTGACAGTAAGTAGACTAGGAGGTGAGAGCGGTGCATGTTAGCATAGGGACGGGTCCCCAGTCACGGATGGATCGTCCGTTTGTGTAGCTTCCGTGCACGTTTCTGGATTTGTGAGTTATCTTAGTGGTATGGGATGACTGGTTTCTTGGGTTCTGTGCTTTTCCATAAGAAGTAGGTCATTCTGGTGACTCAGCCAGCTCTGAGACTGCTGTCCCTGAGGTGGCCCCAAAGGTTAGGGTGTACTCTCAACTTCTCGGACTTCTCCCATAGCCCAGTTCAAGGTCCTCACTCACAACGTGACCTAAGCCAACAGACGGCCCTGTGGCATTCGTTACTTTTTCTTTCGCTTTTCCCCACTGGGAGCTACACATTTTGAAATATTTTGCCATATCAAACTGAATTTACTTATTAGAATAACCTTCCTTAGCCAAGTGCACTTAAGAAGGAATAATTAAGCTCCCTCCCCCCACTCCCCGCTTTGTTTTTTTCAAAACCGGAATGAAAAGGATAAGGTAATTCCAGTTTCTTTTTGCTGTGCTCTGGACTCAAGTTCCTCACCTGTCACACAGAGGTGACACTAACCACAGCCTCAGGACCATCATGAAGACAGAATGAGACAGAAGAGTGGTTGGTTAACTTACCAGTCCAATGCCAGAACTGATGGTCTCCACAGAATCCCAGCCCAAGGTCAAAGTACTTGTGGCTTCAGCTGCCTGCATAGTCCTAGGGGAGCACAGATAAGTTCTGGGTCAGGTTGAGGGCATTTTTGTTTGTTTGGCTGTGAGAAGAGCAAAGCCCCCGTTTCTGCCCTACAGACCTCTCGGGTCTAAGGAACTGCTCTATACCCTTCTCCAGACAACCTTTCCAGGCTCTACAGCTTGAGGTTAAAAACAAAACAAAGCAAATTACCATGGGGCACCTGAGTGGCTCAGGTGGTTGAGTGTCTGATCCCGGTTCAGGTCATGATCTCATGGTTCGTGACTTCAAGCTCCTCATTGGGCTCCCTGCTGTCAGCATGGAGCCCGCTTTGGATCCTCTGTCTGTCCCACCTCCTCTGCACCTTCCCCACTCACACCCTCTCTCAAAAATAAAAAAAAAAAAAAACATTAAAAAAAAGTAGTGTTTTTGTTCCCCCAACATGAACACGACTGCCTTCCATTTGTTCTAAAGTGCCTCCTTCCAGTTTGAGGAGGTGTTCAAGGCATGCAGGGAAGGAAGTCATTCTCGTTTTAGCATCCTGAGATTTGAAAGAGTAAGTCCAGGATCATCTATTTATATCCTTGGGGGGGGGGGCATGGCATGTGGGGAAA
>NW_027528855.1:658767-670522 GCF_008692635.1 Crocuta crocuta | reverse complement strand
AGGTTTGAGTCATGCAGACCTGGCTTCTCTCCCTGGCCCTGCTGCTTAATGGCTCTGCGACTTCAGGTAAGTCTCAGAGCCGCTCTTGTCTCCCCGACCTGGCTTATATGCTGGGTGTGACAAGGGACTGAGACAGGGCGTGTCCAGCAGCCAGAACAGCCCTGGCGCAGAGGACATATATAAGAGGGAGGAAGAGAGGTGTCAGGAGCCACCCCTGTTTCCTTCCCCCTCTCACCCTGCGTCTTCCTAGGCTAAGTCCAAACCTCGGTGGGGGCCGAGGGCAGGCTACCCCAAGAGGGGCCACTTTGGCATGAACATTATTTTGAGTTAAAAGTAGTCAAGACCCACCTGATTCAGGAAAAGCTCTTTACTTCCCCCTCAACTGCCTGCCAGCACCAAGAAGAGAGCTATTAACAAAATTCCTCTTTATCTAAGAAACTTATCTGCGTAATAGGGCATCTTTGTTGTCCAGACGTCTCCTCTTACCTCCCTGCTAAGGGTCTTTCTCCCCTTTCGGTCCTCAGACCCCTGGCCCTCTCCTGAGCTCCTGTTTAAGGTGCCTCACCTTCTTTGGAATTTCCATGTCTGTGTAGATTCCCCGCCCTATGGACCTCGGTTTAACTTAATTACCTCTTGAAAGACCCCGTCTGCCAATACAGTCACATTCTGCAGTACTGGGGGTCAGGGACGGGACATCTGCATTTCAGGAAACACAAGCCAGCCCATAAGAGCGTGCGTGCGGACACACTGAGCGCCCAGGGCCTGGGCTCCAGCCCTCAGCCCAAGCTGGGGTACTGCCTGCCCTTGGAAATACGCCTTTCTTTTTGTTTCTTCTCCCCCTCTGTCCTCCTGCCAAATGGAGACCATGTTCTCTCGTGCCTAAAGCTTTCATCCTAAGTCTCCCTCGCTCGTCCCAGAGGCCAAAGATATACAGCCAAATGGCTCTCAGGTGACCCAGTCGTGACCTCCTTCTAAACTTTTCCCTCTGAAGATCGTCACACTTTAGGGTCTTACAGACGCAGGCCCGGCTTAAAGTCTCCTAGTACTTTGTTAAAAAGTGCATGCACGCTGGGTACATCTACCACCCAGAGACACTTGAGCTTTTCTAAGACAGCCCAGATTTTTAAAAATCCAATCTCCTTGTCAGACCACGTTTCTGATTATGCTTCTCAGTTTGGGATTTGGAGAATGTGGTCACTGTAGGTAGGAGCCTATCTCTTTACAGGCATATGCATAATTATGTATAATAATGTACCTCCCAAAGATGCATAATGAATGATAATTAAGATATTTACATTATGCACATGTGCTTTCAGCCCCAGGACTCCAATTCAAAATGCCAATTGTCCCTTTACATAAAATGAGATTCATGACAAACCATAGAACTTGATCACAAATGTTTTCCTTCAGCCTTTGGGAGTACAAAGAGAGACTGGAAGCAGAGTGTGGGGTATCTTACACATCCTGAGTTTTCCAGTTTCAAAGCATGTGTGCCAGTCTGAGGGTTGGAACATACAATCCTCATAGCTGCAACAGTCATTCAATGAGATTTGGTTAGTTCACTTTTTAAATAGTTGATCGACATTTTTAAAGATCCTATTCAGCACATCACATAATGAAAAGCACTGCCTTTTTTATTGAATTGTCAGCTGCCCCTTCCCCTCGCGCTCACACCCATCTCCAAAAAGGAAAATATCAGGTCCCTCTGGCTGCTTGGGTGTTAACAGTGTGTGTGTGAGGTCTGCCATTATCATCTTTCCTATTTCCTGTATGATTCAGTGCGTTTCAGAACCTATTACCGTAGGTGGCTTTAATAATCTTATTGTCACCCCTTTATGTGATGGGAGAGAAGTGCTTCACATTCACTTTAGCAAAGGATATTCCAGAATACCTAACTTACAAGGTAATGAAATAGATCCGGGGATTTCTGTGTATTTGGTGTCTGCGGCAGAGCGATGGTAGTATAAGAGAAGTAAAGAGGCATTTCTTATTTTTCCTCCCCCAACATTTTATTAGAAAACCTTCAAATCTATAGCGAATTCGAAAGAATGTTACAGTTAACAGCATTCAAGTGTTTTTGAACTCTAAAAACATCGACCTCAGTTGACTTTCCCTGGAATACTCTGACCAGGTCACCTTGGGCAGCAGCATTTTGTTCTCTGTTCTCTGAACAGTATGTACCTAAATGGGACATTCCTTTGTAATCTAAACTAATTGTGTCTATTTTCTCAGTAAATGAATGTAAATACACTATGTTTCCAAAAAGTCCCAAAGGTCTTTGCTGCTTAAAGGCGGCTTCTTTGCCCTGCCCCATGACTGCCCCCAGTGCCTGCCCCCATCCAAGCCCACCCACTCGTGTGTCCCCTCCACCCCTTGTAACTCTAAGGCCACTCACTTGGGAATGTGAAAGCCTAGACTACAGAGACTACTTAGCTGCTACCTACCAAAGACAGTTTAATGAAGCTGGAAAAATGTTATTTGGCTCCCGATTTCTGTCAAGCTTGAATAAATCATAACACAAGGTTACTTCAGTTCTCCCTGCCACGAACACAAGGCGGATTACTAAAATTACAAAACACAGGCGGTGAAACGTACTTGGGTGAGACTAGAGTCACCAATTGGTATCAATTACTGCCCACCCAAATGAGTCAGGACTCTAGAGGAGGTAAAAGCTCCTCCCCAAAATATTCATTTTAAAGGGTTTATCGTTTTGAACAAGTCCTAGCTATGCATCTGAACTGGGAAATATGCGTGTATTAATTATAACATTTATAATACAGAAGGTAATCATACCTTGCAAATTCTGGACTCTTTAATTCAAAGACTTCAAGGAACTTAAAAGCATCAATTAGTTCTTTCAAGTCCCCTGTGAAGCAGATATGACCAGTATATTCATTTATATATATTAACTTGTACTCTACCAATTCCTTTTATTTTGGCTTTAACATTTTTCTTAGGGGTGTCTGGGTGGCTCGGTCAGTTCAGCACTGGACTCTTGATTTTGGCTCCGGTCATGATCCCACGATCGTGAGATCAAGCCCCATATCAGACTCTGTGGTGGGCATGGAGCCTCTCTGGGATTCTCTCTCTCTCTCTCTCTCTCTCTCTCTCTCTCTCCTCTGCTCCTCCCCTGCTCACTCGTGTGGGTGTTTGTGCACATGCATGCTCTCTCTCTCTCTCAAAATAAATAAACATTCCAAAAATAAAATTTATCTTAGCTAGAAAGCATCTAGCATGTATATGATCATACTATCACACCTTTCTTCTAAGAACTACTTAAAAGTTATCTTCACAAAAGCCATTGAGTTAGAAAGGAGGCGGCACTATTGCCCTGGACTACTAAATGGGAAAACAGAAAAGCAGAACTTGACTTACGGTGGCACATAGCAACTTAGAGGCCAAGACCCACCTTCTCATTCCAGAGAGCAGATTGGGCAAAAACCAATCTCCTGCCAGGAACTCGGTTTAAGAATCACATTCTCTGTAAGCAAAACTACGAACCTAAGGATCAGTCAGGACTTCCTAATTGTGAGCCAGACCTGAGCCGGGAAAAATCTAACTTTCTCATTTGAAGCAAACAGTGTTTAAAAAGAAATAAATTCCTATTCAACTACTGTAGGAAACATCAAGACAAGTTGTATGTGGTCCCAGCTCTTTCTTTTTTATTTATATGTTTATTTATTTTTTTATTTTGAGACTGAGAGAGGGAGAAAGCAGGGGAGGGGCAGAGAGAGCAGGAGAGAGAGAATCCCAAGGAGGCTCCACACTGTTGACGCAGAGCCTCATGTGGGGCTCGATCTCAGGAACTGAGAGATCATGACCTGAGCCGCTATCGAGTCTAACGCCTAACTGACTGAGCTATCCAGGTGCCCTGTGGTCCCAGCTCTTAAGGAGCTTCTCAAATATCCTCTGAAAGAAGAACACCTTCATGTCATTATGTGACGGTGCGGCTGATGCAGCACGGGGGCCCCACAACCTTCTCCAGAGCCCTTTCCTCCAAAGCCCTAGACAAGTCACAGTCTCTTTGCCTCAGTTTCCCCGCCATCTTAAAAGGAAGTACAAATCTCCAAGGCATTTGGTGACGATGGACTCAGGATTACCAAACCCTTGGAAGATTACAAGTGCTGGATGGTGCATGCCTTCAGTCAGAAATTTCTGCAAGACCTAAATATTCCTACATGCCCCCTATTCTTCATAATGCTTTGAAGACCTTTAGGATGATTTGAAATGAAATGCTTATTTGACTCATCCAATTCTAAGCAGAGTAGGGACTCCTTATTCAGATCCAAGATAAACTATAAACAATTCTATTAAATATTTCTTTATCTGTATACTAAATTTAAAAATCTTTTCTTGTACGGAATCAGAACCATAAAACTGGATGCTACTTTAGGGATCAATTCCAATCCCTCTCATTTTAGAAGTGAGGAAATTGAGGCTCACACAAAGGAAAGGATTTGTCAAGGGTCAACTAGAAAGTCAATGGCAGTTTTCTTGCTTCTGTGCAAGTTCTATGCTTTTTCCAAAACACCACTTAACTACAATGCTTAAAGGAAAAAGAATATATCAAAAGACACAAATTTTTAGTGCTTGCCTCAGCAGCACATATACAAGAGACACAAGGTTTTTAACATTTATTTATTTATTTTGAGAGAGAGAGAGAGAATGCACAAGCAAGGGCGGGGCAGAGAGAGAAGGAGAAAGAGGATTCCAAGCAGGCTCTGAGACATCAGCACAGAGCCCAACACAGGGCTCAGTCTCACGAAATATGAAATCATGACCTGAGCTGAAATCAAGAGTCAGAGGCTTAACTGACTGAGCCACCCAGGTGCCCCTAAAAGACACAAATTTTTTGCTATGTGGCACATACATCCACACGTATACATAAAATTCTTCCAGCCTCTTCTCACTTCAGTGTCACTGGATGGCCCTGCTTCACTTTGCACAAAGAAAATAGAGGCAAGCAGTGAGTGTCCTCAAGCACTACGCAACATACCTGCATAAATACCTATTCTTACCTGTCATAACTCAACCTCTTCCTGTCCATGGGTAGGAATTCCTCCGGATTCAGCCCCATAAGCCTGTTCCATCACCTATACCTTCCCCTAAGCCTATGACAATACTCAAGCCTCACTCACCTAATTTTGAAAAATCTTTCCCAAATCCTAATCCCCCCTTTAGCTTCAACCTTGAACGTTCAGCTACCTGCTGGTCTACATGTAAATGTCCCAAGGACATCACAAATTCAGCTCATCCAAGATTTAACTCATCCCTTCCATACTCAAACTTGCTTGCTCCTCAGACTTCCCCTACCAGGAAGGGGTACCACCGAGCTGCTCAAGTTAGAAACCAGGAACCATCCTTGATTCCTTCCTCTCCATCCAACACTCAGCTTTAATGAGATGATGCCTTTCTACTTTCTAGGTGGCATATGGCACCTGGCCTGTAGGCATCACTCAGAATCTTATTTGAAAAGCAGAATAACAGCCCCTACCTGTTGCATCAGAATCTGCATTTTAACAGTTAATGCACAATAAAGTTTTGCGAGCACTGCTTTAAGCGGTGCTTGTGAAGTACACGACCACCTCCACCTTTGACCTGTCTCATCTTGATCTCACTCTCCTGCTGTACTAGCTTTCCACCAGGTTCCCCGATTCCCCAAGCTCCCTTCCCTCACGAGGCCCACACAAGTGCTATTCTGGGGGCTCTGGGACACTCTCCCCAGTTTGTTGCTTAGATAACTCATATTCACCTTTCTGACCTCAACTCATGTATTATTTGCTCTTTGATCTCCTAGCCCAGGAGTCCACAGATTCTCTTACAGAGGGCCAGACAGTAAATATGGTCAGGTTTGCAGGCTGTGTAGGCTGCCATTCTAGGGCAAGAGCAGCCTTAAAGGATACAAACAGACGAGAGTGGCTAACTTCTAATAAAACTTTATTGGCAAAAACAGGTCCAATACCAGCCCACAGGTTAAAGTTTGCAGGCCCCTGTTCTAGAGCCAGGCAAGCATCCCTGGTATGCGACGTCACAATCTTTTCTTCAGAGCACCGATTAGAGTTGGCAGTTACACATTCAGGAGTGAGTCATTTGGAGTCGTCCTTATCTCCAAAATATTTAAAGCCTTCAGGCCAGGTGAGATCACCCAGGAGGTGGACATAGTAGAAAAGAAGAGAAGTCGGGGAGAGGAGGAGGAGCCAGCAATGGGGACCGAGAAGTTACCAGCTGGTAGGTTACGAGTAAAACCCAAAGGATGTGGTATCTTGAAAACCAAGTGAAGAACTTGTGTGAAGAAAGAGGTAGGGACCTAGTGTGCCAAATGCTGCCGCTGCTCGTGGGGACGAAGCCACAACCGCTAGCTGTGACGCAAAGGGAGTCATTGGTCGCCCAGACAAGAGTAGCTATGGGGGATGGAAGCCTGACTGTTGTGGATTCAATGGAGAATCAGGAGGAGTGCAAGCATAAAGGACAAGTATAAAACAACTCTCTGGGTGAGTTTTGGTGGCAGGAGGAGCAGAGCCACAGGGCAGTGGTTAGAGGAGAATGTAGAATCAGGGGGTTGCGATGATGAGAGATTAGCATGTTTCCACGCTACGGGAAAGACCTGGGAGTGTGAGATAAAATGACGAGGAAGGAGAACAAGGAAACAATGGAGGAGAAAAGTCCCTAAATAGGTGAGCAACACGGGACCTAGGGCACCTTGGAAGGGCTAGGCCTGACCAAAGCACAACCACTTAACCCAGTGTGATGGTCAATTTCACGTGTCAGCTTGGCTGGCCCAAAGCACCCAAGTATTTGGCCAAACATTATTCTGGATGTTTCTGTGAGGGTGTTTTTAGATGAGATTAACATTTAAATCAGTAGACTTTGAGTAAAGCCTTTACCCTCCATAAGGTGGCGGGGCCACATCCAATCAGAGGAAGGCCTTAAGAAAAAGACTGACATCTCCTGAGGAAGAGGGAATTATCCTTCCAGACTACCTCCCAGACCCCAGCTGCAACATCAGCTCTTCCCTGGGTTGCCAGCCTGCTGGCCTTCCTTACAGATTTTGGACTCCCTAGCTCCTGCAATCATGGGAAGCCACTCCTTAAAATAAATCTCTTCCCTGTGTCTCCATACACGCACACCCTTACTGGCTCTGTTTCCCTGGAGATCCCTGACTACTACACTCAGTGTAATGGGAGAGAAGGGGGTACATGCCTCGGGGGCAGGTAGTTGGGGAAGGGTGGTTGTGGACGCCTACAGGAGTTCTCTTTGAATTGTTCGAAGTAAAAAATGAAGTCATCAGCCGAAAGGGAGGATGGGCCCAGAGGTGCTGGGTGCCCGTGGAAAGAGAAAGTGGGAAACTATCATCTGGGCAAGTGGGAGGTAAATGGAGCAGGAGAGGACTGTTGGCCCTGAAGTGGTACCTCTTGTATGCACTGGGCACTGCCACTCTACAATCCTCACTGGTGAGCATGTGTCACCACACCTTCCGTACCATAAACTTCTGTACACAGTAGCCACGTCTGTGCATCTCCAATGCCTCCAACGCTTAGTTCTACGTTTTCTCCTAGTCAGTGCTGAGCAAATAGGGTTTTACAAACTAGGGAATCCACAAACGTGACTCCCTGGGGGGAGAGACAGTGAGGAATGTTGGTGGCCCCTGAGATCTACTCACCACGATCTCCTGGTGTCTCTCCATGCTGGGGTATGAACGTGACCACTTTTTAGACTTCTCTTGATTAGCCATTGTATCCCAAAGTTCTCAAAGTGTGGTATCCCTTGGTCTTGCCTTTTAGCCAGTAGTTCTCAAAGCGTGGTTCCCCCTACCAGCAGCAACAGCATCATGTGGGAACTTGTTGGAAATGCAAATTCTTGGGGCACCCGGCCGGCTCAGTCAGTAGAGCGTATGACTCTAGATAGATCTCAGGGATGTAAGTACGAGCTCCACGTTGGGCGTAGAGATTACTTAAGAATAAAATCTTTAAAAAGAAAACAAAAAGAAATGCAAATTCTTGGGGTGCCTGGCGGAACCAGTGGGAAGAACACGCGACTGCTGATCTTGGGGTCATGAGTTTGAGCCCCACGTTGGGTATAGAGCTTACCTAAAAATCAAGTCTTAAAAAAAAAAAAAAGAAATGCAAATTCTTAAGTCTAACCCTAGGCCTTACTAAATG
This sequence comes from Crocuta crocuta, assembly GCF_008692635.1. Lineage (NCBI taxonomy): Eukaryota > Metazoa > Chordata > Mammalia > Carnivora > Hyaenidae > Crocuta > Crocuta crocuta. Next base: position 662,363 of record NW_027528855.1, on the reverse strand, counting down.
AGAAGTTATGGAATTGGGGTCCGACAATCTATGCCTTAACAAGCTTTCCTGGGGATTCTGACTCATACACAAGTTGAGGAACCACTGGTCCATGGTAGATGTGATTTGTCTGGTTTGGTCTTGCAGGGTTAGGTGTGACACCATAAATCTCTGTCCATCAGGAGCTCCATGAAAGTTGGGCCAATGAAACGCCCAGCTGAAGGAAGGAAAGGCTAGAGTCTCCCTGAGTCATGGATTACATAGGGGCTGCAGAAGAGGCCCCTGGTCAGTTTTCCTGAACACTCTCTTCAGTGACGTCTGTCCCTACAAATGTTTCCTTGGCCTGCAGAAGTCACACTAATTACAGCCATTTATAGAAACCACTTAATATTTTGGGGGTTTTTTGGAAACCACTTAATATTTTGATGCAATTATCACACAAATCATTAGACATAGTTCATTTTAACTACGCTGTAAATTTCATTTGATTACAATACTAATTTTTTCACGTATGCTCAATTCTCATCGTTTATTATTCATGTAACAGGGCCATCTGCTCCCAACAAAAAAGAATTAGAGACCCAAGGAAAATATTGACCCAATCAGCTTAAACACACGAAGACAGTGATTACTAGTTCCCTAGGCTCACATACAAATAGATTTCAGTTTAAGCAAATTTAATATACAAAAACACATGCTTGTAAAATCAGTGGCGATATTCACAGTAGCAAAAAAAAGTCACGTTGTAAAACTTGCTCTGCAATAGTGACTGCATTATGTTAACTTAAAGCTTCATTCTGTATGTAGATGTTTGTGTAACTTCCCCACCGATTTTCAGAAGCACACCTATTACGTAAATGCGGCACACCAGCAACAGCCGCTGGCTCTTGCTGGGAATGAATAGAGAAGCTCAAGAGCACCAGTTGGATTCCAGATTATTCTGAGGCAGTCCTGTCACAGATCCAATCTGCTCCTGGAGATTTCCTACTGATGCCAAGGACAGCTTCCTTTATGAAAGCGAGAAACCCTGGCAAGGTGAGAATTATAGCACTGTAACTCATGTCCTGTGGCTGGTTCTTGGGAGCACTAAAGCCTAAGTGCCATCCACCCAACTAGGTGAGAATCAATTCCTAGCAGTTCGGTGAGGGAAGAAACTTATTAGGATCCCGTGTACCATTCCAAATGTTATTTTAAAGAAATATTTATATTGTTAATGAAGACAGGGGCTGTATAAATCTTGTGTGCTGAATTATCATGTAATGAAGCCATTGCTCAGAATTCTGATTAACCCACCCGGTCAGTCAATTCCTCCTGCCCACTTTATAATGATAAATAGCCCATGAAGCATTCCATCTGGCAATGGCCTCCCTCATTTAGAGCATCTTATACAATCAAAGGGGAAATCCCTCGTCTCGCATGTGAACTCGATATTCCATCATATGGTCAGCCCAAACCATCCCAGCCATGTCTCTCTACCCAAGTGGTCTTCTTCCTGCGTGCCCGTGCTGACTCAGTGCTGCACAGGCCGGCTAGACCTCGCTGGAAGATGCCCCAACCAGCTCTCATATCCTCAGATTGGACCTCGTTATTCTGCACTGAATACGTGGTTTTGTCAAGTAGAGAGAGAGAGAAAGAGAAAGATGGAAAAGAGATGACATAAAGATGAAAGTAGGACATAGCAAGGAACCTGAATCACTGTCATTGCCAGAAGCTCAAAGCTTCATGGGTGATTTTTCCACCTCAGTGCTTCTTAACCTTCAGGGATCAAGGACCCTCTCTGAGACTCTGGTTAAATGCTGGAGTGCCTCTCCTTAGGAACATGGTCAGGTGCACATACATGCAAAACGTCACATCCGGTTTCAGGGAATTTATGAACCTCCTATGGGGCACCCATAGGCCCAGGTCAAGAGTCATCGAAAATCACCCCGCATCATGAGATCCAACCATACCATCTGTGGTTCATGTGGCACCGACTTGAGAATCGTTTTATTAAAACATCTGACATATCTTATAGTCGGTTGATCTGCTAGGTTCTGCCTGGGAACTTCTGCTGTCTGCCACTCACCTCAGGTGGGCTTACTCTCTCCCTAATGAGTACCTAGTAAGTACCCACTTGCACCCTGTCACTACCTAACCATTCTCTGCTGCCTCTGTGAAACTCGAGAAACATGCACATAAGCATATATCCTCCCAGTGCGACCCCTGACCTTCAGGGCACTCATGTGCCATCTGAAGTCCAACCATGGACCCAAGATTAAGAATCCATGGCTCAAAGGAAGTCACATTTTCTTGTCCTAAGTGGATTTGCATGTTTGGGGCTTAACTGTCTTCCAGTGATTCATAGAAACAGAGTTTTCAAAGAGTTACATAATGCAGTCTTATAATCCAAATCTTCCTCGCTTCTAACTTCGTTACAAATATCCTGATCAAGCCCCTGATGCTGACAGTGCAGGTGACACACACGCATCTCTGCAGGGCCCAGTCTGGTCTCCCCAGGTCCTGTGAGGGGGCGCTCAGGGAGGCCACGGGCCCCCGTGCTCAGTTGGGGACTAAATCAACTTGTTTCATTACCCTATTAAACCCCAAGTCTTTTATTTTGGTGCTGTTTACAAGATAATAAGATCCAGCAACGCCTAGTCATGAAAAAGATCTATTGCTTGTAATGAATTCTAATTTTGCCAGCAGCTCCATCTCATATCAATAGCTAAACATAATATTACTGATTTGCCTTTACCTTGTTTGTCGGTAAATTTGATGCATTTCTACTCTTAACAATATTCATAAACTAAGCTAAATGGGTCTTAGAAATGCAGCCCCTCCGTGTGTGAAGTACAATGCGAAAATAGACAGAATATGAGCTTTGGAATCAAGAGGAAAAGTGTCTAAGTCACAGCTCTGCTATTTCCTAGCTCTGTCTTGCATTAAATCATTTAAGGCCTTCTGAGTCTCAGTTTCATGATCTGTAAAATGGGGTTAATAATATTCTCTTTGCAAGATTATTTTGAGGATTCAAAGGAAATGATGGTCCATAAAAGGACTTTGTAAATTTGAAGTGCTATATATAAATTTGTAGTTATTGTTTCCTGTGGAGGCATATAAATAATTTTGGAAAGAACACATGATGAATGATGTTGAACACCACCGCTATACAGGCATTAGAGGGAGCTAATGCAGATTCCTTCTGTAGTATTTATTTGCATGAACCTATAAGCATAAAAACACAACATTCCATAGATTCTCCAGAGACTAGGGACCACTGTTGGTTGCCATCCCTGATGCTCTACTTAAAGTCAATATAGTGTAGGGGCGCCTGGGTGGCTCTGTCAGTTAAGCATCTGACTCTTGATTTCAGTTCAGGTTATGATCTCATGGTTCGTGAGATCAAGCCCCATGGGTTTTGTGCTGACAGTGTGGAGCCTGCTTAGGATTCTCTCTCTCCCTCTCTCTCTGCTCCTGTCCTACTCATGTGAGCGCTCTCTCTCTCCTCTCTCTCTCTCAGAATAAATAAATAAACAGAAAAATAATACAGTCAGATCGTTTAGACGAGGTGAAAAAGCCCCAGGCGAAGAGGCGGGGCTTTTGTTTGTAATCTCCTCTTGGTCAGTGATACACCCTCT
>NW_027528855.1:651686-658740 GCF_008692635.1 Crocuta crocuta | reverse complement strand
AACAAGTAACCTAACTGCTTCCTGGTTGTTTCCTCATCTGCCAATGGAGCTAATACCACCTGCTCAATTCATCCAACAGGATTAAATTGACTTTTGTAATCAGAGGGAAAAGAAAAGAAATCTGAAGAATGGCAGCAGAGTAGAGGGAGGCGCAAGAATGGGGAGCAGGACGAAGAAGTGACAAGAAGGCAGACAATGTGGGCAACGGCTCTCCCTGGCCCTCCTTGAGAGCTGCAGGCAGAGAAGAAGCCAGACAATGAGACTCCACACCGGGGAAAGAGAGCAATAGGCATAGTCCACCAAGGGAAGAACAGGTGTGTGGATCTGCTTTAACAGCTGCACCGTGATCGTGTGCTGGGGACCCTGATTACTAATCCGACTGGCATGAGCCCTAGGGACACATTCATCGTAATTAAATCCCAGAAAGTAAAGGAGTTTGATATAAGCCTCAGATCAGCAGAGAAATTGGATTTCTTTTGGTGAGTGCATTCGGAGAAAAGGCAGCAGGAATGGTTGCAGAAGGATTCCATGTAGTAGGTTCAGGAAACATCTTTGCTTTCTTGAGGAATCAAATTGTAGATGCAGGAGAGGTTTCAACCTGAAGGAGAAAAGGTTGTGACGTATGAAGAAAGTAAGGTTCCGGTTTGAGGGCTGGACTGCTGAATCTAATGTGGGAAGGAGAGTCTGGTTCCATTCCATTTAAGGACATTTCTGCCTTCAGTGCTTACTGTGCCCCAGGCCTCAGGCTGGATGGTGGTGATGCAAATCTTTAGCCACTCGACAAACATTCACTCGGTTATCTACTAGATGCCAGACTAGATGGTCTAGAATGTACCGTACATTGGATACTGCCAAAGCCCCTAACCCTCAGTGCCCTCCTGCATTAGTGCTCTGGTTACTCCCACTTTGCACACATGAGTCAAGTGTCAAGGTCCAGGATCCACCTCCCTGTGTCCTTCCCCTCCACCAGGCTGTCCGCCCTCCATCGTCAAGTGTGGTAAAGAAGGAAGGGGCCTGGCTTTCAGCTTCCAGTGGGCCAGAAACAAAGCAGAGCAATAGAGAAAGATGCTAGAGGGGAAGAAGAGGTGTCAGGAAGAGAGAGGTGGGGACAGGAATGAGGGGCTCAACCTTGCTTCCTTCAGTCAGCAGACGCCATTTGCTGGATGGCACGGAGGAGGCAGCAGGGTGCAGGTGGAGCAGACAGGCCTCCCAGAAGCCAATGGAGGACAAGACCAAAGAGATGAGCCAATGGAGACGGGTCCAGTTTGAACAAGAAGAGGCAATGCGAAGAGCAGAGGGAGGAGCAGCAGCTAAGGGGAGGCAGTAGAGGAGGAAGAAAGACAAGGGAGGTCAAATGAAACCTGGAAGGACTAATTAAAATCTCATCAACGGGGAAAGCACATCTCGGAACAGGTAATACAAATAATACAAGAACACAGGAAGCTCAACACAGAGCCTATGGGGCTCTGAGAGTCAAGAAACAAGATGTAATTTTAGTATAAGAAACAAGGCTGAATACAAAGAAGGACATGTATTATGCATGAAAGAACATGGCTTCCAGGCGGTTCACAGTGGTCAACAGGGGTAGGAAGTCGTACAAGAGAGAAGGTTTGCTGCGCTCATGTCACATAAAACATTTGAGGCCTGAGCTGGGACATGTATGCAGACGGAGGGGCTGAAGACTTATCCTCTGCCTTCAGATATGTGTACGGGGCATGGCATTCTTTACCGCTACCACTAGAATAAGGTGGTTCTTCACTGGGGCAATTTTGCCTCTCAGGGAACAAACTGTCATGAGTGACGGGGTTACCCCTGGCATATACTGGGGAGAGGGTACAGCGCTGCTAAACATTTTACACTGCTCAGGACAACCCTCACAACAAAGGATTATCCAACCAAAATGTCAATGATGCCAAGGTCAAGAATTCTCATGGATGGCACTGGTAAAAGGGATCTTAAAATCTCATCAATGGAAAGTCAGTTCTCTGTCCGTTAAAAATCGTTTCTTCTGGGTTAACTTAGTCACTTTGGGTAAATTCTCAGTGTCTCAGAGTTTCACCACCCATCCCTATTTCAAACTCCCCAAAATGGCACTAGAAGTTGGTACGGGGGGTCCCTGTGGGGACCCTCACTGACCTCTACAGGAATGTCCCTAGATACCCCCACCCACCACGGAACACCTTCCTGGCATCCGATGATGAGGGCCTGGGCTTGTGAAAAGTGCAGTCTGTTCTCTAAGCCCAGTTCAGGCCTCATGTAGTGCCCACCTTGCTGACTCAGCCCTGTCCTTCGGGTCCTCAGAGTCTCAGCCACATCTTCCATCCAGTCCTGGATTAGGCCATCCACCTACAGCCTCTGTCGTGGGCCACCATGGCCTCACTGCAGCGGCCCCATGGCAGGCCTGCTGGCTCCCAACATTCAGCTGCTTACGTGTCATCCACTAGGAGCACAAGGAAACGTCTGGATCCCTCTAATCCAGGCAGGAGCCGCGGGAGAAGTGGCCTGCCTTTTGCATTGATTTCTCCCCTATTATGGCTGCCTCTTGTTAATGCAGGGCACTCTGAAAGGTGGTCTCCTAGGGTGCCAAAGAGCAAAGATGGCTTAAGTACACTCTCTTGTTAATTCCTCCTTAAACTTGGCTGGAATGATTTTGTCAAACTCCACTCCCCCACAGGCTCCACCCTTATTAATGCAGGATAAGTGGGAGAGGGGGGACGCCAGTGTCTGTCTGCTTCCTTATTCTGCTTTCTCCCCACCCCACCCCCACCTCTCAGCATACTCCACTTCTATTTCTCAAGAGTAGATCCTTTGCTTTCGTCATATTCTCAGTTTTTCCAGTTCATGGCTTATAGTAAAGCTTAGAGTCTCCATTGACCAGGCTTGTCCCTTCCTTCCTTCCTTTCTCCCTCCCTCCCCTTCCCTCTTTTCTTCTTTTTCTCACAGCTTTATTGAGGTATCTTTCACTTAACATAAAATCCATCATTTAAAGTGTACAGTTCAGTAGTTTGGGGACTATTTACAGAGCTTTATAGCCATCCCCACTGTATAATTTCAGAACAATTCCATCACCCTCAAAAGAAACCCCAAATCCATCAGAGGTCTTCATTTCCCCCTCCACACAGTCCGAGGCAATCGCCAATCTACTTTCTGTCTTTATGGATTTATGTACTTGGGTTATTTCATATAAATGGAATCATACAATATGTCAAATTTTGGGACTGGTTTCTCTCACTTAGCATGTTTTCAAGAACCATCCATATTGTAGTACATACCAGATTCCCTTCTTTTTTAAGGCTGAATAATATTCCACTGGATGGAGACCCCACATTTTGCCAATCCACTCGTTAGTTGATTGCAGTAGGGGCTGTTTCCACTTTTTGGTTGTTAGAAACAATGCTTCTATGACCATTCATGTACAAGCTTTCGTTTGAACGAGATTTTCCTTTCTCTTGGGTATATATTTGTGACTTAAATTGCTGGTTCACAGATAACGCTATTTAAGTTTTTGAGGAACTGTGAGGCTGTTTTCCAAAGTGGCTGCACCATGTGACATTCCCACCAGCAGTGCAGCTGTGGTCACATCTTTGTCAGCACTTGGACTGTCAGATTATTGTTACAGCCATTCATGTGGATGTGACAGTTTTGCCTTTTGGTATATCAACAGAATTTTGGAAATTTAGAGATCCCTAACTCTGAAAGCCACTGTCTCCATGAGGATTTAAATACATCTAATTTGATGATGAACTCCCAGAAATGGCTAGTTTAAGAAAAAGAGTATTGCCCCTCCTTGAACCACTGACAACCATTGATATAATGGCAGAGGGTGACAGGGGGTGTCACAGGGCATTAGGATTTAAGAAGAATGAAAACTGTATCGGTTGGGTACCCGATATACACGCACACGCGCACACACACAAATATACACACTATACACACGCACATATGCACACACCTGAATGTGAGACTGGTAAAGATCAACATTGGGAATGGATATGACCTCATAACCCCTAAACTGTATAGGGAAGTGAAATATCAAAGGTTGTTTGATTGAAGGGTGAGGATGGGAGGCAATGTCAACTATATCAACAAAAAACATGACAATGTTGAAAGCAGCAAAAGCATGCAAAACATATAGAATTGGCATGGAAGAATCCTGAAATGGAGGTTATTTATGAATATGTTCTGAAAAAAAAAAGGTTATATAAAAGAAATAGGTTAACAGAATTGCTAAGAAGTAAATGCTGGAAAAGGTGCTATGTAAGGAGACCTGTATTTGGGTGCGGGATAAAGAGGAGCTTTTGACTTGGGTACAGTTTTAAAGCCTGGCTTTATAACCTTAGGCAAGGTGTTCAGCCTCCTGGGTCTCAGTATGCGCGTCTGTAAAGCGGGGATAATAATAATATTTACCCCAAAGGTTAATTGGTTGGCTAATTGTTGGGTGAATAAATGATGCAACATCTGTAAGGTATCCAGTACACAGCATGCACTCAATATATGATAGCTCTTGGTATCATTTTATAGTAGAACAACAATGCTTGTAATGTTTATTTTTGAGAGAGAAAGACAGAGAGACAGAATCTGAAGCAGGCTCCAGGCTCTTAGCTATCAGTACCGAGCCTAATGCAGGGCTTAAACCCATGGACCGTGAGACCATGACCTGAGCCAAAGTCAGACACTTGACCGACTGAGCCACCCAGGCACCCCAACAACAGTGTTTTTAAAAGAGAGATGCAGGATGTCAAAAACTGAATGTGAACTACGATACTGAATGTGAACTACATTGAGTTAAGCAACAAATGTATACCCACAACAGGCAAGACTAGCAGTGGGCCTTATCCAGAGATAACTGGTCGACTTGGACTTGACCTATGGTAGAAAATGCCCTTGAAGGGAGATTAGGAAGGATATTTATTATGGGCAAATGAAGGAAAATCCATTTGATCCTCAAGAAATCGTGGAGTTTTCTTCATGCTGTGGGTACTGTATGTAACAGGAACATGTGATTCTGAGGGATGCCCTGCAATGCCCTGCATTACCGGGCACCTTCTCCTCTACTGTTCCACACTGGCCTCGTTGCTGTTCCTCAAACATCCCACACCTGCTCCCACCTCAGGGCTTGTTCACCTGCTATCCTCTCCACCCGACACTGTCTTCCCTAGGCTGTCTGGATGGCTTCTGCTCTCACTCTCTTCAGGTCTTTCCTCAAATGGCACTTCTTAGTGATGTTTTCCCTGGTCATCCTGTTTAAAGTGACCCCACAGCATGCCTCACCGCCCTTTCCTGCCTGCACCATTTCCTCCACTGCACCGTATACCATCTAACATTCCAACGTCAGCTGCTCAAGGGCAGCGTTTTTACCTCTCTTGTTCACTGCTCTATCCTAAGTGCCCAGAACCTTACCTGGCACATGGTAGGTGCTTACAAATATTTCTTGAAAGATTAAATGATTTATTTAATCAATCAATATAAATGATATTTATCAATTATATTTATATTATCAATTATATTTATCAATATAAATGATATATTTAGTCATGCAATGACTAAATGTCAATGCAATTACATATCCAGGATCGACAACCAGAAAAGTTAGAATAAAGGAAGTGGGGAGGAGAAATGAACATGAAGCAAGGAGAGAGGCAGAGCCTCCCACAGAGCCCCTCCCTCTCTGTGTTGACCATGAACCCACTGATAAGGTCTATAGCAGATCAGTGGAGATGTAAAAAAGAACAGTTGATTACAGTTGCATGAGACCAAACCAAAAAGTCTGGTGCGGGTTCAAGGTCACTTTGGTTTAATCTCAAAGGGTGCATGAGTGGGCTTGGCTGCCCCAAGTCTCCCGTGCATCTCTCAGAGGCGTGCCGTGAGTTCTATAGTGTTGGAAGTTGTATAAGGTTGCAAGATCACAGGTGAAGTCATGAGGATTCCATCCTCATGATGGGATTAGTGCTGAGCACCAGAGAGTTCACTCTCCCTGTGTCCATACGCTTACAGGAGAGGTCATGTGAGCACAGAATGAGAAGTGGCCATGTGCTAGCCAGAGAGGCCTCACTAGAATGCAACTATGCTAGCATTCTGATATCAGACTTCCCGGCTCCGGAACTGACAGGTGAAGTCATGAGGATTCCATCCTCATGATGGGATTAGTGCTGAGCACCAGAGAGTTCACTCTCCCTGTGTCCATACGCTTACAGGAGAGGTCATGTGAGCACAGAATGAGAAGTGGCCATGTGCTAGCCAGAGAGGCCTCACTAGAATGCAACTATGCTAGCATTCTGATATCAGACTTCCCGGCTCCGGAACTGAGAGAAAAAAAATTTTTGTTGTTTAAGCCGCCCAGTCTGTGGTATTTTGTTATGGCAGCCCAAGTTCGCACCTTTATTATTCAACACACAGGGACACGTTATACCATACGGAATACAGTATTCAGGAAATCATATCATCTGGGTGTAATGTCGGACTTTTTTAAAACTTAAAATTCTTGCTTTGCTAAATTTGGTGGGCTGATCTCCACTTTTCTGCACCTGCACTACATGTTTTCTGTTTGGGTCCATATCGGGGCCTCCTTTGGCCAACCACACCAGTGACAGCTGATTCAGCTCATGTGTTCCATCACATAGGCAAGAGCAGCAAGAGAAAGGCAGCATGGGTTCAAAATATCTAGAGCAGGCTTAAGAAGCATGAGACAAACTTGGTGAAACAAAATATAAAGCTACAGCCATGAGACTTAAACGGAAAAGGGTTGGTGTGTGAGATGTATAGGTGGACCAAGGGCGCGTTGGAATCCTTCAAAATTGTTTGTAGGGGAAGATGAAGCTAAACAAAGTTGTACATGGGAATAAAGGCATCAGAAAAGGAAGGGACGTCTGGAGGATTCAGGAGCTAGTCATTAGGAAATTGTAGGACTGATCAAGAATGTTCTGGCACCAGTTTCTCATTCACTGCATGACTCCCTTCAAAATGTGTTCTGGATCTACAGTCAGAAGACTTCTTGCCGCTAGGGAAGGGAATGCGGAACACGACTGAGAGTTGTTTTAGTACTCCGAGGTTAAGA
>NW_027528855.1:651010-651671 GCF_008692635.1 Crocuta crocuta | reverse complement strand
AGGGGGCCAGCTCCAACCCCCCATTCCGTGCAGCAACACAGGCTCACAACATTGCTACACAAGAGCCTTTCGGCCAAGATTATGTGAGAAACAAAGAACCAAGTTCACGGCTGTAAAGAGAATGTATAGGGTCCTATTCAAACAGAGTGAAGGGCTGAGACTCAAGAGCAAAGAATTATAATCTGGGGGATGAAAACATGATGGTCATCTGAATGGGTGATTCATATGCCAGAAACCACCTAGAGGATGAAGAAAACGGCGAGTAGAGAGTAATGACTGAATAAGGAATTGCTAAATATAGCCTATGGGCTTATTATTGAATTTGCACATGGAAAACACCAAAGTATAAATATGTGTAATATGCAGACACATTTTATTACAATAATAGGTAATAATAATGATAAAATACATACAAAATTGAGGACGTTTCCAAAGATTGTGGGNTCTCTCTCTCTCTCTCTCTCTCTCAGAAATAAATAAATAAATAAATAAATAAATAATAAAATTTTAAAAAGAGAGAGAGGACTTGAAGTGTCTTAAATTTTATTTTATTTATTCTTTAAATGTTTATTTTGAGAGGGAGAGAGGGAGCAGGAGCAAGGGGGGGGGGTAGAGAGGGAGAATCCCAAACAGGCTGTGTCAGCACAGAGCCCGATGTGGG
>NW_027528855.1:649198-651000 GCF_008692635.1 Crocuta crocuta | reverse complement strand
AGGGGGGGCTCGATCCCACAAACCTGTGAGATCATGACATGAGCCGAAATAAAGTCAGATGCTTAACCGACTGAGCCATCCAGGTACCCCAAGGTTTATTTATTCTGGGAGAGACAGAGGGTGTGTGGAGGAGGGGCAGAGAGAGAGAATCCCAAGAAGGACTCAATCCCATGACAGAGAGATCAGGACCTGAGCCACTATCAAGAGTCAGAGGCTCAACTGACTGAGACACCCGGGCACCTCTGAAGTGTCTTAAATTTTAAAATGTTAAAACAAACAGAAAAAACTTCTTCCCACAATATATTCTGTTATCTTTTACCTGGAATTAAAGACTATTTTCTTGATGAAACACGGCTTAGCATCGATTATTGTCCAGTGTCCATCGAGAGTAATGAGGTTTGTGCAAACTGCCCGCCCTTACACCGAATGACTGCACGTTACTGCACTATTCTATGTGCACTGGTTGGTCTAATACAAAGAATGCCCATCTAGGATCAGAACGAGTTAGATTCCAGCCCAGACTCTTATCACCTACCTCACCTACTATAGTGTCGCTTTGGGCACATCATTTAACCTCCAGTGTACTCGTTTGTAAAATGGGCAGGACAGTATCTGCCCAGTCTCTCTCCTAAGATCATATGAGGAATAACAATTAAAAAGTAGCAAAAGCGAGAGAGAGAGAGAGAGAGAGAGAGAGAGAGAGAGAGAAAAAAACCAAGAAACAGACTCTTAATTCTAGAGAACAAACTGGTGGTTACCAGAAGGGAGGTGGGTGGGGGGATGGGGGGAAGAGGTGATGGGGATTAATCACACACTTATCATGATGAGCACTGAGTAATTTGTAGAACTGCTGAATCGCTATATTGTCCACTTGATACTAATAGAACACTGCACGTCAACTATATTGGAATTTTTTAAAAAGCAAAAGTGCTTTATATTTACAAAACACTATTTTTGTCGCTAGGGCTATTGTGCCTTCCAGGTCATCTCTACTGCAGGGCTGCTCCAAGTGTGAACTGGGGACCATCTGCATCTGGGTGGGACCATGCAGAAATTTGCATTTCCGCCCCAGCCTAGGCTTGCTGAACTGGAGTCTGGTGGTGACAGCAAGGATCCGTGTTCCTAATAAGGGACCTGGTCCTGCCGATGAGCATAAGGGATTGGAGGGGCTGATCTATAGCCTATTGAGTCTGCGGACGTCTCTGCATCTCTGTAGCTCAGCCGTCTCTGCTGCCTTCTCTCTGTGCTTTTTTTCTTTCATTCTTTCTCATCCTCTTTCCTGACTGAGCTTTCCTCTGGTGGAGTTTCTAGAGTCCTCACCAGTGAGGGAGAAAGTCTTTGTCCCCTATGATCATGCTCTAAATGCTGAAGCCATAGGAGGTAGCGAAGCACTGGAATGAACATGAATAGCCCTCTGGGATGGGAAGGATTTTTTAGTTGGTAATTCGGCAATTCAGCTGTATCATCCACATTTTGGGCTGTGGAGCATGAAACAGTACCTCTGACTTACATCGGATTTTCTAATTCTCTTCTTGAACGTTGTTTTATATTGTAAAAATAACCGTAATCAAAGGGTCTTTGACTTGTTTTGCCACAGAATTTTAAGGTAACTTTAAGAAGAGTAAAAGTGGGGGCTAACATGTAAGAACAGTCCTTTGTTAAACTGTGCTGGTTCTACATATCTACTCTCTTACCAGACATGGGGTAGGAAAACCCCCCCACGGTTCAAGCAATCTATCTGATCAAACAGTGAGTCCAAAGCTATTCAAAATTTGTTATGTTCTCTGACTGTATCACCTCTC
>NW_027528855.1:634698-648868 GCF_008692635.1 Crocuta crocuta | reverse complement strand
TGGAATAGATTTTTTTTTTTTTTTAAGTAGGCTCCACGCCCATTGTGGGACTTGAACTCATGATCCTAGGATCAAGAGTCAGGTGCTCTACTGGCTGGGCCAGCCAGCTGCCCCTGGAATACATATTCAAGCAGAATACATACTGACTGTTCAAATACGAAAGAATACAGTCCCATATACTGTATTTGAATGTAAAAAACTCTCACCCTTGCTTTCAATGCTGTTAGAACAGATCAATGCCTAGATATTAATGAAATTTTGGCAAAGATCAAGTGACCTGCTTATCATTTAAGCCCTGGCTGGGGCATAAAACACCTTTTCTAATCCATCCAAATAGGGCTGTTCTCTTCCTCCTCTGAGCTGCCACTGTAGTTCGACCAATGGTCCTCAACCTGGGTCCCCAGAGAAGCCTCCAACACCCCAGTNNNNATGATGTACCCAAGGCCAACTAAATCAGAATCTATAGCGGTAGGAGGCAGGCATCAGCATTTTTTTTAACACTTTTATCAAGAGAGAATTCACATATCATACAATGTACCCATTTAAAGTGTACAATCAAATGGCTTTCAGTACATTTACAAGGTTGTACAGTCACCACTATCAAATTCTACAGTAGTTCTGTCACCCAAAAAGATACTTGAAACCCATTAACAGTCACTCCTCGTTCCCTCTCACGCTCCACCCCCATCCCCCAGCCTCTGACAACCACTCAATCTACCTTCTGTTTCTATGCATTTGCCTAGTCCAGATATTTCATATAGATGGCATCCTATCATATTTGGCCTTTGAGTCCGGTTTCTTTCAAGCATCAGTATTTTTTAAGTCCCCGTGGATGACTCTAATGAAGCCAGGAATGAGAAGCCAAGGACGATTTATATGAACTGTGAATATGGTACTATACTTCCATTTTTGTTTACATGTCACTTTCCTTACTAATCTATGAGCTCCTTGAAGGCAGGGACCATGTTGTATTTTTGTTATACTCTAAACACCTACCTTGGTGTACGGCTTATAGTTTTAATTCAATTAATATGTTTTTTTTTTAAAAAATAATGAACATTACACCCCACCCCATTACGAAGGCCCCTTTGAAAGGAGTATATATGTATGAATGCCTGTATGCATGCACGTATTTATTACAAATTCTATCCTTTGGGAAGGGACGAGTATTAAATTCTTACAGACTCCTGATACGGCCTTATCTAAGACTGCCTATGTGCCAGGCACTTTTCTAGAACTTTGGATACGGTTGTGAGAACAGAAGAGAGAAAAGTCTTATCCTCATGAGATCCTAAATCTGGTTGGGGAGTCTGATCATAAACCAGTAAATCTTTTAACAAGGTCATTTCAAATGGTAATAAGTGTGAAAAGCCATTTGCACTGAGTAATGAGAGGGACCTGGGTAGGGGAGTGGGAGAAGAGAGCTGACCTGGACATCTGGGCCAGAAGTGCCCAGGCCCTCAGACTGATTTCCTATGCAGGCACCAGCTCTAAATCAAACCACTAGATGGAAGGTACAAAGTGCAGAGGAAACTGTTAATCAACAATTAAAAATAATGAGGATAATTTTTAAAATAATGCTGTTTTCAACAAGAGCACAGAGTGGAGAAAGAACATTGGCCTGGGAATCCAAGCCGGTTCTATTTTGAAGGGAGTCAGTGGCACCGGAAGAACTTGCGTTCCCACAGAACCCAGGGAAAGGAGCCATCTGAGTGACAAGGAGGCATGCGGAGTGTCCTAGAATCTTACTTGTTGCCACTGACACCACGGATGAAATGTCCTTCTCCTCACTTGATCGGGGAATTTTACACCATTCACCCCTCCTTTCCTTTATTTTCAACTTTCCCTGGTGGGCGAGCTCTCTCACTTCACTGGACTCCAGTCCCTCCCATTCTAATAAACTGCCAGGATCCCACATGCCTCTTCCATATCACTGGGATTTTCAGCATGAGAAAAAAAGCTACAAAAGTAAGATGAACGGAGTTCAGTAAAAATCCGTAGCCCTGAATCTGAATGTGAGGCTACAAAGTTCTTAGTCTCTGAATTCAAGAAAGGAAAAGATTGCCTGTCCCTTACTCATAGTTCAAGCCGTGAACAGGAACCACTGGAAATGGCTTTAATCTACTGATCCCAAAGAAAACAGTGCCTCAGTTAGGGGCGGAGCTGGTTCCATGAATATTGTCCTTGGCTTCTTCTGTATTTTCCCATGAGTCAGTGGTGCTGAAAGCGCGTCCTTCCTAAGTCAGTCTCCAAGTGTAAAGGAGATCTTGATGTAATGCTGAACTGCCACATGGAGCATGGAAGAAAATAAGTTATTATCACAAAGCTCTTTGTTTTCCCCAGCTTTATTGAAATATTACTGACATCTAACATTGTGTAAGTTTCAAATGTACAGAGTGATGATGTGATACACAAACACACACATACATATTAGGAAACGATTTCTACGAGGTTAGTGAACACATCCATAGCCTCACACTTCCCTTTTCTCTCAGTGAGAACTTTTTAAAGATCTACTCCCTTTGCAACTTTCAAGAATACGATACCGCACTGTTAATTACAAGTCCCTATGCTATACATTAGCGCCTTAGAACTTATTCATCTTATGACTGGAGTTTTATATGCTTTGACCAACATTTCCCCATTTCCTCCACTTCCCCTCCCGGGCAATGACCAATCTACTCTCTGTTTCTATGAGTTTGGGGGTTTTCTTTTAGATTTAACATGTAAGTGAGATCCTACAGTATTTGTCTTTCTCTGATTTATTTCCCTTTAGCACAACGCCCTCAAGTTTCATCCACGTTGTCTCAAATGGCAGGGTTTCCTTTTTCGTGGCTGAATAATACCATTGTGTTTATATACCACATTTTCTTTTTTTAAGTTTATTGAGAAATAATTGGGATTGACAAACATATATATTCAAAATCTATAGTGTGATTATCTCATATAAATATATTATATATCTCACATTTTCTTTATCCATTCATCCATCCATGAACACTTAGGTTGTTTTCATGTCTTGGCTATCATAAATAACATCATGGTGAACAGCAGGGTGAAGATATCTCTTCTACATACCAATCATTCCCTTTGAATATATGTCCAGAAATGTTGGATCATATGGTAGTTCTAGTTTTAATTTTTGGAAGAACCTCCATACGCTCTTCCACAGGGGCTGCACCAGTTTGCATCCCCACTATCAGTGTTCTTAGGGCTCCCTTTTCTCCACACGCTCACTTGGTATCTCTTGCCTTTTTGATAAAAGCCATCCTAACTGGTATGAGATAATAGCTCGTTGTGGTTTTGATTTGCATTTCCCAGATGATTAGTGATGTTGAAAACTTTTTAATGTACCTCTTGGCCATTTGTAGGTCTTCTTTGGAAATTTGTCTATTCAGGTCCACTGCCGATTTTTCAATCTGATTGTTGTTATTTTTATATTGAGTTGTATGGGTTCCTTATATATTTTGAATATGAACTCCTTATAAGATACATTATTTGCAAATATTTTCTCCAATGACATAGGTTGCTTTTTCATTTTGTTGATTGTTTCTTTCACTGTGCAGGTTTCTAGTTTGATGTGGTCCCATTTGTTTATTTTTGCTTTTATTGCTTGTACTTTTGGAGTCACACCAAAAAAAAATACTGTTAAGGAGGTTTTTTTCCTGTATTTACTTCTAGGAGTTTTAATTTTTTTCTTAATTTTTTAAATAATTTTTAAAAATATTCATTTTTTAATGTTTATTCCTGAGAGAGAGAGAGAGAGAGCACACATGACTGGGGGAGGGGCAGAAAAAGAGCAGGAGACACAGAATCTGAAACAGGCTCCAAGCTCTGAGCCCCCAGCACAGAGCCTGATGCAGGGCTTGAACTCAGGATCCATGAGATTATGACCTGAGCTTAAGTCAGACACTTAACCAACTGAGCGACCCAATGCCCTTATGTTTGTTTTTTATTTTTGAGAGAGACAGAATGTGAATAGGAGAGAGGCAGAAAGAGAGGGAGACATAGAATTTGAACAGGCTCCAGGCTCTGAGCTATCAGCACAGAGTCCCACGCAGGGCTCGAACTCATGAATCATGAGCTCATCACCTGAGCTGAAACTGACTGAGCCACCCAGGCTCCCCTCTTCTAGGGGTTTTATGGTTTCAGGTCTTACATTTAAGTCTTCATACCATTTCATGTTAATTTTTGTGAGTGGTATAAGTTATGGGTCCAATTTCATTGTTTTGCATATTTTTGCAGGTTTTCCCAGCACCATTTATTGAAGAGATTTCTTCTTCTCCATGGACTCTTCTCGGCTCCTCTGTCAAATATTAGGTGACTGTACATGTGCGGGTTTATTTCTGGGCTCTCAGTTCTGGTCCATTGGTCTGTGTGTCTGTTTTCTCACAAAGTTCTTTGTACTTTAGGAGTTTAAGAAAACAAAGTCTCATATAAATGTCAAATTATGTGGGGTACTGAGCAATACCCCATGTTTTAAAGCCTACATGTGCCACCATTTGTTCATGTTTTCAATTTTCTATTGTACTCAAGTCCAGTCATTCATCTATTCCCAGTTTGGGAAGGGGAAAGAGGTACTGAAAACAGGGAACAACACTTTGAAGAGAGAGAGAGTTTGATTTGTGATCATAGGACACAACAGACGGTCTTTTCTGATAATAATTTAGGATATTATCATTCACAGTAGGAGAATCATGTGGAAAAGCTAGAACTTTACTGTGTCTTAGGTAAAGGCGGGGATACAAGAGATGAAGATTCAGGACACCCCTGAAAAAAATCAATCATTCTTTCAAGTCTTCAAGGACATTTTGGAAAAACCCCAAGGTACATGGCATCCAAAATGTAGCCATAATACTGAGAGGAAGAAAAATATTATGACAGGGTGAAGCTAAATATTAAATTGTTTTCATTTTACTCAAATAGAAGGTTTGTTAATAACTATAATTTTCTTGCTAGCCTTTATATGAAGCTCAAGATCCCCTCCTAAAATGTGAAGTCTCCTTTGTTATTTTAAAAAGCAAATATTTCTTATATTGGCAGGAATATAACCTCCTATAAGGAACATAATCTACTGTAATACGCATATACATTTTCCCTCTGAGGGCCCCAAACCTTAATTTATTAATATATCAAGTCATTAAAAACATGACTGATTGGCTTAAACAATTAAGAAAATACAGGAGGGAACAATTTTGCATTGGTAGAGAATGGACTAAAAAATTCAATAAGTCATTTCCATTTCCAAGTCAATGATATATTTACAAGCAACATTACGAACATTTGTAGTAATACATAAACTATGACTAAATTAATTATGAATAGTTAAACGTTTATTTATAACTGTTGTCAGCTCCACATTTCTTAGGAAAATCCTTAATCACCCACATTACAAATTGCCAGCCCATCTGATTTCTGCAAGGAAAGCCATTCCTCACCGAAGAAAATATGAAAGGGAAAATGTCAGACAATCAAATTGGAACGCCCCCGATGATGCCTTCCTTCCTCAGAGCAAACAAAATCTTTACGGTCCACAGGCACGAATCAGCTTCCCATTGGATGCTACCGCTTCTAGATACTATCGCAAAGCCCAAAGAAATGCTGCGAATTGGGTCAGGACCGAGAGACTTCTTCACGTCAGGGCTCCGCACAGGGCCCGGCACACAGCAGACACTATGTTAAATGGTGCCACACGACGTCACTGTCTCTCCCCAGCAACCCTGTGGTGCCTACCTCTGTATCAGAGACCGCATGGGGCAAATATACTCTGCCGAGTCAGCAAAATATTGCCACAGGCCTCGTACTTTGGAACACAAAACCACAGGAACTGCTGCGGAAGGAGCGTTCAACTCCCTTGTTTTCTCTCTTGACTTGAAGCACAGGACACCCCATATATCAGAAGCACTTGGCCCAGTCACTTAATCGTATTGAAGTATGGCCCCAAAGACCAAGACTGCTTCACAAAATGTGCAGGGCAACCCACGGGACTTAGAGATCTCTGAGGCCTGGGTACATTTCACAGGAAGTATGAACTCGTCTCATAATATACTTCATCAAGAAGGCCACCAAGACAGACTCGCAGGGAATCACAACATAGCCCTCTGTTGTACTGTCGTCAGTGAGGACGCGCAGCAGAGTATACATAACGTGATCTCGTTGATGAACTTTCACAGTACTTTTTTTTTTTAATGTTTTATTTATTCCTAGGAGAGAGAGAGAGAGAGAGAGAGAGAGAGAGAGTGTGAGCAGGGGAGGGTCAGAGAGAGAGGGAGTCACAGACTGAAACAGGCTCCAGGCTCCGAGCTGGCAGTCAGCACAGAGCCCGACGCGGGGCTCGAACCCACGAACCACCGCGAGATCATGACCTGAGCGAAAGTCGGACGCTTAACCGACTAAGCCACCCAGGCGCCCCACTTTCACAGTACTTTTAATGTTTTTAGTAGCTGAAAGGACCGCTAGCATAGGCATATAGCTTTAACATTCCATACGCAAATGAAATAAAATCCCATCCGCAAAATCATGCAACTTAAAGATAACGACATCATCCCAATAATAGTGACATGTTTTTAAAAGGCTTTGAAAGGATGCATATAAATTTTGCCAGTCTATCTCCCCAGGATGTTCAAAGAACAAGCACCAAAATGAGAACAACATTAATTTACACTTGCTTGGCATCAATATGTACTCACCTTGGTGAACTTTCTTAC
This sequence comes from Crocuta crocuta, assembly GCF_008692635.1. Taxonomy (NCBI): domain Eukaryota; kingdom Metazoa; phylum Chordata; class Mammalia; order Carnivora; family Hyaenidae; genus Crocuta; species Crocuta crocuta. The sequence continues at coordinate 642,161 of NW_027528855.1, read as the reverse complement.
TGTAGGGCAACTCCATAGCATTTAGTCTTTGGGTCTCAAAACAGTTCCCAAAGTTTCATACTTTCTGCTCCTGTACTTTGATAGATGGCATTCTAGCCTAGGTCAAAGTCAGCCCATTCCAAAGGCCTAGCAGTGATATTTTCAGGGGTGCACATGAGCAAAGCCTTTCATTTTTATATCCTTCCTTGAACAGTATCTCCTCTGTGCTCGAAACTAGTTTCAAAGTTAATTCTGTCTCACTCATGGTCAAAGTATGCAAACCCATAAGTTACAATGAGCTTTAAAAAACAGCAAGTAGAATAATACATGATACTGCAACCTGTCAAACATTAGTCAAGAAGGCAATCTAAAAGTTTGGTTTAAAAAAAAGCAATCAAAAACAGTGGAAAATACTGAATTCTAGTAGTGTTCCCCTCTCTCTGATCTTCTAAGACTTAGCATGTGAAGATGGTACTAATCCGTTTTTATAACAGTCTTAATTCTTTTCTGTAATAAACCTTTTAAATAATAATAATAATCTTAAACTCTAGTCTGCTGCAATGTGGGGACTAAGAACACGGATCAGACCACCTGGGTTCAAATTCTAGCTATATAGTCACCTAGCTGTATGGTGATGGTCAAGTTACATAACTCTACAATACCTGTCTTCCCTCTTTGGAAAGATGAGGACAATAACACATGTATACCCAACAGAGGTGAGGTGCCTGGGTGGCTCAGTCGGTTAAGCATCTGACTTCAGCTCAGGTCATGATCTCACAGTGCATGGGTTCGAGCCCCACGTCGGGCTCTGTGCTGACAGCTCAGAGCCTGGAGCCTCCTTCAGATTCTGTGTCTCCCTCTCCGTCTCTGCCCCTCCCCAGCGCATGCTCTGTCTCAAAAATAAGTAAACCATAAAAAACTTTTATACCTCAGAGGGTTACCTGACAAGGAAATGAGTTAATATGTGTAAAGCGTTTAGAACAGTGCCAGGCACGGGGTAAATGCTGCATGTAGCTGGCAGCATCTTTATCATCTTTAGGAACATACACTGCCTCTCTCCTCACCATTTTGATCTTTAGTTAATAATTACCCCTTTTGCTCATGGGCTCATTCATCATTGCTTCACGTGCTCCGCAAACATTCTCCTCAGCACTCAGCACACCCTAATAACTGTGCTCGAAGCCAGAGTTACAAAGGTGAAGGCTATACGGTCCCCGTCTCTCATCATTACCCCAACACAGCAACTCACTCAGGTACGCAAACCCATACATTACAACGCGGTGGGGCAAGTGCTAAGATACCGGCACAAAGAGCATGAGCTGGCGCCCTTAATTCTTCATCTCTGACGTTCATTGGCTTTCTGTCTATTTCCCTCTTTCTACATCCACCAAATCGTCATTCAACAGAATGTCTCAAGCTACTACTTATTGGCAGACACCACTTCCAGCCTTTTGAGATACACCGATGAGCAAAACAGACAGAAATAAATCCCCGTCCATGGATCTTATACTTTACTGGGAGGGGGAAGACCGACAATAAGTTAACAAGTTAATTCTGTGCGGTGGCAGGTTGTAAGTTCTAAGGGAAAAATCCAGCACAGGAAGAGGCCCGCTTGAATGTGACTCACATTGTAAGTGGGAGTGACAGAGGTGGCGCGGGGAGGAGAGAAAAAATGACAATAAATCAATGAGGATGACCGGAGTGGACCTCACTGAGATGGTGAGGTTTGAGAAGAGTTGAAGGAGCAGCGGAGGCTCAGATGGCATTTGGTTGAAGAATGTGTGTTCTGGGAACGGCTAGATGGGCAGCACCGTCTGGGCACCCAGCGTAGCCAGGAGAGTAGTAGGAGGGAAGGTCGGAGACGTAGTGGTGAGTCTGGGCCATCTTAGGCCTCAGTGCCCACTGTGGGGACTTTAAGCAAGGTGGGAGTTGAGCTGGGAGTGAGTTGGGAGATCACGGGAGGATTTTCAGAAGAGGAGGGATGTGCTCTGATTGACATTTTATCAGGATGTCTCTGGCCTCTTTGGGAGGAATAACGTGGAGGGAGGAGAGGGCAGAGGGAGCAGGACCAGTTAGGAAGCTGGTACAGCAAAGTAGGTGAGTGATGATGGCGGCTCAGACCAGGCTGGGAGGGGTGGCAGGTGCTGGAATGATTAGATTTTAAAAAAATTTTTTTAATGTTTTATTTCTTTCCGAGAGAGAGAGAGAAAAAGAGAGACAGAGAGAGAGACAGAGAGAGAGACAGAGAGACAGCGTGAGCAGGGGAGGGTCAGAGACAGAGGGAGATACAGAATCCGAAAAAGGCTCCAGGCTCTGAGCTGTCAGCACAGAGCCCGATGTGGGGCTCGAACCCACGAACTGTGAGATCATGACCTGAGCTGAAGTTGGACGCTTAAACGAATGAGCCACCCAGGCATCTCTGGAATGATTAGATTGTAGAATATGTTTTGAAAGTCTAGCCAAACAGGACTTGCTGATGGCCTGGATGTGAGATGTGGGTGTTGAGGTATCAAAGGGGACCACAGGGATTTGGGCCTGAGCAACTGGAAAAATGGTCCATTGGGGACAGGGGACTGGAAAAGATCAAGATTACGGCGTGAGACCCACTAAATTTGAAATGTCTCCTAGCAATCCCAGTGGAGATCCAGGTAGTAGGCATACAGGGAAACAGCACTGAGTTCAGAATGAAGAAAGCTGATAAGCTGATCTCAGGGAATGGAGTCTTGTGTCCAAGAGCAATTCCCTTCAATGCTGGGTCTCAGTTTATTTATCTGCAAAGATGGGCATCGCGGTACCTGCCCCGCCTATTCCACCTACCGGTCCAAGTCTTGAGTGAGACTGTGAATAGTAAAATGTTTATAAGCTGAAAAGTCGTGTCCAGAAGCACAGACTATCCTCACCTCCGATACCCACCCCGGCTGCAGAGCAAACACACACCTTTGCCTGCACTGCTCTGGCCTTGGGCCACTTGAGACACCTCACCCTCCTCCAAAGACCGGTCTCTCAGTGTCTCTGGCAAGGCACAAGAGACCTGTGTTCTAAGCCAAGGGCCTCATGGGTATCCAAGAATTCTTACGGAGCTGGGGAGAAGGTAGCCGATCAGCTCTTAGTTCTCGCCTGCTATCTCCCCCTCCCCCTCCACATCTGGAGCCTGCTGTCCAGGTAAGTCAGGATGGGCAACGGAGTCACCAGCAGACCAGAGCGCCTGCCTCAGAGCAAGCGAGGGCTGACACGGATACAAATAAAGGAAGTGTGCCATTTCCCTCCTTCAACGGGGAGGACACTGTGGCTCAGAGAGCTGAAATGACTTGCTCGTGGTCACAAGACGGTTAAGTGGCAAAACCTTAAGGTTTGCTTGCCATCTGATAGATAAAGGACTTGCAGTTTTTGCCCAGAGGGAGCACCTTATGCCCTTTAATTTGGACAACAGCTGGCCGTGTACCTCTGAGCATTTGCCAGAAAATATGCACAGATCTGCAGGATGCTTATGCACTGGCAAGTAAGGGTAAGGATTTTCAGACTTGAAAAACAAAACAAAAAGTTAGGTCTATGCTCCCGAGTTTTACTCTTCTTCCTGGGTTGTTGGGTGGGGAGCAGCCTGGGGTGGGGGTGGGGGGCAGCATGGCTACCCAACCCACAGAATGAAGCTTCCGAGATGGGACGTTGCCTATCTCGCGACCAGAGACCAACAGAAATAACTGCCTTCAGGGCTGAGATGTCATACCGAGATTTCAGATGAAAGCACAGGCCAGGAAGTGGCTTCTGAAGCAATAGAAAGTCTATAAAGACAGCTTGCAGCCTTTCCTGTGAGTGTGTGTGTGTGTGTGTGTGTGTGCACGCTCACGTGTGTGAGTGTGCACAAGGGTACATACATGTCCAGGAAAGCCCGGAAGGAGTGGAAAGGTAATAGTAAGTTAAATGGATCTATTAGTAGATTCGTTCTACCTGGAAGGAAAAGGTCTTTTCCCTGATTAAGTTACCACAGCTTTTCCAACTTGCTGTGGTCTTAAAGATTAAGGTCAACCTTTTCTTCCAGGCTGAGTTTCTAAGATGAAGTGGGTGCCTGGTTAGAGCCCTCAAAATGCTGCAGCAGATTCCATGAGCATATGACCCACTGCAGACAGTAGTCTAATACCAGACCTGAAAGGCAATGTATACCTTGCTTTGCTTTTTTTTTTTTNCCAGGCGCGGGAGATGGCCTCCAGCATAAACTAACCAACAGGTTTTTATTCTTTGCCAGGGGAGGCAGCTGATGAAACCGAACCCAATTTCCCAGCCCGAGACCTTGCACTCATAATGTTGTTTTGGAGCACTTGAACTTAGAAGCAGATCATAAAGCCATGGCATAGTAGAGCACTTTCAAACTTATGAATAAAGTTAGATAATAATGATAAGTTGCAGAGTTGAGAGTGGTTTTGATTTTTCTTTAACTGTAATCCGTAGGCTTGTGGGAGGAAAGGTAGCATCGTGGAATTAGAGACCGACGTTTGACTTCTGATTCTGCTATTTGCTGTGTGACCTTAAGCAAGTGGCTTAACCTCTCTGAACTTCAATTTCCTTCTCTGAAAGTGGCAGTGGCCTACTTGATAGGTTTGTGGTAAGGATTCAACAAGATCACACCATGTGGAGCCACTATTCACGTGCGTGGAACAAAGTAGGTCCTCACTTAGCGGTAGCTGTTAATGTCCTTATGCGTAAATCTCTGGATGGAGCTCAACCTAGTAACCAGATCAGCGTTAAATGCTTACCATGTCACAGAATAGTGTAAAGGAAATTTTTCTTACCTCCTGACTGGTGTTTCTGTTCCATTCGTATGTAAACCCAAGACCTCCCCTCCATTATTTTTAATACAGAAGCAAGAGTGATCTTGTAAAAACTGCTCTGCTCAAAACCCTGCCATGGTTCGCATATCACAAAAGTAAACACCCATTCCTCATGAGGCCTCTAAGGTCCTTCCCAGCCTGATCCCCCATGACTTCTGCAACCTCAAATCCCACTACTTTCCTGTCTCCTTACTCCCACCGTCTCCTCCTGGCTGTTCTCCAAATAGCCTAGATAGACACCTGCCCCAGGACCTTTGTACTTGCTGTTCCCTCTGCCTGGAATTATTTTTTTCCCAAATAGCCACCTGGTGTGCTCTCTTGTTTCTCTAAGGGCTCTGCGTAAACACCACACTGTCTGGGAGGCCTTGGCTAGCACTCCAGCCTTCTCTAGCCTCCTGCCTGGATTTACTCATCTCCGTTGTAACTCATCATCGGACACACTTTCTAGTGTTCTTGCTTATTTGCCTCTTGCCTTCCCCTGTAACAGTATGTAGACTCCCCGAGGACAGGCGCTTCAGGCTTTGTTAACTGTTCTACCCCAAGTGCCTAGAACAGTGCCTGGCCCATAGTCAGAAGGCCGTATACATTTGTTATATGAATGATAAGGAACAGACCCGAAGAAATCACTTGCGGTCCCTTTCTGAAAAGTGAAAAGGTAATAATTAACAATGTGCATCTGCTATCTCAGAAGTGAATCAGGTAAGTCCCGAAAGCAATGGACTGATGAAGCAGGGATAACTCGGTGAGTGTTTCTGTATTGCTGATGTGAATGAGATGTGTGGCAGCAACGACAAGCTATGGGACAAACGGGGTTGAATTCGGTGAGACCCGTATCCAGGCACAGACAGCCTGACAGCCAATGTTCTCAGTCCAGTGGGCAGAGAATGGGGAAATTTGCTAGTGGTCCTTTTAAGTTTAAATTTTCAGAGAAAGACAGAGACAGAGTGAATGGGGGGAGCAGCAGAGAGAGAGAGACAGAGAGAATCCCAAGCAGGCTCTGCACTGTCAGCGCAGAGTCCCACATCGGGCTCGAACTCGCAAACCGGAAGATCATGGCCTGAGCTGAAATCAAGAGTCAGATGCTTCACCGACTGAGCCACCCGGGCGCCCCTGTGCTAGAGGTTGAGAAGGAGATCTACCCAGTGCACAGACCCACATCCCCCTCCAAAGATCTGTACTCAAACAGGATGCCCTGGTAATATGGCTGCACACAGAAGGTAGAGAAGCCCTGGGGTCAAGGGCAGTGTTCAAGAGCTTTCCCTTGGGATGCGAATCCCTGTTGCTACCACACACTCGCTCTGAGACTTTGGACAAATCATGCAAACTTCCGGCACTTTGATTTCATCACCAGCAAAACTGGGATCATCAAAGCACCGAAGTCATCGGCAAATAAGAAGAATTACAATGACAAAGAAAACAATGGCTGACACGTATTGTACACGTGCCATGCAGTGTTCTGAGAACGTTTGCAAGTATTTATTTGCTTAACCCTCACCATACACTTGTGAGGCCTCTGCCACTATCACCCCCATTTTATGGATGAGGAAAGGGACGCTCAGATAGGTAAGTGACGCAGCTGAGGTCGCTCAGCTAGGAAGGCCCACTGCCGGCCAGGCCAGCACCCAGCCTAGTGCCGGACTCGCAGGAAGTGCTCAGACTGCTTTGTCCTTTCGCCCCCACCTTTCCTAAGGCCCTGCTGATGGCTCCTCACCCCGCCCTTCTCTGCCCGAAAACAAGCACTGATTCCTGGGATCAGGCTCTCCATCAGGCTGGCCTTCCTCAGGGGGTCTCCCAGCCCCTCCTCCCCCTGCATCTGATGATCACCCCCTGCTCTGCTGCTTCCCTGCTGTTCTTTCCCCTGAGGAAAGACCCTGCCACCCCACCTTTTGAAACCTCTCCTTCCTTCACTGGCAATGAAGTCTGGCGCCTCCCAGAAGGAAGCAGCGGCCAGTCTGCCACTGCCGCTGGCACGATCGCATCAGATCACTCGACATGGTACCTTGCACATGAGCGTGTGTGTGCGAGTTAGTAACCATGGGAGAAGGTGCGCACATGCGTATGGTCGAGAATGTGTATGTGGGTGGGGGGGTGAGATGGACAGAAGTACTTAAGAGTGAGCCAAAACACGGTACAAAACAGATAAAGTAGGTGGTGCCTGTTCATTTGGACAAATCCCGTCCTTTAACAGATCTTGAATTAGTAAACTGAGGGGATTGAAAATATCATTCACTTGACACATGATATTTCAGGAATGAGAATATCATAGAGCATGAGGTTTATAGGACACATACATACATCAGTATACAGGAAAACACACACTCACCTAAATAAGGTGATCCTTGCCTTGTCTAATATGGACGCTGGTTATAAGGCAGAGCCAACAAGCCTTTTCTGTAGTTGTGGCGTGGAAGCAGGCATAGACGATACGTGAAGACACACCATGCCTTCCGCTGGGGGGCCGTAATTTGCTGATTCCTGTTACAGGGATTAAAGAGTGTAACGTCAGCGGCATACCACACATCCATTATAAAGATGGAGACAGGTGTATGGGGTACAAAGCCATCCAAGACACACAAGTGACAAAAAGCAAGTGCAAAACTCTTTGCATTGGATTCTCCCATTTTGCAACATACACACATACCCCCCCCCACCCCCGCAACC
>NW_027528855.1:625723-634691 GCF_008692635.1 Crocuta crocuta | reverse complement strand
GAGCGAGGTACGTAGGAAATAGACACAAAATGGTTAACAGAGATAGCTCCCTCCAGTGGTGTGGGATTAAGCAGGATGGTCACTGTAGTCCTGATACATTTTTAAAAGACCAAGCACATACGCATAACCAGAAAAACAATACAGCTTTTAAAAATAGGATGCACGGGGTGCCTGGGAGGCTCAGTTGGTGACGCATCTGACTCTTGATTTCCAGTCAGGGCATGATCTCAGGGTTTGTGAGATCAAGCCCCATGTCGGGCTCCACACTGAGCATGGAGCCTTCTTGGGATTCTCTCTCTCTCTTTCTCTCCCTGCCACTCCCCTGCTTCATCACATGATCTCTCTCAAATACATAAACATTTAAAAATAAAATAGTATGCATGTATTTTGAAAACTGTAAATCCTCCTGTAAACTATTATTAATATTATTATGATGACCTACTTTGGAGAAAACTAGTGCTTTGTGGGTAGAGCCACTTCACTCTCACTTGATGCTAAGTTTTGTGAGGACAGGGACTGCAAAGAGTAAAGAGTAGGTGGCCCAGAAACGTGCACACAGTGCAGACTACTGGTGCATAAAGGATCTCTGGATTAGTCTTGAGCAGTAGGATTTGTTTTCAGAAACAGCAAAAAGGTCCTAGCTTCCTGTGCAAAGGCCAGGTAATAAGCCCCACATCACTGGGTGTTTATTAGAAATGTCAGATAGTAATACAAAGGTGCCTGCTGTTCACCAAGTTATATTTGTGTCATATCTTATTTAAAAATAACTTTTCAGCAAGTTGGCATGAAAAAAATGTATGTGACATAGATCTAGATTGTTTGGGATAGAAATATAGGAGAGACAGAAATGTGGCACTTATTTCTAAACCAAGGTTGCTCTGTGCTCCTTCACTTTCGCCAACCCGCCTGGCATGACAGTCTGGTCCCCGGGTTCCTCAATGCCTTATTTTGAAAACTGACCCATGATTGGAAGTCCTCCAGCCCGGGGAGAACTTCTTACTTCACTTTCTGCACTGAGATTTTCCTTCTGTCTCTGATCCTGGGCTGTGCCACCTTAAGTAAGTTTTGCCCCCTCTCTGGTTTATAATATCATAACCACTTACTAGCTGTGTCTCCTTGGGGATGTAGAAGCTTGGAAAAATTGCCCGGCCTCCCTGTGCCTCAGTTTTACTATCTGTAAGATGGACATAACAATCACCCCTTCCTTCTAGGATTGTTGTACAGATTGCATGTGTTTTCGGGCACTCATTGGGTTCTCAAGGAATGTCAGCCCTTACAACCACATGTTCTATCTTTCTACTGTCCCTTTCAGTTCACAGAAAGCTTTGGTGATCAAAATCTCATTTATGGAAACATTCCTCTGGGAGGTGGTGGTGGCACTATCATCACCATCCCCTTACAGAAAGGCGACACATGCTGGGAATGGTTCATTGATTGGCCCAAGGCCACACAGCACGTGTACAAGCCCAGAGCCTAAAACCCGAGCTTCTCCCTCATATCCTCTCTGCTCCTTAGATTCAATGCGTAGGTACAGTAAAACCTTGCTGTGCGAGCATAATTCATTCCAGAAACATGCTGGTCATCCAAAGCACTTATATATCAAAGCGAATTTCAAGAACCATTGGCTCAATTGTGATCATGTGATGTTCGGTGTCACGCGCTACTCGTAGTGCTAGACATTGCTCGTTTCTCAAGCTAAAATGTATTAGAAATGTTTGCTCGTCTTGCGGAACACTCGCATAACAAGTTACTCGCAATCCAAGGTTCTACTGTATTTCCTGGGTCCCTGCCCACCAATGGGTTTAGGGAATCAGCATCAGTCCTGACCGTGGAGGACATTACAGCTAGGTCTGAGATAGAGAATGCTACAGTGCTGTAGACCTAACTAATTACCACATGGTGAAATACGTAATATATGACGGCGTGCTCATGATCCCATGGGAAGAGCAGATGGAGAGCAGAGTGGGCATAGCCCATCTTGAAGGCCCCGACAGGCCAGTCTTTCAGGCTCTGAAATGAAAATGTTTAAATTTTAAATATCTTTTCAGAAATATATTTAGAAGGAAGAAAAAAGATAGACAATTGAACTTTTGGAAGGTATTTCTTCGTGCTCCACCTGTGGGCTGTACGATGTTCCTATCACCCTATTCCCCCAAAGAAAGGAAATTACGTGGGTAGGTTTAACACACATCCCCTCCATGCAGTAAGAAGGTCGCAGGGCAAAAATGAGTAAGTGTAAGAGACAGATGTCCTAGGGGGTTCCAAAAGTAGGCACATCCTATGTTGTGATGGGGAAGAAAGGGCAGTATAGATCAGGAGACTTCAGTTTGGGTTTGCGCTCTGCTAATCAGTGCTCTGCTAATCAGCTCACCACACAACTGTACGTGAGTCATTTCCCTTCTCTAGTGGCTCTATTGGTTGGTCTCAAAAGGCTTTTCCAGCATTAATGTTATAGGTACCATGCTATCCAGGAACATCCCAAACATCTGCTATTTAATAATGGACCTTTTATTGGAAAACATCATTGCTGAATTGCATCTTGAAAATTTTCTTGGGAATATAAAAGAGTTAGAACAGGGACCATTAGGCAAGAAGATGTTTTCTCATATTTCTTTACAGGGATCTTCACCCTCCAGCTTTCCTCTTCGTAGCTTCAGATTAAATTAAGGATGTTAGTTCTATTTTTCCCCAACCATTGCCACAGACAGAAAATAAATTTTCATCCCTGCAAGGCGCTGTGTAAAAACACCTACAGATTAAAACTCACACTCTCCTGTGCAAATTATTCAGTTGGGCATACATTTGTGCAGGCATTCACATATAGGCTCCAATCTCTCTTTTTTCTTCTCTTTCCTCCCCTCTGTTTCAGTCTTCTCACTCCCCCATTCCGTGCCCGTTGTCATCTCGTTAAATGCCACCAACATTCTCAAACAGCATATGCTAGATTTGGTAAAATAATAATGAGCTAACTCCATGGCCTCGAGCTCAAGGGGTTGGGTTATCGGACACTTTTCCACCATTTTCCAAGAGCCATGCTTGCCTCCCTTTGTGGCTGCCCTCAGAGAATCATTCAGCTGCCCTCTCTGATCCATACAATACAAAATGGCATCTCTTACAAGTAGAAACCTGGTTCCGGGAGTTCCCGTGGCCACCAGGCCAAATCCTTCCAACACAGTGGCTCTAAGCAAAGAAGACTTATCTTGGGTCTAAGGCCAAGCTGGGTAGGCAGCGGGGCAGCTGTTTAAAGAGACTTCCACGTACTTCATTCGCTTCCCCTTCCTCCTCAGACTCTGGAGGTTTCCCCAGCATGGTCCTGGCACCTGCTCCAACAAGGACGCAGCCCTTCCCCACAGTCTTCACACTAGAAGAGGGAATCTTCAACTCCCTACTGCCAGCACCATTTTGGTTCCTGCTCTCCCTCCCTGTTCACCTTTCCTTCTCTTCTGAATCTTTTATCCTTTTCACTTCCTCGTGATTTTGGCAATCTGAACTTTTCAAGACAGTTCCATTTCCCATTTTTCTCTCTGTGCCCTAATTATTGTCACTCATCAGCACCATCACCATAGTTCACATTCACTGAGAACTTATTCTTTTTTTTAACGTTTATTTATTTGTCTGTTTGTTTATTTATTTTGAGAGAGACAGGGACAGTATAAGTAGGGCAGGGGCAGAGGGAGAGGGAGGGGGAGGGGGAGAGAGAGAGAGAGAGAGAGGGAGGGAGGGAGAGAGGGAGGGAGGGAGGGAGGGAGAGAGAATCCCAAGCAGGCTCCTCTCTGTCAGCACAGAGCTCGATGCAGGGCTCGAGCTCATAAAACCGTGACATCATGACCTGAGCTGAAACCGAGTGGGATGCTGAACCAACTGAGCCACCTAGGCACCCCTACGGAGCACTTATTATGTGCCAAGTACCATGCTAAACCTTCACTTTTGTGACCCTGCATTTACCTTACCAAACCCATGTCAGGAAAGGTACTATTAGTGGCCCAGGTCTACAGATGAATCAACCGAGACCCAGTTTACATATCTTGCCTAAGGTCACATAGCTAATAGCTAATAAGTGCCAGGACCAGGATTCGGGACCAGATCTCTCCAGATGCCAAAGCCCGTGCACTTAACCACTACACTCTATGGCCTCGATTATGGCCATATCATGTGGCTTAGAAAATACGGGCCCCAATATTCTGGTTTAGATTTATCAGTGGGCTGCATGGGCATTTTCAGTCATACTGGAGAGGTCTGCTGAATGAAATCCAAAATGCCTAGGAGTAACTTTAATTAGAACCATGTGAGACCCACAGAAAGAGAGTTATAAAGCTTCATGGAGACCTATATGAAAAAAATCACTCAAATAAGCAGGAAGACATACCACATTCCTAAATTGGAAAGCTGAATGTGATAGAGAGAAATCAATTTGGTCTCAAATTATTTTAGTTGCATTCCCATCAAAATGCCAACAGGATTCTTTTGGGAACTTGACAAAATAATCCTAAGATTGAGAAGGAAAAACACATGGAAGAAAATTGCATAGAAAACTTCATAAGAGAAGAGTAATGAAGGGGAATTAGCCTTGTCAGATATTAAAATTTTCATTTAGAGTCCACTGCATTCAAACTACATGTTATAAGTCTGTAACTATTAAAGCACTAGTAGGAATAGGAATTTCTAAATTTAGAAATAATGTAAGAAATAATTTAGAACATTAATGAATTTGACTTTATACATATTAAAAACTCCTCTAAAACAACCAAAGCATTCAAAGTTAAAAGACAATTTGCAAACTGATAAAAAAAAATTTTCATAATAAATAAAGCAAAGGATTCCTAGCTTCAATATATAAATCACTATTATAAACCTATAAGGAAAATACTAATTCTCAAATAACTGGACAAACTACTGAACACATTGGACACATATGACATTTCAAGAAATGTGCTAGGTATTAAGGAACGTTGGGTTCATAACAACTAATCTACGTCATGAAGTGCTTGAAATATACAGGGAAACAAACATGAAAAAGAGGGGCAGAACTGAGCGTGACAGTTGCTATGAGAGAAGTCTGAATGAAGTAGAAATGGAACAGAAGGAAGGTAGGGGAATAAAGTTTCATGGAAAAAGTGACTCGACCTACTTTTGAAAGATAAGTTGATGTTCCTCAGGTGGACAGGAGAGGCAATATAAGGGTTTTCCAGAAAGACAGCACAGCTTAGGTAGACCCAGAGACATGATACGCGTGTAGTGCCTATAGGTAGGCGATGCTGGATTGGAGTGAGACTCGTAGCTAGAGCCATTGGAGCTATACTTACAGGACATAACAGGGCACACCTTATTCTTTAGCTTCTAGGCAATGGAGAGCCCAAGTCTTGTGGAAGCAGACAATGCTATTAACAAATACGCATTTTAGAAAAAAGCACTCTGGATTCAGGAGAAAGGATACACGGGAGGGCAACGAGATAAGAGGTCGTGAGACCAATATAGTGGTTGTTAACACAACTCAAGCTAGAAATCATCAGACCCTGATCTGAGACAATGGCACTGGGGAAGGAGAAGTACATAATCCTAAAGATGTTAAGGACAGTCCAGGGGCACCTGGGTAGCTCAGTCAGGTAAGCGTCTGACTTCAGCTCAGGTCATAATTTCATGGTTCATGAGTTCGAGCCTTACATTGGGCTCTGTGCTGACAGCTAGGAGCCTAGAGCCTGCTTCAGATTCTATGCCTTCCTCTCTCTCTGCCCCTCCCCTGCTTGTACTCTGTCTCTCTCTCAAAAATAAACAAACATCAAAAAAAAATTTTTTTTAAGATGTTAAGGACTGTCCATAAAGAAACCCAAGTAGCTAATATGGAATATATGTAAAACTGTATCAGTAGCTGAAGAAGAAATACAAATTGAAAATTTTAAAGATACTACTTTGAGCTATTACATAAAGCAAAATGTTTTAAATGACAATATGCAATACTAACAATGTTGAGGTTAAACCTATTTTTATATGTTGTTTCAATAACTACCTGAGTTTCAAATAATATGAAAATGGTTACATTAACTGTGGTATGTCTTCTGTATGGAATATTATGCAACTTATAAGGATACTGCTGAAAAATTTGTAGTGATGTGGGTAAATGCTTATGTATCTACCATCAGGCATTCAGTCAACAAAGACTTGCAGATCACGTACTATGCATGAGGCACTGCATACAGGCATTGACAGTTATAGAAGTGGTTCCCATACTCCTGAAGTTTAGTCTCTAGTGGATGAACAACAAAAAAATTGATTTAAACAAACAATAAAAGATGATGACGGGTGCTATGAAGGAAGAGACCATGGTGCCATGACTGAGAATAAAAGGTAGGATGGGGTGAACACCTCGAGGTGAAGAAGCCAGGGAAGAGATTTCTGAGATGACACATTAACAGAGATTTATGGAAGAAAAGGAGATAGACATAGGAAGACCAGGAGAAATAACAATTAACAGAAAGGAAAAGGACAACGCAAAGGCAGAGAGAAGGAAAAACTCAGTGTGTCTGACTCATTGAAAGAAGCTCATTTGGATTTGGAAGAAGTGAAAGAGTGAAAGGAATGGTAGGAAGGAGGTAAAGAGGCGGGAGAGGCCAGACCAGGCAGGGGCTTGTAGGCCATAGTTCTATTAAGTACAATGGAAAGATATTTCCATTTTTAGATTTTGAAGAGGGAATACATCCACACAGTTCAAAAGTCCAAACAATATAAAAAAAGGTTTACTGTGATGAGTCTCTCTCCACCCCTGTGCTATCCAATGGCTACTTCCTGCTCTTCAACTACAAGTAATCATTTTCATTAGTTTCTTAGGGATCCTTTCAGTTTTATGCTGATACAAATGTACATTGTTGATTCGTCTCTGTGTCGTATGCCGAAAGGTATTTATCAGACATACTACTTACTCCCTGCATTGATTTTTTTTTCCACTTAATAATATCTTGGATTTCTTTCCATTTCATTACATGGCTGCCTTCCTTGTTCATTTTTATAGTTCTATCATATTTCATCATGTGCTTGTACCACAATTCATTTAACCAGTTGATGGTTACCTAAATATTTTTATCACGCAATGATTTATCTTTTAATTTTTTTTTTTTAATTTCTGAGAGAGAGAGAGAGAGACAGCATGAGGAGAGGAGGGTCAGAGAGAGAGGGAGACACAGAATCTGAAACAGGCTCCAGGCTCTGAGCTGGCTGTCAGCACAAAGCCCGACAAGGGGCTCGAATCCACGAACCGTGAGATCATGACCTGAGCCGAAGTCGGACACTTAACTGACCGAGTCACCCAGGCGCCCCATGATTCATCTTTTAGAAAGACAATATGGATGCTGTGTAGAGAATGGGTTGGAAGGTGCAAGAGTTAAAAACTGTTGTCATAGCCAAGTAAAAGAGGATATTTGCTAAGCCCAAGGAGTACCAATAGAGATCTATAAAAGACAGGAAGCCATCAATATCCTATAGGAGAAAACAGGCAGCAACCTCTGTGACCTTGGCCACGGTAACTTCTTACTAGACATGTTGCCAAAGGCAAGGGAAACAAAAGCAAAAATGAACTATTGGGACCTCATCAATATAAAAAGCTTCTGCACAGAGAAGGAAAAAAATCAACAAAACTAAAAGGCAGCCTACAAATGGGAGAAGATATTTGCAAATGGCATATCTGATAAAGGGTTAGTATACAAAAGCTATAAAGAACTTACCAAACTCAGTACCCAAAAAACAAATAATCCAGTTAAGACATGGGCAGAAGACAAAAAACAGACATTTCTGTAAGGAAGACATCCAGATGGCCAACAGACACTTGAAAAAATGCTCACCATCACTCATCATCAGGGAAATACAAATCAAAACTATGATGAGATACCACCTCACACCTGTCAGAATGGCTAAAATTAACAGCAAAAGAAACAACAGGTGGTGACGAGAATTTGGAGAAAGGGGAACTCTCTTACACTGTTGGTGGGAATGCAAACTGGGGCAGCTACTCTGGAAAGCAGTATGGAATTCCCTCAAAAAGTTAAAAGTGGAACTANAGAAAGACAAATACCATATGATTTCACTTATATGTGGAATTTAAGAAACAAAACCGATGAACCTATGCAAAGGGAAAAAAAGGAGAGAAATAAACTATAAAAGGCTCTTTATAATAAAGAACAAACTGAATGCTGATGGAGGAAGGTGGGTGGGGAATGAGCTAAATGGGTAATGGTTATTAAGGAGGACACTTGTGCTGAGCACTAGGTGTTATATGTAAGTGATGAATCACTAAACTCTACTCCTGAAAACAATACTACACTATATGTTAACAAGCTAGAATTTAAACAAAAATTTGGGGGGAAAAACAGAAAACAAACAAACAAATAGATAGGGAAACAGGGAAGAGGGAGTATGTGAAAACTGTACTTTCCAATCAACTTTTCTGTAAACCTAATATTATCATAAAAAATGGCCAGGGGCGCCTAGGTGGCTCAGTCAGTTAAGTATCTGACTTTAGCTCAGGTCTTGATCTCGAGTTCATGGGTTTGAGCCCTGTGTTGGACTCTGTGCTGACAGCTCAGAGCCTGGCACTTGCTTCAGATTCTGTATCTTCTTCTCCCTTTGCCTCTCCCCTGCTCGTGCTCTGTCTCTCTCTCTCTCTCTCTCAAAAATAAAAATAAACATTAAAAAAAATAAAGGCTAATATTTTAAACTATTTTTTTAAATTTATTTGTTTTGAGAGACAGAGCATGAGTGGGGGAGAGGCAGAGAGATGGGGAGAGAGAATCCCAAGCAGACTCTGCACTGTCAGTGCACAGTCCAATGTGGGGCTTGATTCCATGAATGGTGAAATCATGACCTGAGCTTAGATCAAAAGCTGGACATTTAACTGACTGAGCTACCCAGGTGCCCCAAAACTACTATTTTTTTTAAAAAGAAAAAAAAAGTATGTCAATTCAAGATATAGCATAGGGTAGAA
>NW_027528855.1:622685-625489 GCF_008692635.1 Crocuta crocuta | reverse complement strand
GAATGGATAAAGAAGATGTGGTGTATATACATATATATATATATATATATATATATATAGAATACAGAATATTACTCAGAAATGATACAGAATGAAATCTGGCCATTTGCAGTGACATGGATGGAGCCAGAGAGCCAGAGAGCATAATGCTAAGCAAAGTAAATCAGTCAGAGAAAGACAAATATCATATAATTTCACCCATATGTGGAATCTAAGAAACAACAAATCAGCAATGGGAAAAAAAAAAAAGAGAGAGAAGTCAAGAAATAGACTCTTACCTACAGAGAACACAGTGATGTTTACCAGAGGTGAGTTGGGTGGGGGGGATGGGCAAAATAGGTGATGGGGATTAAGGAGGGCACTTGTCCTGATGAGTACAGCGTGATGTATGGAAGTGTTGCATCACTATATTGTGCACCTGAAACTAATATTGCACTGTATGGTAACTAACTGGGATTAAAATTTTAAAAAAGAAATGTGAGAGACATCTGTATGTTATTTTTATTTAATGTCACGGCAATGAGTAATGTGACAAAAATGTGAATGCAAAGTAAGAGAGGAAGAGGAAGACATTAGCTGTGCAGAATCCCAATATTTGACGGTCCTATAAAGAGAGCTATTTTGACAAAGGATACTAAGAACAAGTGGGAAGTGAATCAGGGGGAAAGTAGGAGAATGTGGTAACAGAGAAGCCAAGGGAAGTGAGTATTTCAAGAAGGAAGTGGTTGACTGTGTGCGCTGATGCTGATAGGTCCAAACAGATGAGAACAAAGAATGGTAAGTAAAAAAAAATCAAAGTACAAAATTGTAAACACCCTTAATTATATATGTGTGCTTATATACCATAAAGACACACACATACACATATATAGACATGCAAATATGTACCTACATACGCACACACACAAATATACAAGGACGCATAGAAAAGTCACAACGTGTAGACAACAAATGAAAGGAAATATGTTATAATATTATTAATAATCAACTTTCAGATGTCAGGTTATAGGAGTCCTTCCTTTATTTCATGTTTCTGTATCTTCCCAGTTTTCTTTAATGAGTATTTATTTCTTTGATAATAAAAAAGTACACATAAAACTAAGAGGTTTCTTAGCTGATCTTGATGTGGGAACAGAAATATTCCCTGATTTGGGAGTGGAAATGTTGCATGACTACAGATCTGCTGGAAGACTATGAAAATGGCTTCTGTTTGGGAAATGAATCTTGTACCTTCTTGGAGGCTTTTTCAACAGGTTGATGCTACGTGGCTGGAGTGCAGGAATAGGAGAGGAGAGAAGTAATGGGAGCATGGAAACCTGGCCCTTCTGCAAGCCCTTAAGCCTTCTATTTCTTTTTCTGCTCTACCAACTTAATCAAGAGTCATACTGCTGTGGCTTTTATCTTGAAATTGAAACAGCCTAAGACAAATTCTCCTCAATGCAAGCAAGATAAGCTTAGAGCATTTAACTTGAACCACTGCCTCCTGGGAGCTGCCTCTAAAATTTACATGGCCCCAATCCCTCCACCTCCACCGTGGCCCTGAGTAACCTGCTGAAACACCAAGTCCCGAGATGTCACCCAGAAGGCAACAGCCCGGATTTACTCACAAACTTCAATCTTGCCCCTTGTGCAGATACCACAGTGGTCACTGCCTTGACCACTCCAAGAAAACAGTTCCCTGAACACATGTGGAAGTCAGCTCTCCAGAGGGCCATAACACTGCATGTGGCTAGCAGGCGGTCAAGGTCGAGCATTTCTAGGCAAGCTCCTGCTTTAATTTCCCAGAGTGCCCCTTGCCAGACTTGATCAGTGCCCAGTCTTGGCAACACAAAAGTTCCTACAGACCTCCACCCAGAGCTAAGCCACCGCCAACACCCACACAAGTACTGTGTCACGACTCGGGGCACCAGAATGACTTGGTCAGTTGAGTGTCCGACTTTGGCTCAGGTCATGATCTCANAAGAGGTTTGTGACCTAACCCGGGAACCTGAGGAGATATTACCTTACAGGGCAAAAAAAAAAAAATGGGGGGGGATGGGGGGAGAGCACTTTTGTTCATCATGGATTGTTTGGTAGTAGTTTTGATTTTTTTAAATGCTGCATTAAAATGTTGTTTACCATTAGGGGAAAAAACTGGGTAATCAATAGTGACTTTCGAAGGTTCCTTAAATTGTGTGCCTTAGGCAAGCACCTCACCCTTGTTCCGACCTTGTGTAGACTAACAGAACTAATCACACTGTTCTTTACTTACTCTTTTCTAAATCTGTCTACTCCCTAGACCATTATCCCCTTAAGAATTTGGGTGAACCTGTCACCTCTGTATCCCTGGCACCTCGCAAAGGGCCTGGCACAGACGAGGTGCTCAGGAAATTTGACATGAATGCGCAGGACCAGTGAGAGGTATTATTTGAGTTTACATGTGAATTAAGATACATAAATGAGGTATTTGGTGAAAAGTACAGGGTCCACACATACATGTGCACATATGACTGTACACGTTTGTACCTGCACATTCCATAGAAAAAGAAATTTCTGTAACCATCAGTAAATCCATGGAGGAGACTAGAGGCTGCCGGCACTGGCTACGGAGCTGCAGGTGTCTACGGGCTTTCCTCAGAGTACTGCAATCCTGGAGAAGGCGCGCAGGGTTGTAGGCCCCCAAATCCCCGCTCATATTCCAGCCAAACCGAGTGAACCAGAACCTTCCACCAGTATCCCCTTGTCTAGCTGTAGAATGCAGACTAACCTTCCTTGTAGGAGGGTGGGACTTACCTGACTTTGGAAGGCCTCCCCTGGGCCACACC
>NW_027528855.1:617843-622556 GCF_008692635.1 Crocuta crocuta | reverse complement strand
TAGCTGTGGTAGGTTGAATAATAGCCCCTGAAAGATAGCCTCGTCCTAATCAACCCCTGAACCTCTGAATGTTACCTTATATGGTGAAAAGGGACTTGCGGGTGTGACTAAGTTAAGGCTCTTACGATGGAGAGGTTACACTGCATAATCCAGGTGGGTCCTAAATGCCGTCACGTGTACCCTGCAAGAAGGGGGTGGAGGGAGCTCTGACACACAAAAAGAGAGGATGACGCGCCCACGGAAGCAGAGGCTGGAACTTTGTGGCCACAATCTAAGGACTGCAGGCGGCCACGAGGAGCCGGAAGACACAAGGAGTGGATTCTGCCCTAGAGCCTCCAAAGGCGGTGTGGCCCCGCCAACACCTAGATTTCAGTTTGGTGACACGGATTTTGTGCTCTGGCCTCCAGGACTGTGAGCGAACATGGTGTGTTACTTGACACCACCAAGTCTGTGTTCTTTCATCACAGCGGCCACTGAAGACTACTATACTAGCTCCCCAGCTGTGGCTCTGGGGGCTGGAGTGTACCTGAAACTTAAGTCAGGAGATTTGGGCTCCAATCCTTGGTCTGCAGATTGGGGTAGCCATTGTGCACTGCCCCCTCCTCCCAGCCTTGATTTCTCAATATGTAAATGAGAAATAATCCTGCCTCGTTTACAGGGGTCTTTGGAGAACTGAGAACAGCGGCAGCTCACATCTTCTGGGGCTTACCCCAAGCCTGACACAGCACCAGGCGCTTGGCACGCATTTCCTCCTTTACACCTCACAGCCATCCGTGCAGGTAGGTGGTGTGATCTGCCTTGGACAAGCGAGGAAATGAGGCTCAGCCACACCCAAAGATCCCCCCAGGAGTACACAGGACGCACTCCAAAGGCTGCTGGACCTCAGAGCCTGCATCCTCTGCTGTGCAGCTCTCACCTCTGAGACGGCCTGAGCAGCACTGAACAACCCATGAGAGGTTAAAAGACTTTGCAAACTGTCAGGTACCGGAAAACATAAGGTTGCTCGGGTAGATGTTTGGAGTGTTCGTTTCATTCCTAAATTTTGACACAGAAACACAGAAAGGAGAACCTTTAAGTACTGGGCTCCTTAAGGGCTGCCTGGGTGGCTCAGTCGGTTAAGCATCTGACTCTTGATTTCAGCTCAGGTCACGATCTCACAGTCCGTGAGTTTGAGCCCCGCACTGGACTTTGTGCTGACAGCGTGGAGCCTGCTTGGGATTCTCTCTCTCCCTCTCTCTCTGCTTCTCTCTCTCTCTCTCAAAATAAATAAATAAACAACAACAACAAAAAAAAGAACTGTCCTTAAAGCTCAAATCGATATGGGGGAAAATGGTTGACCCTCATCCTTACGTTCAAACTCTCCTGAGGTGATCAATCCCAAGTGAAAAGGCACAGAAAAATGTCATGCTTCAGCACACACAAGCTTGAGCTACCCCGATCAGGGGGCAAGTTTTAGTTTGTACTTGTAGGCCACACACGCTCCATTGAACACATTCCCCAATCTAATGCTGAGTTCAATTTCCCCACATTAGCTTTAGCCCTTTTTTCTATTTTGTAATCGTCTAATCTGTAATTTTCTAGGCTTGTCTAAAATTCCTGCCCTGGTATATTCATTCACGGGAATCCAATACCTTCAGGAGCCAGTAACACCCATACTACACTGTATTTATATAAACATAATTTCTTTATTTCTCTTTTCTCTTCCTGGACAACCTGTAATGCACGCCAAGACAGGAGGTAGGGAGCTTGTTGAATTCACACATGCCTTTAATTAAATTAGAAGATAACTTCAGGGTAGTTCAAAGGCTGGGGTTAAACACTAAGTTCTAACTTGTAAATTCTAAATCTTTGCTGCGTTGACACCATTTTCTAATAACCGCGAGACAGGCTCGAGCTGAAATGCGTCTCNCTGAAATGAGTCTCTGCTTGGCTTAATGAAGTTTAGGGAAATAGGCTCATTAACGCAGCTTTAGAAGGAACTTCCATTTTCTACATCACAAGACATGATTTTTACCATCTTTCAGCACTAACATTAAAATCTTTTAGATTCTACCAAGATGCCAAGTCACAGAGTGTGTGGAAATCCAGAAGTTCCTCTAATTGCTTATAAAATGCAATTGCCATCCTTTCTCAGTGTGGGACTGCAAACAGCATCTCTCTAACTGTGACTGGGAGCTGGGCACCATGTTTCCCTCTGTTTTGTGTGTTAAGTAAATGGTAATTAAGAAAAGAAAGAAGGGGCGGAAAGTTGAATCGAACGTTCCCTGTATGACTTAGAGGGAAAAAAAAAAAAGTCAAATCAGTGTAAATCTTTAGTGATTCAAAGAATTGAACAGACTTGTTTAAAATGTCAATCCAACCAGGCAGTCATTATTGGGAACACATGATAATAGTTATACAGTCATATTTTACATTTATGCCACGTTTAAGATCTTTTGAAAGCACTTTCACACTTCTTTCTCATTTAAAGTGATAAAAAGCAACACAACAATGCTGAAGATGTCTCTTGCCCTTGTTTCAAATTCTAAGAAAACATTTTGACAGGATCCGACCCTGGTACTTGCATGACTCATCTCTTTCACCTCCCCCAAATCCCAGCCCTATCACATCCTGTCTTTATGTAACATGTTGGTATTTTGTTCATCATGGAATTTTTTACATTCATTGCAATTTTTTAAAACTGACTACACTTAAATGGTAATCATCTTTATTATTAAGGGTGGGGGGTTTTTTTTGCACCTCTTCAATTCTGTGCCCAGTGCAAGTACCTTGCTCACCTCCTCCTAGCCTTCCTTGACCTGGACTCTGACTTGTGTCTAAAGCAGCATGAACTGACTAAGTGTTTATAAGGTGATGCAGCACATAGGCATGGACATTGTACTTGAGCTCTGCAGTCCCTCAAAACATGGGCAAATTCACTGAAGGAGAGAACAACTGAGATGGGACAGTGAGTCAGAGGTCTAGAAGCAGCATCCCCAGGGCCCCGGCACACACCTTCCAGCAGCTAGGAGCGGGCGCCGCTGTAACTGTGACGTGCGTCCCTGGGTTCTGTGTGTCCTTGCCTGTGGAGCTGGGGTGGTCTGGCAGCGGCGAGTGGAGAAGAGACTGCACAGTGGAGAGAGAGTGACCGGCTTCTCCCCCACCCCTGCCAGCCGTGGCCCTGGTTTAGGGGTTTGTCCTGCTGCAGCCAGCCTGCTTTTTGTGAGTCTACAACACACTTGTCTTGATCTATTCAGACCTTTGTTTATCTGGTACAGTCACAGCTGCACAGCTGAGCAAGTCCCTGTAGGGTGTAGCTGGTTAAAGCCAGACAGGGCCAGTCAGCTGCCTTCAGGATGGCCCCTCATTTGTCCTGTAAAACCTGCCTGTTTGGAAAAAAAAAATGAGCAACTACCTGAAATGCAAACTCAGTCCATGCAAAACCCAAGTAATAACACAACCACCTGCTTCAACAGAATTTGCTGGTTATTAATTAAGCTTATGATAGAAATAAGGAGCATGCAGTATCAGCCTCTCCACTGGGAAAA
Source organism: Crocuta crocuta (assembly GCF_008692635.1). Taxonomy (NCBI): domain Eukaryota; kingdom Metazoa; phylum Chordata; class Mammalia; order Carnivora; family Hyaenidae; genus Crocuta; species Crocuta crocuta. Next base: position 619,029 of record NW_027528855.1, on the reverse strand, counting down.
AAATTCATGAAATTTGAAAAGCAATGTGTGTTTCACAAAGAGAAAAGATGGCTAAAATACTAAGAAACATAGAGAATTACCAATTAAAACCTATAACTAACAATGCTTTTCACATATAGCATGCTGAAATTCTAATGCCTACAAAGATTACAGTTAGCTTGACTGGAGTTCTCTCCTATCGTAGAGGATGATGGCAAAAAGGTGGGGCAGGAGACTGATGTATAGGAAAGTGCACAGGATTGAAGTCAAGTAGATTTGGATTCCAGTCCCATCTCTGCCACTGACAACATGGCATTGGTCTATTTCCTTGAGCCTCTGCTTTCTCATCTATAACATGGGGATATTATCCACCTTATAAGGCTGCTAAGAATATCAAATGAATATGGGGCGCCTGGATGGCTCAGTCGATTAAGCGTCTGACTTTGGCTAAGGTCATGATCTCACGGTTCGTGGGTTCGAGTCCCACATCGGGCTCTGTGCTGACAGCTGGCTCAGAGCCTGGAGCCTGTTTCAGATTCTGTATCTCCCTCTCTCTCTGACCCTCCCCTGCTCACACTGCCTCTCTCTCTCTCTCTCAGAAATAAATAAAACATTTTTTAAAAAGAATATCAAATGAATATCCTATGTAGGGCACAGGCTGATACTGGTCTTCCACCTCTCCCCAGCCTCCATTTCCCACCATCTACCAAAGGAAGCAAAGGTAAGCCTGTGGTAGGATCCATATCTGAAAGCTACAGACAGTATACTAAAAAGAATGTATGATCTATAGTTATTAGATACAGTAAACATTTTATTAAATAAACTGGAAAGTCAGAAAAGTACTGCAGTTCAGTTTGGAAAATAGTCACAGCATTTCTGGTTCCAGATGACTGCCTGATCACATGTGTTTGTCTCTTCATCCTGCGAGCACCCAATCAAATCACAGGACACATATACCAGGCAGAAGCACAGTATACTGCGTAGGACCAAACTCCCTGGTATCATCCAAAATATTTATGGATGAAGGCTCAAGGGAGGTGGTGGACACTTCCTTTGGCAGAGCCCCCTAGAGGCTCTAAGCTCAGAGTCACCAAGTACTAAGAGCAAAAATGGGCTGTGGGACAGCAATCCGGGTGGCCACATTAGAGGACTGTCAACGGGTAACAGATGCAGTTGTCCTCTCCCCCTCCTCCATGTATACAAAGCC
>NW_027528855.1:613003-617002 GCF_008692635.1 Crocuta crocuta | reverse complement strand
CCGCCATATTTGTTCCTAGCTGGAGTCCCAAGACCTTCTTCCTGAGCAGAGTAAAATATTTGCCTGGAGAAGGCATGGTGTAGAGTAGGATGACGCTAGGTCTCGTGTGGAAGGGAAACAAACAAACAAACAAGGAGAGGCAGTTCCACCAAGGAATGAAATACATTAAAGTCTACTACTTCTAGAATAAAGTCTGAAATATTTTGAAAGACTTCAAAGCAAAGACCTCCTCACTTTAGCACTTCTATGGAGAAGTACATTTGATCCAGGCGGTAGCCTGTCAGTACAACTATAAAAGAAACTCATGCCAGCTACTGTTCTAATCAATGTAGTTCTTCATTCATAAATCATAGATAACCAGATGTTTGAGGAAACCAACAGCATAAAAGAGAAAAACCAACATGAATAAACAAAACAAATAACCCCAAAGGAAATAGCTTAGGCCAGGAACAGAAGTCAAGAAAAGAGCTCCTATGAAAAAGAAGCACTAACAGAATAAGAAAGTTCTTAGAAATTCTTTTTTAAAAGCCTCCAGATTTTCTTAAGTAGAAGGGCTAAATAACAAAGCTTTTATAGCCTGAGATAACAAGATGGGAAGTATGAGCAATAAGGTAAAAAATACTGAGTACTGATCCAGAAGGTCCAGTATTTATCTGATAGGAGTTGTAGAGTGAAATGAGCAGTGGTGGTTAGGACATAAGAGAGGGGAAAAAATCATAACTAGAGGAAATGCAGAAATCCTTAGATGAAAAGGACCTTCAGAGTACCAGACAGGATTTTACAAATGGCCCATACCTTTTCATGTTGAAATTTCAGTTTGTTAAGGATAAATAGAAAATCACTTGGCTTCCAGGATACCTCATTCACAGTGGCTTTCCCTCCTAGGTCACTAGCGATTCCTTCCTAGTCTTGTTTGCTGGTTCCTCAGCTCCACAAACTCGAAACATTAAAGTGACCCAGGATTTAGTTCCTATTTCTCTTCTTTTGTCTATCTCTTCTTACTTCCTAGATGGCATCATCTAATATCGTGAATTCAAGTACCATTTGTAGGCTGAGTCCTATCTTTATAGCTCCATCCTGTATTTCTCTCCCAAATCCAGATTAGCATATCCAACTGCCCACCAGATTCGTCAAAATTAATATCTCACCTGGATTTCTGATAACCCATCCACCTTACCCTCAAGAAAACATCCTCCAGTAATTTTCCTCACATACATTAATAACTCCATATTCCCAGTTTCTCAGGCAAAAATCCTTGGATTCCTCCCTTCCTCCTCTTTTCTCCCATACCTTGTGTCCAAAACTCCTGTTGGCTCTACATCAAAACCTATCCTAGATCCGGCCATTCCTCACTAGCTCTACTGTCACCACCCTGACCCAAGCCATCAACATCTCTTAGCTGGATTATTGAATTAGCCTCCTCACTAGCATCTCTGCTTCGGCTTTGCCCCACATTTAATCTATTCTCAATCCAGCAGCCAAAGTGAGCCTTCTCTTGAAACCCTACACTGGTCCTCCATGACATGTCTATGACCTCATCTCCTACTACTCTTTCATTCACCCCACTCTTGTCAAACTAGCCTCCTCTCTGTTCCTGATACGCATGTATCATGCTGGCCCACATATCGCAGAATGATAGAATGTAATTGGCTCAGTGTGAACAGGAAGTTAGAAAGATGCTTGAAAAATATGTTCAAGAAGGGGAAAAAATGCTACCCCATAAACTACATGTGTAATGACTTTAAGGTTCTTACTGATGAAACAAAGGAAAATTTCTCTTCTTTCAGAAAGGGAAGAGGGAGGAAAAGGAAGGGAGGGAGGAGGTGGGGAGTATGGTAGGGGAGAGAGAGAGACAATAAACAAACTGGTTTTTAAAAAATCCACACAAAACAAGGTATGGTCCAAATATGAAACACAATAAAACATGATACATTTATAATGATTCACAAGTATTTAAAAAGATAATCCATTTGAAGTCAATGCTTCTCAAAGACCTGGGATTACATTTTGTTCTCAATGAAGTATGCTCTTTAACAAATATTTGTTGAGTACTTATGTGCTGGACTGTGTTCTAGGTGCTCAGGGGATAGAAGACTAAACAGAAACATAGAAACAATTTTTCTGTCCTCACAGGGTAAACATTCAAATGCTAGATTATAAAAAATAAATATGGGGTGCCTGGCTGACTTCATCAGTAGAGCATGCAACTCTTAATCTTAGAGTTGTAAGTTCAAGCCCTCATTGGGCATAATGCGTACTTAAAAAAAAAATGCATAAACAAACAAGAAAATTTCAGTGTGTTTTAAGCATTCTGAAAAAAATAAAACCGGATGGGTGACTAGTGGTGAGATGGTATGTCCTATTTAAAACTGGGTGGTAAGGGCCAGAAGCCTACCAGAGCTGACNCATAGAGGAGGGCACTTGTGGGGATGAGCACTGGGTGTTATATGGAAACCAACTTGACAATAAACTATTAAAACAAAAAAAACCTGGGTGGTAACAGGGCAGCTGGGTGGCTCAGTCGGTTAAGTGTCTGACCTCGGCTCAAGTCATGATCTCATGGTTTGTGGGTTTGAGCCCCATGTCAGGCTCTGTGCTGTCAGCTCGGAGCTTGGAGCCTGCTTTGGATTCTGTGTCTCCCTCTCTCTCTGCCCTTCCCCTGCTCGTGCTCGCTCGCTCTCTCTCAAAAATAAATAAAACATTAAAAAAACTATAAAAGTGCATGGTCAGGCAAGTAGGTGATATCTGAACTGAGACCTGAATGACAAAACACAGCCAGCCATGGAAAGATCTAGAAGCAGGATGTTACAGGCAGAGGAAACCGCACATAGTAAGGCCTTAAGACAGGAAGCATCATGGTATGTGGCACAAATAGCGGAAGACCATGGCAGCTGGAAGACCAGGAAGGGGCATCAGTGATGGGAAAGATCAGAGACATCCTTTGGGGTCCAAATTAAGCAAAGCCTGACANGGAAACCCAGCCTCCAATGTGGGGGTCAAACTCCCAACTGCGAGATCAAGAGTCTCATGCTCTACTGACAGATCCAGCCAGGCACCCCACAATTGGAAGGTTTTAAGCAGTAGACGGAAATCATCTGATTTCTTCTGGAAGATCACTCTGACTGGTGTGTGGAGAATGGATGGTAGGATGGACTGTCACGAGAAGCAGAATAGAAACAGGGAAAGCAGTTAGCTGACAGTCACTAGAGTGTGATGGAAGAGGTGACATAGTAGCAGTGTTAAAAGAGTTGAGAAGTGATCTATTCAGGATATAGTTTGGAGAAGAACCCAATGGGAGATTTATATAAGGGTGGCATAGAGGGTGAAAGACAGGTAGAAATCTGATGACTCCACGTTTGGGATTTGAGTAACTAATGGGCAGTGGTGCCACATACCATCAAGAGAAGGTAGACATACACAGGTATCAAGTAGGTAGGTAGATAGGAATCTACACCTCAGAGGAGACGTTAGAACTGAGGACTTCTGGGGCGCCTGGGTNGTCATTAAATAGTATTTAAAATCATGAGTTCAGTGACATTATTTGTTCTGTCACGGAAAACACACATATATCTAACATTATCAATGGGTATTAGTTTTCAGTGTTTAGAATCAAGCCATAGACAAGCACACAAAGTATAATTGTATTAGATTGAACCACAGGAAAATGCTGATATTTGGCTATTTTGACATTAAAAAAAAATGACCACTTCATATGGTCAGAATAAATTGTAAATGTTATAAACCTCGACAACATAAAATTAATAACATAGGAGAAAAGAGTCAGCAGGCGGAGGAGGGGAAAGAGAGATGGTAAGCGTGCATGTGCTTTGTTTATAAGGTAAGGAGCAAATAGTGTCGCCATTTGATGAAATCAGAAATAGAACTGGATAGACACTGTTCAAAGTTTGTAAATAAAACCACTGGAAGAAATTTAAAAATAATATAATTAACACAAACAAGAAATCAAAGGGAATTAGATATGTGTAAAACACTATAGCT
>NW_027528855.1:607886-612986 GCF_008692635.1 Crocuta crocuta | reverse complement strand
CTCATGTGTCACGGCAACAGAAACTACAGTCAACGTGTACTATCCACAACTGACAAATCAAGGAATTGGGCTATATATTATGTAGCATTATGGTGATCTCTTCCAGAATGTTTAGAACAGTTAAAAGTGGATTCTCTGGGAAATGGAACTGGAAGAGAACAAGGGGAGGAGAGACTTTTATTTTTTATCTTATACCATTTAGTACAATTTTTCTTATGTGCATTATTTTATAACAATAACCAATGATGGTGGTGATGGTGATGGGGACGATGATAAGGCGGCAATAACAGCTTCCACCAGCTATTTTCACCTTCCGTTCACCCTTTTCAAAATCAAATAGTGGGTTACTGGCTGTGCTCCCTTGGGCTGGTTATACTAATAATAATCATCAACCAAGGCCATATAGTTTTTTTTTATTTTGTCCATTCAGGAGCACAAAGTTACCAAATGCGATTTCTAATNGATGTTTGTCTCCATGATTTCTAAACATACTTATTACAAATTTGAAAGTTACCAACCTTTTAAGCCAAATTTAACGGAAGAGTTAGTTCGGTTTCCCAATATTGGGTTTTGTGACACCTCAGAGTGCCTCCAATTATCTTAACAAACATTATGAAATTCTATTCTCCCACCCCAAAAATAATTTATGTTCACCTTCTAAGATGTAACAAATATATGTCCTTGACTATTTTTACTCAGAGGAATGGGGGCTGGCATGGAAGCGTATTAAAATAAAGAACATCTCAACTATGGTAGCGTTGGGAATCCCCAGTTCATATCCTGGATTTTATTTATATGAACAAATAAGTATCCAGACCATCCAGGAAGCTGTTTATTTGTGCTACCAGCTCCTCTCTCCTCTTAAGAGTCTCATTTTACTTTACCTCATTTATTCCATTCAGGAGCTGCTTTACTAAAGTATATAAGTTCCCAACTTATCACATATATGATTATATTATATGTTATAAAATATATATTGATGGTATATTAATATATAATATATGCACATATATTATGTGGAATACTTTATACATACACACATAAAATCTTTCCCTTCATTCCGAACCCTAGCCTTGGCTGTAGATTAAACAGAAGCATCCACAGACTCTTTAGAAGATGCTCAGGTTTTTTTTATATATTCCATCTCAAGAAGAAAATGAACATTGGACTTTTTCCCTTCTATGCAGAGTGAATAAGGATCACCCATCCCTCTTGACAACAATGGACTCTGCCTTGATGCTTCCTGTCTGTCCTTAAACAAAGAGATAAAATCCCATGGTAAAGTGGAAAGTCTGGTTATAATCAACATCTCACCCTGAGGGCAACTCTTTTTAAGGAGAATCAGCCTCTGGAGGAGAAACGAATTGCCAACTTCCAACTCTGCCTTCTGGCTTTTGAAGACCGACGGCTCTGTTGTAATAGTAGCATCTGGCTTGTCCTTGATGACACAATTTCTCTATTACTCCAGCACTCAGATGTTTTCAGGTGGAGCAAAATCACAGTGAATTAAGTAAGTAATAGTAAATTTGTCTGGTGCCAAACAGCACCGCTTCCCCCTAACTCCGTAGTTTTTCAAATCCTACAATATTCTGAAACTCGTTTTAATAGATTCCCAAGGCTGTGAATTCTAACTCCCAGAATGCTAGGAAAGATTGGCTAGAAACGAAAGGAACAGGCCATTATACCCGTTTGGTTGGGAACCAGATTTTTCCTCCTGCCCTTTCTTGCTTTCCTGTGCATGTTTGGTTGGTACGTAATGCTTCCAATTTTACAGGGAGCAGTTTTGATAACTCATCTCTGTGGTTTTCAATAGCAAGCCTTAAATCTGCACACTGTGATAACCAAATCCATCCACAGCACCCAAGTTGGGGGTAATCCATTTGAAGTCTTAATCGCTAAAATAAGGCTCTTCTGGGCCAGTCAGGTTTTAGACCTGACGAGCCTGGGGTGGAAGCAGGCTTTTAACCGGTGCCTCCCGTTAGAAAGGGAACCGAGCCAGTGCATTAGTGAGCGTGAGTGCCAGGCCCCTGGTGAGACGCTGAGCTCTGAAGACACAGTGTCACTGTGTAAATGGCTTTAAAAATACATGTTTGGAAAAGGACCAAAATGTTTGAGTCAAATGTTTGCGTGATTACGGCAAAACTAAGTCATTTTCTAGTCCCTAATAGAGGAGAGAAACAGCAAGACACTAGCAAAAATCCACTAAGGACACTGAAGCAGGTAGGAAGCAAACCGCGCTGCTCAGTGCCAGGAGTGGGCTGTCACACAGTGCCATTCTCCGCTGGTCTTTCACAACATTTCATCCATTGTGCAGAGCCCCAGACTATTTTCTCCAAGCCTCTTCCCCAATTAAATGCTTCTGTCATTTACCATGTTGCCTGTTAAAGATGGTCTTCGGCATCCACACTAGGAATGGCCAACCAAACCTCAAGAGACGTGGATACAGAACTCCGTTTTATGGGGAAAGCTGCAGTGGACCCTCAAGGGGGAGAATGGAAGGAGGGATAGAAGAAAATCACGTGGCTCGATTTTGTCCATTCCCAAGGTAGAATTTTAGCATGCGGGGCTATTCCCTAACTACAACTTTCAACAAGGACAAAACTATCTTTGTAGTCAACTAACATCCTAGGGGTTTCGTGAGCCCAGGGTTCAGGAACATACAATCACAGCAGTCGATAGCAAGAAAAATCAATCTTCTGAAATTTGCACACATACACACACACACACACACACACACACACACACTGCACTGGAGCCTTATCCATTATATGAGCTCAAACATTTCAATCTAAATTAAATCCAATTAGAGGTAATCATAGTGGATCATATTAAACTAATTCTCGGACAGGAAAGATTATAATTTTAAATGGTTCCATAAAGCACTAATGAAAAAAAATCATTTATTTCAATTATGTAGGCCTATAACCAATACCTAAAGGTCAGTGAAAAACTGCCGGGGAGGCTATTTCTCTCCTCTGCCTGAGCCCTGGCTGAGCTGTACGAGCCCAGGCTTCTGCTGTGAGATCCGCCGATGATGGGATTGAGCTCGAAGCCGTCTATCATGCCAGACTGAGCGGTCGCAGAGCTCAGTAATGACAGGAGTGATTACCTTTCAGGATGGATGTAATACTACATTTCAGGACTTAGATGCATAACTACTTTTCTATTATTACATCTCCCTTTTGTACTTGATGTATTCTAGTCAATGGTTCTGTAATTTCCCAAGCAACTTAGGCTTCCATAAGAAGCCTTCCTAATGACTGTGCCTAACCTCTTCCTTTCCTCCATGGAATTGACAGCTACCAAGCACTAGACAAAAGCTGCTCTGCCTTTGACTCCTAAACCATCTACGTAATGAAACAGAAACTAATGCAACTTTCTGTTCGTTATCCCTGCAAGTTGCCACAAAGTGAGAGCTTTGAGAGGTCGTAAGATCTTCACTCGAGCCCAAATTAGGAGAAACCTGGGTTCTAGTGCTAAATACTGCCCCGGCTTTGTGGGTTGCATGAGCCACACGGCCAAGTCATTTCACTACGCTGATCCTCAGTCTTCTCATCTATAAAAATTGGCCTTCTTTCCAATCACACCTGTCATCTTAAGGCTTTCAAACATAGATATAATGGGCATTCGCATAAGCTCCCACGTTACAAAGAATTCTGCTGCTGAGATTTTGAAAGCACTGGCCTTTAAGGTCTAGCAATTCATGATTCGGTCAATCTGTAACTTCGACTCCAGGAGACGAATCGTACCAGATAAATTTTCTGGAAAACATATCAACTTAGGAGAGGGCTCCCATATTCTGTGGAAGAAATAATATTTGGACAGTGACAGTCTGATGTTTTTCCTCTATATACTAGGGCTGGGTGATTTGTAGTTGAGTCAAGTATACGAAAGGGGTCTCTTCAACTAAAGAAGCAGAAGCTGTACTTTCTCATCAACATCTTCAGCCCTTCATCAACCAGTCTCCTCTCCTCACCTCTTGTTCATGGACCCCTCTTCTAAAGAGGGTATATGTATGCTCTGCTTTGCAATGGGCCATGCCTTTTACCCTCTGGCTGATTTATAAGGCAGTAAAGGCAGATACTTGAGGACAACCGTGACAATTGTCATCCATACTGGTGCAGAGAAAGAGCTTGAAGGAGAAAGCTTCCATTTGACCAAGCAATTCCAGGTGAGTCATTTAATTGCGTAGAGATCCTCATTAAACCTGAAGGAAAACTAAAGGGAGTTCATCTTCCAAAATTCTACTTTGATAGCATCTTACATTCTCAATGAAATAGGGATATTCAGAAAGGCTCTGCTATTTTACTCATCCCTCTGAATTCAAACATAAATATTCAGAGATGTACCTGTGCTTCCTATTTCTGCAGATTTTTCCTTTAAATCACCTAATACATAACAGCTCGTGTACAAAAAGGATTGATTAAGGGGGTTCCTTTTCAGTGTAACTGTTAAATCGGCAGCTCATCCAATGATCTGATGCAGAATGCAGCCAGTTCCTGATAGAGTTGCGTTCCCTTCGAGAACAAGTGTTTTTCATCACCCTCTTAGTCACCTAATTTGACTGAAATCTAAGATCTTAATGCATCAGTCTTGTTAATTCTCTTGCCAGTACGTAGGAAATTGAAGCAATAAACCACAACTTGTTTGTAGTGGTGTTAACATTATTAAGTACTCAGCTAGCTGACAAGAGCCCCATTTTTCCATTAAACTTCAATAGCAGCTTCATGCATATTTAGCTCTCTGGCACTTTTCTTATTTTCCCCCTGATGACTTGTTTGAAAAGTTGACCTCAAATTCACTACACTCCACTTCACTTTTTGCATAATCAAAGTTATGACATACTGCCTTAGCAAATTGCTATTGTCTTTTTATTACTATTTTTTTTAAACACTATTCGAAGGCTTATTCTCTGTAAGGACATACATAGCATTCTTCTCTCATTATGCGAGTTAATGGAACTGGACCTTGAAATTGCAGTACTGAATTTCAAAAGATAGCATTGCAATGGTTAGGTATTTAAAACATCCTGTGTAGTAATCATAAATATAAATAATAATATTTATTATTACTATTATTATTATTATTGGTGAGTTGCTG
>NW_027528855.1:601381-607673 GCF_008692635.1 Crocuta crocuta | reverse complement strand
TTGGTGAGTTGCTGTGGGAGTCACTTGTGCTTTCATCGGATTATTTTGCTTCACATTTAAAATGCTTCAATCCTGGAAGGCACGGTGGCCTTTCTGTCCTACTGCCGTGTCTGTGGCATCAAGACACTCCCATAACTCATGGCTTGGATATAACTGCTATGTCATATGGGAACAGACAAAACAATCTACGTATAATCTCCATGACTAGTCTACTGGAGGTGAGTTGAAAACTGCTGGACTATAGTGTCCAACACTATGCCTTCACATTTTTAAAGCCCATGTTCATCATCTTTCTCCCCAAATTAGCTTCCTTGCTAGGCTCCCCATTTCTGCTAACAGCCCTTTGCGATCAACCTCTCAAAACCTTAGAATAATCCTTGTTTCCCCCATTTCCCTTTTTTCATTAACGTAGCCAGTCGTAAAGTACTATCCATTTCTTTCTTGCAATCACTTCTTCCTTCTATTCCCAATAATCCTGCTAAAGTCCAGATCTTCATTATTTTACTCAAGGGCAGCCCAACTGGCTTTCCTGGCTCTCCTCTGTCATTCAACACACGCTATTACCAATGGCCAGAACTGTCAAAAACACTATTTTCTATATAGGCAGTCAGGCAAGAAAGGACTATCGAGGACATACTATGTGCTAAGTACTGTGCTTGTCTCTGGGCTGTTAATGGAAAGCAAGGGGGGCACAGCCACTTGATTCTCTGAACTTGTATTATAGCAGGAAATCTAGACATTCACATTCATCCCTCTCAAAAACCTTCAGTGGCCCCTCCACTAGCTGATACACTTTGAATTAAGTGTAAGAACTCTTAGTGTAACATTCAGGGAACGTCACAATGGGGCCCTAAACTACCTCTTCAATTCTATTTCTACTAGGACCCTACAAGAGTCCCATATATTAGCTGTATTCATTATTGAATACTGCTCTCATCAACATGATCTTAAGCAACTTGAGGTCACATACCTCTTGGATACTCAGACCTCAGCATGGAATCCTCCTTATAATAGACACTCGGCCAATGGTTATCATTGATAAGAATACAGTTTCCCAGCCTAAATGCCACCAACTGATGAATGGATCAAGATGGGGTTTATCTATACGATGGAATACTACATGGCAATGAGAAAGAATGAAACCTGGCCATGTGTAGCAACGTGAATGGAACTTGAGGGTGTTANGACTGATGGGTATGGGGGGTGGGGAAGGGGGGTGATGGGCATGGAGGAGGGCACTTGTGGGGATGAGCACAGGGTATTATATGGAAACCAACTTGACAATAAACTATTAAAAAAAAGAATACAGTATCCATTCTAGTCTCTCATTCTAAATGAGTTGTCCCTACTCTGCACTCCACTGGCACCATGGAGCCATCTTTGTTCCTGTACTCACTACACTGGGTTGTAATGATCTGCAGGCACCCCTAGGGTGGTACTGGCTCATAGAAATCAAAGCCTCTTCTTCCCCATTCTGTCTTTGTTTACCTAGAAGTTAGTACAGTGCCTGGCACATAATAGGTTCTCAACAAATTAACGGAAGTCTGAAAGAATGAGTATTAGAAACAACCTTCCCATGGTGAATTTCATGCTCTCTGGAAATGATGCACAATCAGGTAGGTAGAGGTATACAGTTACATTAAAAGTAAAAGTAAAATCAAAAGGGCTTCATCAGTTACTTGGCTATTGCTAAGATATCATGTAACTGGTCCAGGTAAGTTTCTATTTTTTTTAAAAAGATGCATTATTTATACATGCACTTCACACTTAGATCCATTTCTGTACCTATATTACATACACACTTCTATCTGAAAGGACTTATTAATCGTCCAACTAATTGCTGCTCCAAATAACAGTCCTTCAGAAAAGACCATGGAAGCTATTCTTTTAAAATAAAGGAATATGAACAAAACCCATAAGCTTTACAGAGTCCCAAAGGGAGTTACAAGGTTGGAGCCGGATGCTATTACCAGCCACTATATATCATTCAAATACAGCTTTTAAGGAGGAAACCATAACCCATAGGGATCAAGTAGAAGAATTTGCAATTCATCATCTGTATTTTGGAGTCTGGAACTCCAGTCTGTCCAACCCCATTAGATGTTCCCTCTATCATAAACATGCAGGCATCCCAGCTACTTAGAAACATGTACAGCATCGGAGTTTTAAACAGAGAGTTGAACCACATACCTCTTGAGCATTACATAATTGTGTTTTCTAAGTATTTAGCAGTTTCTGACAATCTTTTTGTCCAGCAAAAGATTTTCCTACTCACTCTAGGAGCCTACACATTATCTTAAGAACATCATGAAATGAAGAAAAAAAAGAATTTCATAAAATGAATACAAACAGTGCTTACAATGCCTAACTACTTCTTTCCTAAGTGACATAACTTAGTTCCATTAATACAGCCCTGAAAGTCAAATAATTAGTCATCTATATCGTTTATCCCTTCTATGAACTTTTTTTTAGAATAACCTGCTTCTATATGGTTTGTGGTTTTATAGGATGAGTATGCCTGACTTTTGTGATCAGAAAAGCAATGAAGGTATTTCCACTAAGTTAAATAAGTGATCAAAATTTCAGTTAGTGTTTTAATTGGGCTATTAGCAGAACTATGGTGCTAAATTCACTAAGAGACATGAGAGAGAGAGAGAGAGAGACATGAGGGGAGGAGGGAGGGAGGGAGAGATGAAGAGAATACCAGAAAAAGAAGAATATGGAGAAGAAAACTGTGTATTAGTTATGTATTTACTATCCAAAGAGAAGAATCAACATAGAGTGCTAAAACTTACAGGGAAGAACTAGCAACCTAATTACAAAATATGGTAACCCTATCCAGGTTATGGCTAATGCAGTAAATACTTGCTGGTCCTTATGCTAACAAAATTCCCAGAATTCAGCATTTATATTGTGTATAAATGTGGCAGCACTTATACATCTGTCTTCCAGGAAGAGAGAGAGATGAGTGAGGTCACCTGAAAATCCTTCTCCCAAATCACCTTTAATAGAGCTACGAAGCAACCAGGAAAAAAAAAAAATGAGCCCTCTCTGCAAACTGGAAGTTTTAAAAATAGCATATTCATTTACAAATTCATACAATCTTCCATACCTGGTCCCTGTGATGCAACCAAGCAAAAAATGCAACGGTCAAGGTGAAAGAATGAATCAAAAGGAGTAAATAGACTCAACACCACAGAAAGCTGAACCATGGAAGCAGAGAAATAAGTGGAAAAACATTCCTAAAGTGCTTTGTAGAGAACAGAGAAAAAGCAGGCTTTGTGAAAGGTAGGTCACATGGACTACCTACCAGTACCAGGTGTTTCTGAGGAAGTACATGGAGGTAATGGATTAGAAACAATAATAGAAACTATAACAGAAGAAAATGTTTCCGTTTAGAAAAATTATTTGAGATTAGATATGAGAGAAGATCACCATGGTCCATGTTGTAAACAAAATTACCAAGCAAAGATCACAATATATCCAGATATGTCCTGTTAAGCAGGTCGTGGCAAATAATTTAAAACATTCCTGTTGGCATTCAAGGAACAATCGAATACCTAAATCAAAATCATCATGATTTATTCTTTTCAACAAAATCTACCAAAAGACAAAGGAGCAATATCTACAGGGGTTTGAGGGAGAATGCTGATGGCCTGAAAATTTAGACCTAACAAGGCTGTCTTGATCATACAAAGAAAAAAGAAGGGCAGCATGAGATCTGCTAGGTTTGGGGTAATTCACAGCCCAATCAAGAGGTGGCTCAGATTACTAAGCATGAAAATAAGAAGACAGGGCAAGAGATGATACCAGAAAGGTAGTTTTGACGACGTCTTTTGGGTAATGGGGAGCTTCTGAAGGGTTTTTAAATGCTAGGGGACTAAAGTAGCAGGCAGGAGACCAGAGGTAATAGTCCAGAGGAAGGAGGCTACTGGACAGAAAGAAGGAGGCTGAGCTGGTAGTTCCTTTTTTTTTTTTTTTGGTTTTGTTGTTTGGTAAAAAATCATTCCACTACATGTGTAATGAATCAGGTGGGCAATCAGGCCGACAGAAAGGATTTGGCAAGAAAAACAAAGTACTAAATGAAGCGCCTCTCTGTCTCCAGGACCTAGCATAGTTCATAGTGGCTGGCACGAAGCCGGTGTTTAACGCAGTTATGGAGGGGGCGCCTGGGTGGCTCAGTCAGTTAAGTGTCCGCCTTTGGCTCAGGTCATGATCTCGCGATTCCTGAGTTCAAGCCCTGCATCAAGCTCTGTGCTGACAGCTCAGAGCCTGGAGCCTGTGTTGGATTTTTTGTCTCCTGCTCTCGCTGCCCCTCCCCGACTCACACGCTCTCTCTGTCTCTCAAAAATAAACATTAAAAAAAATACATACTTATGGAACAAATGAAGAGAGAACTCCAAAACTGGTGTGACCAAGTGCAACATCATTCAAAGGAGTGTCTTTTTACCAAGGAGACTGGTCTGAAGGACAATGCTCACTTAGAGTGAGAAAAATTCTGGTGCATTTGTCTAAAAAAAAGAAAAAGAAAGAAGAAACCCAGCCCTTTCATCGTTTAGCAACAATTTGGAGTTGATAATTTTTGAACTAATGTACCAAATGTCAAATATTAGCCATAACAGGGGAAAAAAACGATCAAATTAATTTGTTGTGTTTAATTCACTGTGATTGTGAATATATCCCTAGCCCAAAAGCTGGCCACTGTTTAATTAGGTCCTCCTGCCTTATGAAATGTCTTAAACCAAAGAAAAATGGAATGAGCCTGGCTATACTATGAATACTTGACTCGTGATAATCACACTTACATAGCACATGAAGCAGCTTTCATTGACTAAGAGGCAGGTCCTTAGCACGGGCTCTCACTTGTATGGAAGAAGTGGATCAGGCTGGTAGTTACTCTTCCTTTATTCTGTCTTTAGCCAAGACGCAGATTCTTCTAAAACTTTAAGTGCTCACTGCTCTATAACATATAACAAACACTAAATTTCATTCTCCAACAGTCTCATTTGTTCTCTAAAGATTTCTTGAGGACCCCCACTTACACGATCCCTGCCGAGAAGCACACGTTACAGTGGGCTACTTCACAAATGCAAAGGCCCTCCTGGGCCAGGCAGATCGTCTACCCAGTCTGGTATGTGGGGCTTCCCGCAGTAATTTCTTAAAATATATGATATTTCCCTGAAACCTTGTACTAAGTTGAGCCTTTGATTTCAGCTGCGGGCTGCATCAGAAAATGTTCTTTCAAAAAAAAAAACTAGGCAGAACTGACAAAGAATATGTAATCAAGTCTAAATTATGAAGGCCCACCAAAGAAGGCCTTGAGACTTCTCTGTCTTTATCAAAGAACAGCATGTACTGTGCAGTAAATAAGGTGACGGGGGATTCCTTTTGCTCTTAGGCAACTTGAATGCCCTGAGAGCTAAGAATACCAACACATTTGGAGCATCTGGGTGGCTCAGTCAGTTAAGCGTCTGACTTCGGCTCAGGTCATGATCTCACAGTTCGTGGGTTCGAGCCCCATGTTGGGCTCTGTGCTGACAGCTAGCTCAGAGCGTGGAGCCTACTTCTGATTCTGTGTCTCCCTCTCTCTGCCCCTCCCCTCGCTTGCTCTCTCTCAGAAATAAATAAAACATTTTTTAAAAATTAAAAAAAAAGAATACCAACATGTTTTCCATAGACTGGCTACTGTCCCACAGGCTGAGCCCTTATAGGAATGCAGCGCTCAACTTGTACACTTGACCTCTCCCTATTTAGTATCTTCTCTTAGCCATGCCCCGCGCCATGCATTTTATAGAAAAGCTCAGTCTGCACTGTCATTTTCCAGTGCAGATGCTGCAAATCCCTCTAAATTCCCTTCTTCCATTATAAATTAGGTTCAGATTTTGTTAAGGGATTTCCCGTGCTATTATTTAGTGCCTGGTAATAGTATCCACACAAGTCATTATTACTATATTACAGGCACATGTTGAATTCCAAAGAGCACTAGGACACAGCCCCTTTCCTGGAAGAGGTAAGAATCTAGATTCCAAGGTCCCAGAAACATCTAATTCAGGGAAATTGACATTGATCTTCAAGCCAAAACAGTTTAGGTCTTCTTTAGGCTCTGTCCCTGAGCATGAAAACTAAAGACAGAAGGGAAAAAACTGCAGAAACCTGTCTTTGGGAGTACTGAGAATAAACACTGGGATCAAATATTTCCCACAGATAATTAGCAAGCTGCAAAATCAAATGTGGTATGCATATGAGGCTGCAGAAGAAAGAGAGAGTAGGTGGGGGTGGCAGGGATGAAACT
>NW_027528855.1:600178-601280 GCF_008692635.1 Crocuta crocuta | reverse complement strand
TGGTAGAGCTCATTTTCAAAGAGTAGCTCTGTACGTGCAAATTTGGAGCCTGGCCTCCATATATTTTGAGAACCTGGCCACTATTACCCAAGACAAAACTGGATAATATATTATCAATGACACTTTCCTTTCAAATAATGTCAATAGGCAACATATCTTTTGATCTCTAAGCCACGGCTTTATTTTCATCCCACTGGAAAGGCTGGCATCAAATTGAATTAGACCAAAGGATTAAATAATAAAAGAGGGAGCACATGAGAGAAATACTGATTGAGTTGATGATTGTGCTTCTGTAAGGGGCCTGCCTCACATGGCTCACCTACCTGTGATCATTTGAACACATGTGGCCTTCCAACATGGAAGACTATGGGGAGAAACTAAGCACACCTCATGTTGAGTTCCCTTTTGACTTGCACTCCCTGTTCTCATCTGGACTGGGTTCCCATTCCCTGGCTCCATACTCCGTCTCCCAGAAGGTGCTCCCAGGTGGCCCTATTACCTGCTTCGACTTCGTTCTAGGCTGACCTCCAGGCACTGTACAAGCCCCAGCCTCCTCACCAGGAAGCATTTTATGAGCGAGGAAATGGAGGAAAGTGAGACACGATACCTTCCCCCGTACATACACAGATCTGCGCGTAGTTCTCTATGTGATCATCTGTATCTACACGAAGCTGGACATGAGTTCCTATCAACGTCTCCAACTCCAACAATGAGAATCCTATTTCCCACCGTCTGTCATTCCTTTCCTTAGCTGCTCCATCCCAGTATACATGCATAGCAGTATCCGAATTGTTCATCTACACCCGCACTTGATCAATTAGAGTTTGGCATTTACGTGCAGATTCTTTTGTCTTTGGTCTTAAAAACTCCACTCACGTCCAAAGTGATTCTTGTTCAGTGAGGCAGCTTCGTATATTTGGAACGCAGTTAGGTTCTTCTGCATTCCATCCTGGGACCCTCCCATTTCCAAAAGGATTTTCTAAAACTTCTGTACATTAATTAAGGTTTACTCTTCATGCTATAAAGCTCTGTGGGTCTTGACAAATGTATAAGGTCAAATGCACCAGTATAATACCACACACAACTGTCCCACCCCCCTCAA
>NW_027528855.1:596478-600169 GCF_008692635.1 Crocuta crocuta | reverse complement strand
GTTTCCTGTATCTGTAGTTTTGTCTTTCCCAGAACATCACATAAATGGAATCATGCCCTTTCAGACTGGTTACCTTTACTTAGCAACTTAGCAACGCAAATCTTAGCAACGCAAATAAGATTCATTCAGGTCGCCGAGCATATCAGTAGTTTGTCCCTTTTTACTGCCGAATAGCAGATCGCTGTCTGGATGGACCAGAGTTTATTTATCCATTCACCTACCGATGAGCATCTTGGCTGCTTCCAGTCTGGGGTAATTGTGAATGAAACCGTCATGGGCTGTGGACTTAAGTTTTCAATTCACTTGGATAAAAACCTAGGAGTGTGATTCCTGGGTCATATTTTAACTTGATAATAAACTGTTAAACTGCCTTCCAAAGTGGCTGCACCATCTCACATTCCCACCAGCAAGGAGAGTTCCTGTTCCTCCTCATCCTCGAAGCATTTGATGCCATCAGGGTTTGGGATTTTAGCTACTGATAGGTGCGCCGTAGAACGTCCTTGTTGTTTTAATTTGCATGTGCTTAGTGGCCATCTGTAGGTCTTTTTTGTGGAGGTTTCTGCTCAGATATTTTGCACTTTCAAAAACTGGTTTGTTTTCTCACTGTTGAATTTCCTTATATGATTTTGGCACAAGTCCTTTATCAGATATGTGACTTGCAAATATTTTCTCTTAGTCTTGGCTTGTCTTTTCATTCTCTTAACAGTGTCTTTTACAGAGCAACTTAATTTTTCTTCCAAAGCCTCTGCCTTTAACCACAATTCTCTAGGTCTCTTCATTTTAACTGTCTGCCACCATCGAATTCCAGACTCCTCCAACTCTACCCTACTCAGGGCCTCAGATGGTGTTTGGCGGTGCTGCCCTTTCCCTGAACAATGCCTGGAGACCATATCATACTGACCTCCTCATTGTTCCTCAAACATACCAGGAAACCTTCTGTCTCAGGGCCTTTGCACTTACTATTCTCGCAACTTAAAATGTTCTTTCCGCAAATATCCTCTTGGCGTACTTCCTTACTTCCTGTAAATGTTTTCTCAAATGTCACCCTCTCAATGAATCCCACTATCCAGAACTCTGAAGACCATTGTCACCTTAACAGCCAGCCAGAGACCATTTCAGGGTAAGTCTTGCACACCTTCTCTTATACCCGGGAGTGATGAGCAATGAGGACCTGGAGGCTAACAGTGGGCTGGCACTGACACTATGGCCTGCTCCCCCTTCTCAGGAGAAAATGTGAGAAGTGTGGGTCCCAGTGAGCGATTTCTCTAATGTGTCCAGATATTAACTTCAGGGACTAAAAAGCAGTGCTGTTTTCACACTGATGCTCTTCGATAAAGTAGGTAAGCTAAGTTGTAAGCATTTTCATTTTTGCCATGAACTCCATACAGTGATTTCCATTTTGAATGGGGAAATGGGAGGCCAGTGAATATTTTGATTTTCTAAGTTATTTCCCACGAACAAAAGTGTGTTCACCACTGGAAGAAGGCATCTGCTTGCCCAGAGCGGGACACAGTTGATTAGGGTCAGTGATCCCGGTTGGAGATGTGATTGGCTCTCCCATGCACATGACAAGGAAAGCAAATAAAAAGCCAGATGCAAGGCATAGCTCCCTACCCCTACCACACAAGACTTTTCCCAGGCCCACCCACTCACTTACCTCTCAACCCATGGCCTCTGACCCTCCTCTCCCCCCTGCTCCCTTCTTCCCTGTCTCCCCAGCAGCATCTCAACCTTTCCCTCTGATGACCTGTTTATACCTTCCTTCGGTGTTCTGGCTTCAGCAAAACCCACCTCCCTCTGGATGCGTCTCTCCTTGATTTTCCTGGCCCCAGATGCTCTGGACAAGACACACCTCCCCCACAAGCCTCAGCTTTGCAGAGGGTCCCCTCCCCTCCTCCTCCTCCCTCCCACAGCCAGACCAGGCCAGGCCCTCTCCTCCCTAAGAGAACAGAAGCATGTTATTAAAGAGAATTTGTTTTTTAAATTTAAATTATTTTTTAAAAATTTCAATCCCAGTATAGTTAACACACAGTGTTATATTTGTTTCAGATGTATAATACAGCGATTCAACAAGTCTCTACAGCACTCCGTGCTCATCAGGATAAGTGTATTCTTAATCCCCTTCATCTGTTTCACCCATTCCCTCGGCCCCCTCCCCTCAGGGAACCATCAGCTCGTTCTCTAGACTTAAGTCTGTCTTCTGGTTTGTCGGGTTTTTTCTTTGCTTGGTTGTTTCGGTCCTTAAATTCCACACATGAGTGAAATCATATGGTATTTGTCTTTCTCGGACTGACTTATTTCACTTAGCAGTATACCCTAAAAGAGGATTTCTTATTCATAGCAATAATGCACTCGACTTAGGGATATCCAACAAGATTAGGGCCGATGAGGGGAAACAGTGAGGGGAGATTTCATGGCAAATGGATCAGAACAACTTGCTCTCGCAAGGATTTGGATTTTAGTTTCTGTGACCCTCAGAATCCTTAGAGCTCTCCAGCAGTCTTCAGTCTAGTGCGCTGAAAACTTTCTCTGTCACGAGGGACCTTTGTTTTGTTAGTGAACACTGGCAGGATGCAAACGATGGTATCCCGGAAAATAACAGTGAAAGGGCGAGAGATGATTGCCAATGTGTTGACTGGGAAGCTAAAATTCAAGCTGCTCTCAGAGTAAATGATATCATTTGTCAGTCTCTTATGGTGGAGAATGGGAGTTCCAAAAGGTTAAGGTCCTGGGAATCTTAACTACATTGACAGTGTCATCTGAAAGTTGATAAAAGATGAAGGGGCACCTGGGCGGCTCAGTTGCTTAAGAGAGTCCGATGTCGGCTCAGGTCACGATCTCACAGTTCATGAGTTCGAGCCCCGCGTTGACAGCTAGCTCAGAGCCTGGAGCCTGCTTCAGATTGTGTGCTTCCCCCTCCCTCTTCCCTCCCTTGCTCATGCTCTGTCTCTCAATAATAAATAAATGTTAAAAATTTTTTAAAAGATGAAGAAATGAAGACTTGGAATTAAGGTTATAAGAAATTTGCAGCCGTCGGCTCACATCATGGGCTGCCTGAGCGTGACGGAATTCTGTGTTTTCCTGCCGCTGTAAGTGAACCTAACCTTGCAACTGGTATCATGTCTTTCTGTACAGCTCACCCCCGAAGGAACAGGGCAAAAGAAAATCCTACCCCTGAGAGACACAGCTAAATTCAAACAAATGAGACAAATGCATTTAGAGATGTCTAGAAGGGAATTCAAGGCCAACGCCAAGAATAACCTTGTTTGCTGAGCACCAAACACCTGAGTGCTAGAAATCAGGGCTCCTAAAGTTTTCTTATAGTTGAGGGTTAGTGGCTTTAGGAGATATGATACTAGTTTCCCTTACTGAAAAACTGTGCAGTCAGAAAACAGACTAGAATCTNGCAAGGCTGCTGTTGGCCCAGAGCTGGTGTCATACCCATTTACACTGAACCTGCCAGGTGGCCCGGCCTCCCTCAGGGTCTCTCAGGAGAACAGTGGCCACCGCCTCACCTAGCACTTGTATGTGTAGCAGGAGGGAGTGGTTAACCTGAAAAAGCCGAGGCAAGATTTACTATTTGGAGAGACCTATGGCAGGTGACTGAAGTGACCAACTGAGGTTACCCACTCAATGGTTTGGGGAAAGACAAAATAGAGAGGAACACCTTGGAGAACTGTCCTATCATTTT
>NW_027528855.1:579013-596416 GCF_008692635.1 Crocuta crocuta | reverse complement strand
CACTCCCACACAGAGAATCAACTTTCCTTTTTATCTACCTTGGAGGCATACGGGGGAAATAGGTGAAGTGGATTAAGAGTACACTTGTGAGGAGTATGGAGTAATGTCCGGAATTACTGAATCACTATAGCATACATCTGAAACTAATGTAACACATTATGTTAATTGCACTAGAAGCAAATAAATAAATAACAACAACAAAAACTCCCCCATGGTTCATGGGCCTGGTACACCTAAACCAGCCCCTCCAACAAAGAGGCAAGGGACGACTGTGAATGGATACACAAACTCTTCCCTAAAGTAAATTTGAGTTCCTCCACCTAATAATTCAGGCTTTACTGTGTTTGGAAATATAAAATGGGGACATGGGCCAGTAAGCCAAAATAAATGCTGGATGTGCTAGGGCAGTGAAGAAGCAACCACTGAAAAGTCACCACCAAGCAAATTAGTAGAACGTGGGTGGCCAGGGCATAGGGCAGGGGACAGCAGCAAACAATTGCCCATTCCCCATGGTCTATGGATAGTAGTTCCTGGGAACCGACAATGCATGCTTTATAATGGGAACAGTGGCAACAGATAGTACTGAACAGTTTACAAATCACTTCCTCCTCCAATATCTCATCTGATCCTCGCAACAATTTATTCATCTTACCTGTATTCATATTCATTCAGCTATTCAGTTTCAACAAATACATATCGGGCACCTACTATGTATCATTCTAGGTCCTAGATAGGTAGGAGGAATAATTCAGATCAGGTACCATTTCTCGTAGAGTTTATGGTCTGGGTAGCAACCAGTAGTTAACATGAAAACACACACACACACACAATGTGCAGACTGTGACAATATGCGTTGTTACTAAAACAGTAAGAGTAATGCCATAGAGAGTGCTATGGGCAAGGCGTTCCTTTCAATAGAGCGGACCAGGAAGAAGTCCACTGAACTAAGAGCTGAAGGATGAGAAGGAGCTAATGCTGCAAAGATTGGAGGTGGATGGGCCTCGGTACAAGAGTGTTCCGGGCAGAGGGAACAGTCAGGCAAATGCCTTGATGCAAGGAAGAGTCCCCTGTGTTCTTGCAACTGGAGGCACATGGTGGAGGCAGCCAGAACACAGTGAGTTGGATGGAAGAGGGTGGAAGATGCGCCAGAGAGACGTGCAGAGACGGATTAGTGAAGACCTCGAAACCAATGGAAAGGACTACTGAGTGTGAACTGTATGCCAAGGGCAATGGCAAGCCATTGGAGGGTTGTGACCGATCTGCATTTTCAGGTTACTTTGGCGAATACATTGGACGGGGGGCAGAGTGGGTACAGGGAGAGCAGTTAAAGGAGGGTCCTGGGGAGAGACAGCCAAGGGCTGGCTAGTGTGTTGCTTGGAGCAGTTAGAGAGAAGGCGGCAAACACTCTTTGGAGCTTGCAGGGTGTGCTGATGGACTAGTTGTGGGCAGAGGGAAGAGGGCAGAGTCCAGGACGGCTCTCAGGTCTGGGAACTGAGTAACTGATTGGCCAGTGGTGCCATATTCTGAGGTGGGGAGCACTGAGGGGAGAAAGCGCTACAGCTTTGTGTTACAGATAACAAACAGGCACAGGATCCTATAGCCAGAATTCCTTGGCTGGCCTTGGTCTGTCTGACCCCCTCGGCTGTGGGGTATCTAGGATCAAGAAGCAAGCATCTCTGCAGAGCGCCCCCTTCTTACACAATCTCTCAGCTTTTAGAGGCTCCAGTCACCTCGTGGACAGCTAAGGCTTGCAAATCCCATACAGCTCTTTACCCATTCCTGAGGTCAGGAGGTCTGGCAACTAGGATATAAAGCGTGGGACTGGGCCCAGGACTCTGTGCTCAGAAGGGGCGAGAAACAGCATGCATGTCCTTGCTTAGAGTTTTGCTCCCAACTTCTCCTGCTCAGGAAACGATTCCACTGGTCTGTCTCGCTGCCAAGCTCCGTTTCCCTCTTCCCATTGTTCCCCTCGTTATCCTTCTTGAAATAACATAAGCCAATCCAAGGCCCAGCCTCAGGATGAAATAGAGAATAAAGGTTTCTAGGTAACTATCTCCATCATCTAACACAACCCTGGAAACCACAAACTTTCATACGGCAAGTATCAATCCACGGACAGAAATTGAGAACCTCTCTCACCCCCAGAGGAGAAACATGCTCAAATGGAGTGCAGGAGCCAAGCTGCCTTGGCATTCGCCCGCTTTCCATTGGACTGGGGTGTAATGAAGTCCAGAGATGGTCCCTGACTGCTACCAGGAAGAACTGCACCGTTGACTAAGCTTCGGGATTGTGTCGCAGAGAGATTGCCACTGGAATGCGATTTTTATTCTGGGAATGAGAGTGTGAAACCTGCACCGCGAACTGCAGTGACGACAGACACGAATATTTTTTTTCATGGGGAAGAGAACACAGTCCCTGCATTACCTTTGAAAGCAAAGGACAAAAGTTTTCTTGAATTCTTCTTGGAGGGGAGCAGAGAGCCCCGGAAGCCAGCCCTGGACGCAGACGGAAGAGAAGGTGTTTTGCGCTGGGCTATTCGCTACTCCAACCCGCCTCTCTGCTGCAGCTGAGGCTTTTCAGGGCCTCCCCAGGGGGCAGCCCCAAGGACGGCAGGTCAGGGGGTTAGGAAGTGATGTGGAGAGAGGGCTTGGGGTCAGCTTCGGAAAAAACAAACACACGAAGAGGAAAAGGTTGCCCACTCCAGAAGGGACTGCCGTTTGGTGACACGTTTGCTCCCGGAGCGTTCAGGGGAAAACGGGGTTTGGACATGGTGCATCGCCTATGAGCGGACAGTCACAGACCACGACGATACTACCCGAAGGCACGCCACTCCGGTGCAGCAGTTCCCGGCTTTCTATCTGCAGCTGACCCCCTCCGGCATCACTAAATGGATCAGATGCCTCTGTTCTAAAATTTCCTTCAGTTTCCCCCTCCCCTCATGGCCCTCAGCATCTGTCCTCACAACCAGTTTCCACCTTGCATCAACACCACGGCCAGGCCCGTGTCCTGTGTCACTGGTAGTCCCCAGCCTGGCCTTCCTGTGCCCACTATTAATCCTCTGCTTCAAGCTGCTGTAACACAGCACCACGCCCAAGGTGGCTGAAACAACAGAAATCTATTTCTCATGGCCCTGGAGGCTCAGACTTCAAGATCAGGGCGGCCGCATGGCTGGGTTCTGCCCAAGGCCCTTTCTGGGCTGCAGACTGCCAGCTTCACATTGGACCTTTCCTTTCCTTCTTCGACGGGAATGCCAAGGATTTAGTCTCTTTCCTGCAGATGACACAGCGCTATTCGCTGTAGTCATCGTGTTGCACGTTACATCCACAGGACTTACTTAGCTTATCACTGAAGCTTGTACCTTTTCGCCCCCTTTGTCCAACGCCTGGCCTCTGGGAGTCACAAATCTGATCTCTTTTCCTATGAGGTTTTTTTTTTTTTAAAGACTCCACATATAAGTGAAATCATATGGTATTTGTCTTTTTCTGCTTGATTTCTTTCACTTGGCATAATGCCTTCAAGGTCCATCCCATGTAGTCGTGACACATCGTACTTTCACATGGTGGTAAAATATGACCTAGCTCTCTAGCTTCTTCTTATAAGACCACTAATCCCATTCAAGATGGCTCCACCTCTGTGACCTAATTATGTCCTCAAAGCCCTACCTCCAAGTACCGTCACATTGGGGATTACGGTTTCAGCATATGCATGTGGGGGGAGGCGGTGGACACACCAACAGTCACTGTATTGCATCCCTCCTCCAATGGATTTCCCAAACTAAATCACCTAAAAACAACCCATTATCTAAGAAAACCATGTCCAGGCTGCCAGGTCCGTGGACTCAAGTCTCAAAGAGAGTTCTAGACCAGCAGGTCTGTCTCATATCCTTCGTGTAGTATCACCTCCATGGGGTTGCCCATAAGCAGTGAAGCAAATATCCAGTGCCCTCTGGGTAGCACCCACGCCCACTCAGTGCCTCTCACCATGCTGCAGCCCGTCAGCACCCACATAGCACCCCATAGAACCCATTCTCCTCCCGTCCATACCCTGCTCCCCTGTGAAACAGCCGCTCCAATCCTCCCCCATTGCCTCTTCTGGACACCTTCAGGCATCCCTATTCCCCGCCGCCACCACCACCCACTGTTTCCAATGGGCCCTTCAAACTCACATGATGGATCACCACATGGCCTCCTTACCCAGCACAAGTGTAAATTCCACATACACATCTCTTCAGCGAGTTTAAGCACAAGCATCTTAGTAAAATTGGTGCTGGCAGAAATCTTATCTCTATTACATTTCAAGATGTGGGGGTGTAGCAAGCTAGCTTTGCTAAGAAATCGCAAAGGTGACGCAGTACACTTGGCGTTCTTGACGACGGGGAAGCTGACGTGCCAGCTGCAAGTCTCCTGCACTCTGACCATGACTTTTTCAAACCACTGCTTTGGACAACTTTCAGGCACCTTTTGATACAACTGAAAATCTTGTGTTTTCTCTAATTTTGTCAATGTTTATTTATTTTTGAGACAGAGAGAGAGAGACAGAGAGAGCAGGGGAGGGGCAGAGAAAGAGGGAGACACAGAATTCTAAGCAGGCTCCAGGCTCTGAGCTGTCAGCACACAGCCCGATGCGGGGCTGGAACTCACGAACCATGAGATCATGACCCGAGCTGAAGTTGGAGGTTTAACCACATGAGCCAGGCAGGTGGCCCTGAGAATCCTGTGTTTTCAATAGAGGAAGAAAGGGGGTAAAAGAGAAAAAAAGAACAATTAGTCACACAATCCTCCTTAGAGCGACACTTTTGATACTTGATTCAATTCTCCCCTTCAGGGTATGGTGACGAAACCCAAACACTTCTCCTGGGATCCCATGGCCTCATGGCCAGGTTTCATGGATACTGCTAAAGACAAAAGATATTGATTTAATTTTTGGATAAAAATAAAGAGGGGATAGCGAGAGGGAGAGAAAGAGGGGTGGGTGATGGAGAGATTGTTTTTTTTCCTAAGCCCTACGGTTTTTTTTTTTTAATTAAACAAAATTTTTTTTAACTTTTTTTAAAGCTTATTTATTTTTGAGAGAGAGAGAGAGTGCAAAAGGGGGAAGAGCTGAGAGAGGGGGAGACAGATTTCGAAGCAGGCTCCAGGCTCTCAGCAGTCAGTACAGAACCCACCGTGGGGCTCGAAATCACGAGCCGTGAGATCACAACCCGAGCCAAAGTTTGACACTTAACCGACTGAGCCCTCCAGCTGCCCCTCCAAGCCGCACTTTAACCTTCTACCATACTAATTTTCTAAAGGTCAAGCTGTGTAACCATGACCATGTGAGCTGCCTTATTACATTGACTCCTCGAATTACTTTAGCCGTGTGAAACATTTTAAATCTTGTTATTCAGCCTCTTGAACTCACATTAAAGATATTAGGCGCATCTCCTGTGGGAAAGTTGAACCAAAAAGTGACTAGCCAAACACTCATCAATACTTCCCACTAAAAGCATGTATTTTATCTGCTTATATATATGTTTTCTTTTATCACATAGCCAAGGGACCAGACGATAAAGCTTGTGTAATTGCTGGCATCAGCAGATAGCCGAATACTATAACCAAGACTTATGAAATCTGCATTCAGAATGTCTCCTGCCCCAGGACCCCGTCTCTCCTCCCTGAGCAGCACCCCCGGTTCAGATCCTTGTTACCGCATAGTAAACTTGCAAAAGCGTGGCTCTCAAGATGTCATGTTTCTGCTCAAAAAATCTCCTGCGGTTCCCAATTTCACACTGACTTTGGTACAAGCTCCTCACTGTGACTTTTAAACCCTCCACAATTAGGCTTCAACTGCCTTTCTCACCCTTATCTTTATTGCCAACTTACCCTGGCCTTGTACATCAGCCAGCAACACTCCGAGCTGTTCCCCAAGTATATCCGATAGTTTCTCCCTGCCATGACCTCACTCATTTTCCCCTTTGTCAAGGTCACCAATCCTATCTCTTTCTGCCTGAAGAAATCTGATCTCTCTCGCAAGTTCTTTCTCAAATGTGCACACCTCCCTGAAGCAGTCTCCCTAAGCCCACCAGAGAACTTGCTCTGACTTCCTGCTATGGCATTTCTCTAACTCCTTCCCTGCCCAGCCCAGGAGTACCCCTGTAGATGTTTAACAACAGACTGAAAAAAGTCCTGACTTACAGCATTTACCATTGTCCATGGTGTAAACACCCCCACCACAGCCAATCTGAGGCTACCGATGTGGTGTCACTGAACACAGAGCTGTGAAGAGATACGCGATAGTAAACAATTACATGCTATTTCTTCCATACAGATACAATCGATGTAAATTATCACAAGAGCATAGACAATCATATAGTAAAACAATTAAAAATGAATTACTTTTGCTTTTTAAAATAAGTTTATCTATTTATTCTGAGAGAAAGAGAGAGCGGGGAAGGGCAGAGAGAGAGGGAGAGAGAGAATCCCAAGCAGACTCTGCACTGTCAGTGTGGAGCCCTATGTGGCACTCAAACTCACAAATCGGGAGATCCTGACCTGAGCTGAAATCAGGAGTCAGGCACTTAGCCGACTGAGCCCCCCAGGCACCCCTACTTTTACTTTTAATAAAATTTATTGTAGGTATCTGTAATTTAATTTTCAAAAACGGTTGTGTCTAACAACCAGTTCTCAAAATTCCTAAAAATTTAATGATCAGCTCTTGTGAGCACACCACTGCCTCTACTATCCACTGCATAAGCTCCGTGAAGGAAGATGTCATGTCTTTAATGATTTCTATGCACCTAGCTCAGTACTGTGAACAAAGTAGGCTCTGGATAAAAATACTGAAAAACATATTAATGGTACCCAAACCCAACATGGACACCTGAATCCATATCCTAGAGTAAAGCTCTAAAGGGAGCTGTCCGAAAGATCTAGAATACTGAGGTCCTGTCCTTGGCAGAATGGAGGAAAAGGCCAGCACTGCTGGGCAGAGCACCACAGTAAATTTAGTGCCAGGAGAACAAAGTGCACTTAGTCTTAGAGGCCCGGTCTTATTGCCTCAGGGATTCCTTGGGTTAGTTTTGTCTCATCTGTTCGAATGTCCCCAGGTGTGAACCAAAGAGGAAAAGCAATGGATGAGGCAAGACTGTACAGGGCAACTTCCATGTGCTATTTCAAGGTACCAGCTGCAGCAGCAGGGGAGGGTCAGAGGAACAGAGGGTGGTGTTATGGCACTCCGCCGCTCGCGCCGGGTCCGAAAGCGTTTGGCCTCCGATAGTCCCACGTCTCCCTACATCAGTAAAAATGAGGCACAAGATGAAGAAATGTTACCTTTCTTTGGAAGGCTTACAAACAGGAGTTGGAAGAACCGATTCATGGAGTTAAAGTTACTTTCAAAGAGGATAGGCATTTCCTACCCATGTTTTTCTCATCGTAGAAGGATGGGCTAAACATTCAGACTGAGATTCATGATATTTGAATCCTTACCCAAGTTCTTCTGGAATTCAAATATCATACAGTTCAGCTTTTCTGTTTTGCATTTGAATAGGACAAACTTGCCAGTTTCCCTTACAGGGCCCTAAAAAGATTATTGAAAAAAATGTAACTACATTGATCTCCTTATATAAAAGTATATTAGGGACGATTAAAAGCAATTGAGAATGTCTAACATCTAGAAACTAGGTTTAGGGGCAGGGCCTAAGGTCCTGATTTATAAAACCTCCCCCAGTGGGGCCCTAGATGGCTCAGTTGGTTGAGCGTCCTACCCTTGATTTTGACTCAGGTCATGATCTCCCAGGTTGTTGCCGTCTGCAATGACGTGGATGAAACTGGAGGGTATCATGCTAAGTGAAATAAGCCAGTCAGAGAAAAACAGACATCATATGATTTCACTCATATGTGGAGTTTCAGAAACACAACAGATGAACAGAGGGGAAGGGAAGGAAAAATAAGATGAAAACCCGTAAGAGATTCCTAAACATAGAGAACAAACCGAAGGTTGCTGGAGAAAGGTGGGTGGGGGGTGGGCTAAATGGGCGATGGGCATTAAGGAGGGCACTTGTTGGGATGAGCCCTGGGTGTCATATGTAAGAGATGAATCACTAGGTTCTACCCCTGAAAACAAGACTATGCTGTATGTTAACTAACTTGAAGTATTTAAAAAAAAAAAAAAGATAATAAAATGTATTTTTAAAAATCAGGACTAGAGAAGGAAGGGTATAAGAAAGATGGATGGGTCCGTGGGGTGGCCAGAGAGTAAGATAGTAGAGTTCCTGATGTCAAGGAGACGTGGACAACAAAGAGGAGGAACCTCCAGAGCATAGAGCTGCTGGGGATGTGGGGGCCAGAGAACTTTGAGACCAGGGTGGGTAGGTGGACTGTTGGCATGGACACTTGAAACCATCCAGGACACGGCAGGCCTTGGAAAGGAGGGACAGCCTCAAGCATGGAGTCACGAGGCTGGGACACCACGGATGACTGAGGGAGCAGGCTGGTCAGCACTAAGGTGACGTCATCCTCTACAACCAGTGGTGGGGGAGCCTGAGAACGTGAATGGACTAATCCCTAGAACTTGTGACTGTTATTTGTAAAGGGGGATTTTACAGATGCCTACGTGGCATCACAGGTGTCCTTATAAGAGAGAAGCAGGGGGAGACAATCAGAGGCAAAGAAGAGGAGAAGGCAATGTGCTCATGGAGGCAGAGGCTGGAGGGATGCGGCCACAAGCCAAGGCTTGCCCACAGCCACCAGACAACTGGAAAAGGTAAAGAATGGGTTTTCCCCTAGAGCATCCAGGGGGCGCACAGACCAGCTGACACCTTGATCTTGGCCCAGTGAAACGAATTTCACAATTCTGACCTCCAAAACTGTGACAGACTAGATTTTTGTTTTTGTTCGAAGCCCCTAACTTGGTGGCCCATTGCTAAAGGAATGGCCAGAGGAAACCAGTGTCGATGGGGAGCTGAGAAGAGTTCCTAGGCCCCGCAGGGGAGTGGGCGGCCTGCACGGGAGCTAGATTCCAGGTGACACAGGACCGGGAGGAGAACATTTCATGAAGAGATTATTTCCATTAGGAAAAGTTAAGCTATGACAAGGCTTCTAAAGGGCCTGGCAGGAAAACACTGGCTGGAAGGTCAGTTTGCCATGGGAAGAGAAATAGGGAAAGGGCCATAGCAGGGGGGTGGTGGGAGAGGCAGGAGAGGCCTGTAGGTGGGCACTTGCAGTGAGAACAAGGCCTCAGGGGAAGGAGCTGAGCTTGGGCTCTTGCATAGCACTCTGGCTACTCCTCAGCCTCACTGTTCTAATCCTTTCTCCTAGCTTCCCGTGTTTTCCAGCAACCTCTGTTGTTGCTCAGTTCATTGACACAGAACTCCAGTCTGTGCCTCCATCTTCACATGGCCTTCTTCTCTGTGCGCTTCTATGTCCTCTCTCCATGTCCTCTCCCCTTCTTATAAGAAGTTCACCAGAGGGCCGCCTGGGTGGCTCAGTCGGTTGAGCGTCCGACTTTGGCTCAGGTCGTGAGCTCATGCTTGGTGGGTTCGTGTCCCGCATCAGGCTCTGTGCTAACAGCTCAGAGCCTGAAGCCTGCTTTGAATTCTGTGTCTCCCTCTCTCTGTCCCTTCCTCTCTCAGATGCACACGCTCGTGCGTGCTCTCTCTCTCTCTCAAAAATAAACAACCTAAAAAAAAGAACACCGCTCATTGGGTGTAGGGCACACCCTAAGTCTAGAGTGATTTCACCTCAAGATTCTTAACTATTTACCTTTGTACAAACTCTATTTCCAAGGAAGTTTACATTCTGAGGGTCTGTGTGACCATGAATTTGGGGGGGATGGTATTCAATGTACTACAAATAGCACTTACCTGGCACTTACTTTGGGCCAGCTATGTTTCTAAGGCTTTTACTTGTATTAGATTAGTTTATCCTCACAGCTTTCCTATGAGTAGATTCTATTATGACTATTTCCACTCACAGAGGAGGAACCAAGGTACAGCGAGGCCAAGGAACTTGCCTACGGTCACACGTGGAGTAAATACCAGCACCGAGTTCCAACCCAGACAGTCTGGCTCCAAAGGTCATGTTCTACACCACTGTAACAATCCGCTATGAACAACTGTTTAAACCGCAAACTCGATTTCCATTTGTCATGCTTTACACAACTTAGGAGAAAACCTGACTCAGCTGATACTACTTACACTCACACTTCTGATT
The DNA here is from genome assembly GCF_008692635.1 of Crocuta crocuta. Taxonomy (NCBI): domain Eukaryota; kingdom Metazoa; phylum Chordata; class Mammalia; order Carnivora; family Hyaenidae; genus Crocuta; species Crocuta crocuta. The sequence goes on along the minus strand of NW_027528855.1, from coordinate 586,229 downwards.
AGCTACAACCTTACTCATAAACGATTACTTTCTTTACTAGAATGCAAACAGAAGGATAAACCATGAATCTACTAGTTCTGCCCTGTTGCAGATGCCAACTGTGTGATCGTGAGCAAGTCAACCATTCTCTCAGGACCTGCCTATCGGTTAATGTTTACTGAGCATCCATGATGTGCCAGGCAATGGACAAAGTAGGTATTGGGGGTGTGGTGAAGCACAAGACAGGCAAAATCCGCTGCCCTGCTGGTCTTTAAATGCTAATGAGAGAAACAAACTAACCGAGGAATCACTCAGATCCTTTAATAATGATGAGTCTGTAAAGGACTGGAAAGGAACACACAGTGTGGTCTTTCTGGAAGCGCACAGAAGGAAGGCCTAGCTCCATCTGAGGAGTAAGGGAAGAGATATTTTGAAAGGGTCACTTAAACCAAGACTTGAAGGAGTTCTGCCAGAAGGGAAAAGCCTTCCAGGTAGAGGAGAGCACAGGTCTGAAGACGAGAATTGAAAAGAACAGAGTATGTTGGGGCTTCTGGGGGCTCAGGCAGTTAAGTGACTGACTCTTGATTTCGGCTCAGGTCATGATCTCATGGTTCATGAGAATGAGTCCTGCATCGGGTTCTGTGCTGTGAGCACGGGATTCTCACATTCTGCTTGGGATTCTCTCTCTTCCCCCTGCCTTTCCCCCTTCTCTGTCTCTCAAAATAAATAAACAAACTTAAAAAAAAAAAAAAAGAACAGAGTACATTGAAGAATGGAGAATTCTGGAGCAGTTGAAGACGGAGCAAGGGTGGAATGAGAGTGGTGCATATGGGGCTGCTCAGGGCCACACAGGTAAGTGTGACACTCACAAGCCACACATAAATAATCTAAACAGACTCACACAACCACAACCAGCTGTAAGGAAGACTAATTGAGCAAGCATGAGGTGCGAATGCCTAATGTGGGACCGGTGCAGGGAAGGTACTAAATAAATATTACCTGAAGCTGAATTCACTGAGACTGTCTTGAACCTTCACCTAAGAACATGCAATAACCTTAAATTCTCGACTTCCTTCTCATGGGCTTGGTGACACTGACATTCATAACCAAATGGACTAAAATCGCAGAACAGATGATATGAACTTGTCATTTTGCCACGTTATCTGACAAGGTCGTCTTAATAAAACAAAGAACCCTGCACACATGTGAATTTCAACAGCTTTGGCCTTGTCTCAATCATAAGCATAATGTTTTCTAGAGCCCAAACCACCTACAACATCAGTCACATTAAAATCACTGATCCCTCTAAACAATGATTGTGTAATCACTGTAATTATTGTATGAAGGACAGACTCAATCTCAAGATAGAAAAACTGAGCTTACTCCACATTGGATTTTTTTTTGGTAGCACACTTAAATTTAAATTACACCATAGGCGCTTTTTAGCATAACATGTACTGTATATTTTTGCATTTCAATAAACCCATTTTCCCCTACACATAACACTTGGTAATTCAGAGAAATGTATCTTAGCAGCTCCAACTGCTGCTTCCTCGAGTTGGCTCGTGGTTAGTATTTTTTCTTTTTTTCTTGAGCTAAGTGAAAACTACAAGCTCTCTGGGAACAAGAATAAACCTGCTTGTCTTTAAGAAAAAGGAATTCCTTTTTGTTTCCCTCCCCTTCTCTCGCAATCATATCACCCGCAATGGAAGCATCAGCTGTATTTATCGGTAATAAAGTGACCACAAGAGGAAACCAAGTGAATAACTTCAGTGAAAATTGCCATATGTAGTTAGCTTTAAACCATCGATGTCTTTCTGTACATCCCATTCTTCCCTCGAGCAAGGAAAAACGCTCATTACAAATACAGGCTGTGCTGGCAAACAGATCTGGGGGCAAAGGCTGGCCCTGTGGCAAAGTGATGCTATGTGACTTCCACCTGTGCATTGGAGCCCCAAGTCTGCCATGCTCTGAGGAAGCCCACGCCACATGACGAGGCCACGGGAAAGCGCTCTGGTGGCAGTCCTGATCGGTGAGTCATCCCTACCCAGCCACCAGATATGGGAACAGCCACCGGATATGAAACGCTGTGGATTCTTCAGACCAGTCCGTATACCAGCAGAAGGGCACTGAGGGATATGAGTTGATGACACAAGTTGCAAAAGAATCACCTCAATTCTTTGACTGTAGAATCTGTGAGCCTAATAAAATGGTTATTATCCTAAGCCACTAAGCTTTGGGGCTATTTGTCATATATTAACAATAACAGAAACAAACAACCCACATTAACATCATCTCACTGGGCCAACAAGCACCCGGAGAGACCCTGGGCTACAAGCCAAAGGGACAGTGGTCAGAACAGGAACAGCAGCGACAAGGGGTCCATATGTAGGACATACTCTGTGCAGGGGACCGTTCCTAGTGATTTACGTCTATGAACTCATTTAATCCTCGCAACAGACCTGTGAGATAAGTACTATTATTATCCCTACTTGACAGATGAGAAGATTGAGGCACAGAGATGTTAAGTGACCTGCCTACCCTCCCACAGCAACTAAGTGGTAAGGCAAGATTTGGTCCGGTGCCAGAGTCCCTACCTTTAGTCTTCACCCTATATAACCTCACTCATGTCAATTATGTACGAGAAACCTTCCTGATGTGTCTAGACTTCTTAAAGACGCTCTAGAGCTGGTTTCCTGGTCTTGATCACCAAGTCTGATTGGAGTGGTGCTACCAACAAGTCAGGGGGCTCCTCTACCTCCGGGTCAGTCTCCAAGCTGTGAGGGCACTTACTTGAGTGCTGCAATTCATAAAGACCACTTTCCTTTGGAAAGCTCCAACCGTGTCCTGGCACTCAGTGACAACTCAAACATCACGGAGCTCATTGTTAATGTTACTTCGAACCAAGCTTCATCAGTACTGTCATAGGTGTGGCAGGAGAGGCGAATCATCATCATCATCATGATAGCTACAAGCTACTGAGCACTGGATACCAGGCGAGTCTTATGGTCAGCACTTCACCTGAGTACTCCCTTTAGTCCTCATAACAGTGACCCACGATGCAACTACTCTTGCTTTCACTGCCATTCTACAGGAGACTGAAGCTCATGGAGATGGACTCGCCCAAGGTTACACAGTGATTCAGTAGGACAGGATTTGAACCCACATCGGTATAACTCTAAAGCCAGTATGCTCAACTGGACCAGTGAGATTCAATGCACTGCTTTTCTGATGGAAGAGACAATATGACGTCATGGTAAAAAGTCACCAAGGGCTCCCTCATAGCCCTTCCTGGCTTAACTCCCGGTTCTATCCCTTCTTCTCTCAACGGTTCACTTCTCTCCACTATCAAGTGGTGATAATGAAAATACATTCACTCCTAAGTCTCTATCCAAGAGACATGAAAGCACGGATCTATACAAAAATTTGCACAAGAATACATATAGCAGCATTATTGACAAGAGCCCAAAATTGAAAACAACACAAATGCCCTTCAGTAGCTGGATGGATAAACAAACTGAGGTCTATTTCTACAATGGAGTTTTAGTCAGCCAAAGAAGACCTGAAGTACTGAGCCACACTCCATCGTGGATGACCCTTGAAAAAAATCATCCTAAGAAGCCAAGCACAAAAGGCCACGTATTATAGGGTCCCAATTATATGAAATATCCAAACTAGGGAAATCCACAGACAGAAAATAGATTAGTAGTTCCCAGGAACTGGGGGGAGAGACAGAATAGGGAGTGACTGCTGTGGGTAAGGGGTTTCACTTGGATGTGAGAGCTTGTTCTAAAATTGTCGTGACTTTTGCACATACGTGTAAATGTCCTAAAAAACACGGACCTGTATACTTTAAATGGATGAGTGCTATGATACGTGAGTTATACCTTAATAAATAGGTCTAAAAAGCACGAATTCACTGCATCACGTTGTTGTTTGTCATAAACGGATTAAGGGCCAAGAACGGTGTCTGGTGTGTAGCTCTGAGTACCGGCTGGCTGATTTTACGTTGCAAAAAGTTCGAAAGAATGTACCAGAATGGATTTGGGATACTGGTTCTTGTTTGGGCACCATAAGAAATCGCATTCAATTTTCACTCTGATTTTACTGTGTTTTCCTGAAAGTCGTTAAGTGCCCTCCATCCTGTCATCTGAAACACACAGTGAGAAAGTGCCAAAATGCACAGGGGGAAAAAAAGAGAGAAAAACAAAAGCAAAATAAAGCCAATATTTTGGTGGCAAATTCCAACCACGGTGAGAAAATACCTCATCCTGTTTGTGTTTGGGGGTTTGATGAATCATCGGGGAGTCATCTCTGCCCTGCCCTCTCCCTCAAAAAGTTCAGCTACTTCTTCAGCCAGATACTTACCTTGGAGAGTACTGAGCAGAAGTCTGCAGAGGGTGGTAGCGGTCGGGCTGTGGAAACCTGCGACAGCAGCTTTTCCGGTGCCCTGCTCCAAGGTGAAGCGCTGAGGGGTCGGCAGAGCCAGCGGTGGACTGGCTAAGCCACAGGTATAGCTGTGGGGCAGGGGGCGGGGTCTGCTGGCTGCCCCTCTCTGCACGTGCCTTAGCTTCTACCCCAATGAGAGCTGCAAAAGAGAAGTATTGTAGGGAGTTGGGGAACGAAACCACGTCTCCAACCCTCCCACATGTCTCCTTTTACCTTTAATTATGGAAATTAGATTGTGGTGTTCGCAGCTGTTTGCAAGTTAGGTTTCCTTGTCTTTAACTTAATCCCAGCGGGAGCCTGCCTCAGATAACACTAGCACATCAGAGAGGGCAGGGCTCAGGCGGTTTCTCCTCCTGGAATTGTCCAGGCACGGAGGGAAGTTTAGAGAAGGGGTCTGTTCCAAAAGGCCATTAGTGAGTCAGTCCCTTATATGATAAGCTTACCAGTCCAGCTCACAAATGGTTAACTGATCTACAGGTAGTACGGCTTAAATATGGATATATTCCCAAAAATATGGAGATTTTCAATAGCAGGCTCATGATTCTTCACCTGAAAACCTTGGAGCTTAATGTTTCAGAAATCAGGATTTTTTGGATTTCAGAAACAGAACCCAATGTATATACTGTATGTAATGGAAGACCCCTACCAGGGTCAGAAGCAACATCCTGTAATCAAGACAATAACTTTTCTGAGGCACAGCAGATGAATTAGGATAAAGAGAGATTATAAATACCTTCCTGGCAAGTTAAGGTCAACTTCTGACACCAAATCAGCAAAGTTGTAATAAATTAATTAATTAATTAAAACATTCAGCTTCCCATCTGTAGAGGATTTCAGAATTACAGATAAGGGATTGTGAACCTATATCTTCATGTACACATTACCACTTGTGTATGCCTAACCTGACTGAGCCTCATTTTCCTCATCTGTAAAATGGGATCAAGTTACCTCATATTAAAAGAGCGAGTACATGTAAAGCGTTGAGTGGTGCCTGACATGTTGTAGGAGCTCAAGAATTGTTACCTCATGTAAGTGTCCATGGATGGATAAATGGGTCAAGAAGATGTGACACACACACACACACACACACACACACACTGGAATACTAAACAGCCATAAAAATGTGGAAATCCTGCCATTTGCAACAACACAGATGGATCTTTAGGGCACTGTGCTAGGCGACATAAATCAGAGCAAGAGAAATACTGTATGGTATCACTTATATGTGGAATCTTAAAAAAAAAAAAAAGAAAGAAAGAAAACTCACAGAAAGATCAGATTTGTGGTTACCAGAGGCAGAAGGAGGGTAGGGAAGAAGGGGAATTGGAAAAAGGTGCTCGAAAGGTATAAACTTGAAGTTTAAGAGAAATAAGCACTGAGGATGTCATATACAACATGTGACTATAGTGAACATGGCCATATGATTTTTTAAAAAGTTGCTGAGGGATCACCTGAGTGGCTCAGTCGATTGGGCGTCCGACTTGGCTCAGGTCATGATCTCGGGGTTGAGTTCGAGTTCCGTGTTGGGCTCTGTGCTGACACCTCAGAGCCTGGAGCCTGCTTCGGATCCTGTGACTCCCTCTCTCTCTGCCCCTCCCCGACTCATGCACTGTCTCTCTCTGTCTCAAAAATAAATATGAAAAAAAAAGTTGCTGAGAGCGCAGCCTAAGAGTTCTCATCACAAGGAGAAATTTTTTTTTCTTTTTAAAAAATTTCTCTGTATTGGTTTATGTGAGATGATGAGTGTTAACTTACCGTGGTAAGTTTCACAACGTAAGTCTGCCCTTTATGCTGTTACGGCTGAAACTCATACAGTGGTGTGGGGTCAATTATATCTCAGGCTGGGGCGGGGAAAGGAATGCTATGTCCAGGCTGACTGCTGCTGAGGTCATCTTAATTTCATTTCCACCCTCCCCAACAGCTAGAAGGGATTGGGTAGTGGCACAAAATCCTAGACACCAGGATTTGTTCCTTTTCCATTTCTGTACCAAAACAGGCCTGTCTGTGGATGAAGTGCTTCTCAGGTGTTCTCAATCAGCAAAAAACGATCAGGTGCCACTTGGGGGCCAGCTACCCTTCAGCATTACCCGCTGCTCGCGTATATGTATGTGGTGCCTGCGAGCCAGGGCTTTATAAATCATACTGGCAGTATAGCAGGAAGAGCTGTGCCCTGTGTTGAGCCCCAAAACGTGCCCAGCACTGTGCTNGAATTCACCCTAGCTCCCCTTGACCCCCAGACCCTCTGTGAAGAGGTCTGAGACTTGATCACTTGGTCAACGCAAAATGCCGGCGAATCTAACAGGAATAAAAAACAGAATCCCTCACGATGCCCAGACCATACACCTCACATGGAAGAACAGATGACCCACACCCACTGGGAAGTATTACACATAGTGTTGTGTGTGTGTGTGTGTGTGTGTGTGTGCTTGTGTGATTGCACGTGAGTGTGGTCTTTGGAGGTGACAGTAGAGAGGCTGATTATTCTTAAGAAATTTCATTATGTTTTAATTATTTTTTTCATGAGATAAGCCCAGAAGGCCTTTGTTTCAAATATTATTTCTAATTATTCATGGCTTATGAATGCAATCACAAATAAGGGTGAGAAGGTAGGTTTATTATTTAATCAACTGCATAAAAATAATGTACTACTCAAATTTAAAAGGAAAGAAAGTTATCTCATAATTAAAGCCCCAGTCGGGTAATGAGGTCTCTTCGGCTCTATCTATTCTCTGGTTGCTGAAACTTTTGAAGAGTACAGTAACTACCGGAGTCACAACCTGGCATTGTC
>NW_027528855.1:574807-578824 GCF_008692635.1 Crocuta crocuta | reverse complement strand
AAATAAGGGTTTCCATGAGCCCAGTCCCTCGGCAGGGAATGTAGAAGTCAGGTAAGTCCAAACTCCTGTCCCCTGCAGTGAGCCCTTCTGAAACCACCAGCAGTCCACGCTTTGAGTGATGAGGAGCTCACAACCCCGAGAGGTNCATGCCCATCACCCCCCTTCCCCTCTCCCCCACCCCCATCAGTCCTCAGTTTGTTCTCAGCATTCAGGCCCGGCTGCACATACATGAACACGGGGATTTTCACTGCACACACGTGTGCAAACGCACTCACTCCTCTTAATCTGGCCTAAATAACCTGGGTATTTTTCAGCTCTCGCCAAGGCGGCATGATTTCTAGAACTTTCACCATGCCTCCATCACCCACTTCTGGATGCCCTCTATAATGCAGTGCTTCTCATACTTGGCTGCATAATAAAAATCACCCTGAGAGCTTTTCTACATCATGATGCTCAGGTCAGACTCCATACCAATTGGGTCAGATTCCCTGGAGGTGGGTCCCGGGCGTCAATATTTTAAAGATTTCTAGGAAATTCAAAGGGGCAGTCCAATCTGAGAGCCAGGGCTCTAATTCTTTGCTGTTCAAGAGTGGTCTACAGACCAGCAGCACTGACACGACCTGGAAATGGGTTAGGAGCGCAGGATCTCAGGCCCTGCCCCAGGTTTACAGAATAAGAATCTGCATTTCGCAAGACAACTGGCAAGTCCACGCGCATTACCGGGTGAGAAGCCAGCTGCGAGGCACATTCTATCTCAGTCGTGTTTACATACATTGTTTTCTTGGATCTTATGCTCAATTATCCTCAAATAAAACAAAGTCTCTTCTGACTCCAGTTTTGCCACAAAATATCGGGACTTCCCCAGGCCCGTGCCCTACCCACTTCAGGGTTGACTAGATCCTTTTCGGACCTACAGATGGACCTCGGTCATCTAACTTTCCTGGGTGTAGCAAGCTCAATCTAGCGCACTGTTTCCTAAATCAAGATCCACCATCATCTTCTCGGGGTTCTGTAGTTCCCCAAAAATGGTTTAAAGTGACAGTTTTCATTTCAGTCAAGAGATCTAAAAAATTAATATCCGCAATAAGCATTCTAGAAACCAACTGAATGACTACCTATGGCTGGGCACTGCCTCATGACTTTAGCTCCCACGTTGGCTTTTGTGTTTACAGCCACCCTGGTGCCAGTTAGAAATATTTTACGTATCTCAGGCTAATGAGAAAATAACAGAGATCAGTGTAGGATGCGGAGCCAAGATTTAAATCCAGACCTGTGACTCTACAGCCTGTGAGGGTTTGGTTTTTTTCTTTTGGCCCCCTATTCTCTTAAAGCAGTTTCACCCCAGACAGCATGCTGAAAGACCTGTAATCCACCAGCCACCTTTCTATCTTCTCCACATTCTCTCCTGAGATCAAGCCTGGCCACTGGAATGGGACCTACTTGAACCATGTTGCCTTTGCTCCATCAAAGTCACTTTCAATGAGCTCGTGTCATGAAAAGGAACCATACAACACCAAGACTCGTTTTCGCTGTGTCCACCATGGATAACCAACCATAGGAGAAACTGAAAAATCCCTCACCGTGAAATATACTTTGTTGCCCTTGGAAAAACAGTAGTGCCTTTCACTGGAAACATATGAATTGCGTGACTCAATGACTTTCAGAGATCCGATGACCAAATTCTCCATGATTCTGGAGTTTTCTAAGAAGTGTCTAGTTTTATATTTTCATTTGTTATTATAATCTGAAAGAATCACTTTCATCTGGTGGCCACCTTGCAGCCAAGTACTAGACTATTCGTTCAGAACTCACAAGTGCATTTCTGCACAAGAGCTTTACTACCAAGGGAAGCCCAAGTGCTATCATAGAAGACAAAGAAGAAAAGGAGTAGTTCAAAGAAGGGCACGGGGTGGGGGGCTGTGATGCCATGTGGCCTTGGTCCGACAGACACAGCAAGTGCCCGAGAATCTTCAGCACACCAGGCAAAGCAACTCATGTGGCCAATGGATGTACCTACCAAGTCATTAAATTAATGGCAGTTCAACTTCTCTCTTGAAATACTAAAGATGCAGCACCTGGGTGGCTCAGTGGGTTGAGCCACCAACTATTGATTTCGGCTCAGGCCATGATCTCAAGGTTCATGAGTTCAAGCCCTGCATCAGGCTCCATGCTGACAGTGTGTAGCCTGGTTGGGATTCTCTCACTCCCTCTCTATCTGCCCCTCCTCTGCTTCTGTTTCTCTCTCTCTCTCTCTCTCTCTTTCAAAATAAATAAATGAATAAACTTAAAAAAACACTAAAGAAAGGATGAAACACTAGGTTGATGGCAAGTCTGTTGCCAAAGTCACAGGGGAATTTCAACCAATTACAACTGCACACAGAACTCACCTTCCCGCCATCTTGCCACCGGTTCAGCTCTGCCCACCTTCCCTAAGGAGAAAACTGAGTCACTGTCCCTGTATTCCATGGGGCAAATTTCAATACACCCAAAATGCTCCTCTGCTGTAAGCCCATTCATATGGCTCTGCTTCACTCCAAGAATGCAATTCCTGGGAAATACCTGGACAGTGGGTGTGCCTGTGTGTTGGTGGGTCAGGTGCAAGAGCTGACTTGCCTCCTGGGAGGGATTAGGCTTCACTAATACTTTGCTCTAGATCTGTGTTTTTCAAATCGTAGACTGGGATCCATTATTGAGATGTAAGATTAATTTCATTGTCATGTGCTCTTTATAAAAAATAAAATTAGAAAGGAACAGATCAGAATACATCTCACATAGTAAAACCAGGTACATACTGTTATATAAACCTCCTGTTTGGGTGGTCGTGTGTGTGTGTGTGTGTGTGTGTGTGTGTGTGTGCATGCACATGTGCATTCTAGATCACAATGTAAACATGTGTTTCCTATGAACCCTGCTTTAGTCAACTAACACATTCTCACTCACTCCAGCTTTGTTTGCTCTGGAATTTTGGTGAACGTGTCAGCATCCTCAGTTGAGAGTATAATCTGATGATTATAAGGATGGAGTCTGGAGCCAGGCTACCATCTTGCTAGCTGTAAAACCTTGGGCACTTTATTTTGCCTCTCATTGCTTCTTCTTGCCTTATCGGTGAAGCGATCCTGATAACAGTGCTCACTGCTGAAGCTGTTGTAAGAATTAAATGAGTGGCTACATGTGAAGCAATGGGAACTGTGCTTGGCTTATACTAAGTGCTACTTAAGGATTAGTGATTATTCATATAACCATGATTATTTACACAAGTCAAAGGAAAGCATTACATATGATGGTGGAGCCAAGAGCAGAGCCCCATGGTGAGCTACTTAGAGTCTTCCCTCCATTCTTGCGCTGATCCATTAATCATCACTTCAGATGGAGTGGCTCCACCAGCCAGGACTTAACCGAACGTTCACCCAGTATTTCTCTATCTTCAAGACACCATGGGGAGCCTGGCATCCCATTCTGCTCCAGTGAATTCTAAGGCCCTCACCATGCCTAAGCATCGCGTGTCTGCTACTGCCATCCTCTGCCATCACTGTCCTCCCTCCCTGCCCTCTCTGGGCTCCATCAGCTCCGATCATGCTGGCCTCCTAGCCTGGGTTTCCAAAACTCACCTTTGTGCTTCAGGACCTTTGCGCTTGCTGTTCCCTCTACCTGTGATACTCTATCCAGACAGATACCCATCTTTCTCTCTCCCTTCTTTCAGGTTTCTGCTCAAAATCATCTTAAAANACCCCAGCACCCCCCCCTCCTCTGACCTTACCAGCCCCTAGCACTTAACATCAGCAGGAATACTGTATTAGTTATTTAGTTGGTTTTCTCTCTTTCCCACTAGGATGTCAGCTCCAAGACACATGGATTTTTTTTACTGCTTTTCCACCAATGTATCACCTATGCCTAAAAGAGCGTCTGCCACAGGGTAGCAGATAACAGTCATTCAATAAATACCCGTTGAATGAATAAATGTTAACCACTGTGCAAAAAAACAAATATACTACATCTACAGCACTCTCCTGACCTGAG
>NW_027528855.1:574426-574747 GCF_008692635.1 Crocuta crocuta | reverse complement strand
TTGCTCTGCACACACACAGAATTGTATACATACATAAAGGTGTTTGGCTCTGCTTCAGCAGGTTCTCACTGACACCCGTGATGTAACAAAGGTAAGAATTTCTGGTTCTGTGGCCAAGGGGTGAAGCAAGGGCATATCTTAGTCCTGCTTCTATCCAACTTTCACCTTAACGACATACTTAATCTTGAAATCAGATTACAGGGTATTTCGTTACTGCCATACAAACTCCAAATCGCTGTTGTGAGCAAGTAATAAACTTTATGTCTTGGGCCTGCTTCTATTATTCAGTTTATTTATGGTAGTGGCTGTTCCTGGTGGTTT
>NW_027528855.1:568839-574354 GCF_008692635.1 Crocuta crocuta | reverse complement strand
ATGATTCTTGTTGATATTTTAAAACACAAATCAATAAAATACAGAATAAACATTCAAGTAACTTTTTCCTTCCTAATAAATATTTTGTAAAATAACATGGCATACATTTATTCGAGAAGATCCAGGTTAACAATCTAATACCAAATTGTCGAAAACTGCCTTGTCCCNTCACTTAGGAGCCCCTGTATATATATCCAAGTGGTATGATTCACTTAAAGAATCATTATTAAATATGAATTATCCAAAAAGAAAATTGATGATTGGGAGGGGGGCAAACCAGCCATGTGATGGGCTCTCTGTTATCAGTCAGTTGATTGGTACTGGATGCTGGTATTTATTTTAACTAAGCACTTTCTGGGAAATGACACATGAAGACATTAAAGGCCACAGTCACGAAAGCCATAGGAGCCAGACTGAAATGCTCCTGCCCCGTAGGGGGCCACTTAATCGATCATCCTCTAAAACTCTTCCAGAGTGCAATTCACTGACTCAAATTCTATCTGAACAAAGGAACAGGGCTGGGACAATAAACAGAGTGCCAGGCTGGAAACATTACAAAAGAGACTCCTAAAACCACTCCAATTTACCAATAACAGCACCTCTCCATGCCTTGGAGGCATTAATTTGGCTGTCTTGGATTCACATCAGAATCTGTATTCATGAGACCATCATAAAATACCTAAAGAACCTATCATGTTCCCTCAAGAACTCAGTCTCAAATTTATGTTGGCTTCAGCCTCACAATAGGAAGGACAAATTTTATAAATAATTTGTATTGTGTCGATTCTATTATCTTTGGTTTACAGGTCGAAGTAGGCACTCGCCTATTAGTTGAATCCATTTATTGAATCTCTACAATGCACAGAACAGTGACCTATGCACTGGGGATACGAGTCTGACATGGGCCCCACCCTCAAAGAGTTCACCATCCAGTTGGCACGGAGAAGCAGACACTGAGGCATATTTTCACTGGTCTGCAATATGACTGTTGCTAAAAAAAAAAAGGTAGAGCAACACATGTGGAGGACCCCAGAATGAATCCTGTTGCATGACTGCTGGGCAAAGAGGAAGGAAAAGGTGCTCGGGGAGAGGGAATAGTGGGATAGTGGGAACAAACTCAGAGTCATGTGAGCCTGTGGAGCAGAATGCAAAAGGGAAACGGTGAGGGATGGAACACAAAAGTTGGCTGGGACCAGATCTCCAAGGACCATCAACCCCTTGCAAAAGAGTTGGGACTTTCCCATTTAAGTCATGAGGAGACATTGAAGAGTCCAGATGGGAATTTCATAAGATCATGTCAGATGGTAACAGAATACACTTGTTCGAGGCAAGGAAGCTGTTATAGCTGTTTATAAGACTCAGAGATGCTCAACTCTGGTCACCCACTAGAAATCAGGACGTTTTTAAAAACATGCCTGAGTGCCAACCCATCCCAGAACATTTGAAGCCAGTATCTGGCGGTGATCTCAGACATCAAGATCCTTTCAAAGCTCACCCAGATAATTCTAACGAACATCTACAGTTGTGATCAACAAGTTGTGGCCAACAGGGGAGGAGAGGTGCCTATATTAAAGCAGTGATGATGGTAATGAAGAAGACAGGAGGCAATGGGTGGCTCAGTCGGTTAAGCGTCCGACTTCAGCTCAGGTCATGATCTCACAGATTGTGAGTTCTAGCTCTGCATCGGGCTCTGTGCTGACAGCTCAGAGCCTAGAGGCTGCTTCAGTTTCTGTGTTTCCTTCTCTCTCTCTGCCCCTCTCCCACTCACTCTGTCTGTCTCTCTCTTTCTCTCTCCCCCTCAAAAATAAATACACATTAAAATTTTTTAAAAAGAAGAAAGGAAGCAAGAAGGGAGGAGACAGATCAAAGAGATGATATTCATAATGTCAAATTAAAAAGGCTTGTGGCCAAATGATGGGACCATTGAATGAGGGGAAGAGATGAGTTAGATGATGGTTGGCCGATGGTGTGTCTTCACTGCCCATGGGGAGAACTAGGGGAGAGAGGTGGGTTTTGAGGAGGACAATCACAAGTCCAGCCTCAAGCACATGGAATGTGAGGTCCCCGTAGGACATATAAGGGAGTTCCTTGGACAACTAGATGTACAGACTTGGAGTTGAGGTCAGAAATGCAGGCAAAGATCTATGTGAACATATCTTTGATCAGATACTCTTTTTTATGTTTATTCATTTTCAAGAGACAGAGACAGAGTGTGAGCAGGGGAGGGGCAGAGAGAGAGGGAGACACAGAATCTGAAGCAGCCTCTAGGCTCTGAGCTGTCAGCACAGAGTCATATGCAGGGCTCGAACTCATGAGCCATGAGAGCATGACCTGAGCTGAAGTCCGACACTTAACTGACTGAGCTACCCAGGCGTCCCCAGATACTCTGTTTGATGGGCTGGCTCTTTTGGAGATATAATTCTACTAGATCCGGATTCAGACTGAACATACAATGATGGAGTACTTAAGCACCTAGATCTGTTATCATTCCACATATCATTGTGGATGGTTGTGGATGGTGGAGAGGGATCACTTGGGGAAAGTAACCTTTTAGGATAAATCTTCACAGTGCAGTTCTTAACTTTGGCTGTTGATTGGAATCACCTGCAGAACTTCTGAACCCCACCTCACCCCCATGCTCAGGCCGGTTAAGTCAGAATCCCAGGTAGTGAGACCCGGGGACAGTATTTTCTAAAACTCCCCATTTGCTTCAAACATGCAGCCAAGGAGGAGGGCCACTGCTCTACAAAACTGTATTTACAAAGCACACCTGCTTCCATGACTGAAGGCAGAGCCAGCAGCCCGAATCTCCTAGCCTGAGAAACCTGTACATTGGGTGAAGCCCATGGTTGTGCACAAAATCAGCTGTTTCTGGAAATAACCCAAAGGTTTGAGGGCTAATTGTAACCACTCCCTACCTTCTTCAGGTGTATATATCTAGTGCCTACTTATATTGGATTCTTCAATTACCAAAGCATAAACTATTGTAGACCCCAGTTAAAGCAACAGAGGATGACGATCCCTTTTATGAAAACGATGCTAAAATGTTGCTCTTACACTCAGAGATTCACTTGGACTTAGTTCTATTTTGATCTTTATAATTTCTTTTAAAAATCACATTGTCTCAAAAAAAATCACATTGTCTCTACCCTTTGCTCTATAAGTCTTGCAATGGCCTTTGGCCAAAAACAATAAAGCTTTCACCTGAAGATATATAATAAAGAATCCTCTGCTGTTCTTTCCCCAGCAACCTCATAAAAACAACAGCACTGTGAGCAAAAGTCTTTATACTCCTTTTATGATGCCAAATCAGTGGCGTTTCCCCAGGTTGACAGCAGTGGTTTTTAAAACCTAGAAAAACAAGCACGGACAAGGAAATTTCCTCTCTGTGAATTTTCCCTTAGAACAAGGCTGTGCCTAGGTCCTCTTAGGTTTGGAGAAGGAAGGTATGTCTGAGACGCTTCTATAAGCCTTCCCCAGGTCATTCACCCAATTCATAGCCATTAAGCCAGTAACGCCAGGTCCCCAGGGCACATGTTAAACACGTTACAATTAATACTGGCTAAGCCCTCTGAAGAGGGCTGAAGCTGAAATGGCCTTTCGAGATAATCCAGTCTAACCCTGTCCTTCCACACATGTCCAAATGAAGTCTGGAGAGGGGTGAGGCCTTGCCCAAAGTCACACAGGATTAGAAGCTAGCCTTCTGATGCTCCACCTCTCTTCTTTCTGTTGGCCCTAGGTGAATCCCAGGCATCCAGAGAGATAGTGAGGTGAGGCCTAGCTCCGGAAAAGAATTCATCCTCAAATCTGAAATCTCTTCTATTCCAACGATGACGGTGATAGTGAAGGCCGCTGCTTAATATGAAGTGGAGGATTCTGGGAAGGATCTCAGGCTTCCAGCCATAATTCTAGTATTCTCCCTTTAAAGCTACAGCTGCTTCAACTCTAATAGACAGAAACTCGGGCCTAAACATGTGCAGAGACCCACTTTCCACGTGGTCCGGAGCTCATACTCAGGCCCACTCAGTCTGCTGTTGCCATTACCTAATGGCCTGGAGACAGCAGCAGAGGGGAAGGAGCTGAGGACTCCAGCACACACAAGCTGTGTGACCCGGGCTGAGTCCATACCTGTCACAGGTTCAGTTGCCCCATCTGTAAAATGGGGGCATTCATAGCTCCTGCCACATAGGACTGGAGGATCACACTAGAGGCAGTGGTTCTCACCTGGGGAGGAATTTGCTCACACACACACACCTCCACTCAGGGGAAATTCAGCCATGTCTGGAGACATTTTTGGTTGTTATGACTGGGCAAGGGTGGTACTGGCATCTAGTGCGGGTAGGCAGAGATACTGCCAAATATCCTACAAGGCCCAGGACAGCCCCTCACATCAAAGAGTCAGTCAGCCCTCAATGTCAATAGAGCTGAAGTTGAAAAGCCCCACCCTAGACAGATGCATGCACAGCATTGAGCTCAGCTGGTGAACACAGTGAGTATTCAGCAAAGGACAGGCCCTTTTCCTTGGTGACTACGGATAAGCTCTTGGTGTTTGGAGTGCTTGCATACAGAAACAAAACTCCTGGCCTGCTCTGCAGGAATTCTGTTTTTCAACTTGCACAGGTGCATGTTCAAACGGCTTTCCAAAAAAGGATTATAAAATACATGGCTCAAATATGTATCCTAAAAAGCCACATCACCCCAAACACAACCCAGTTTCTGTGCAAACACCTCTGATTCGTTTGCAATCCGGTTATTTCCTTGATCTCTCTCCCAATTTCTCTGTAAGGGTATGGCTTTTGTTTCAGAATTCGGCACAAGCCTCCAAAAACCTGGCTCCCAAAGAAGAGGACACAGGGACTGGTGCAAGATAGGCAGGGACCATCTCTTTCTAAATAAAACATGCTTGAAGAGAGACTCCATAGAGCTTCTCTATGTGAAGTCTTTGCTGTACCGTCTCACATTAAATAGCACAGTTGAAACTAGAAACTTCTGTTCAACTCGTCTTGAGCCACAGGTATCAATTTTTACTCACGTCTTCAAGGTGTGTGATTGTGTTCATGTGTGTGCGCACATGCATGTGTGTGTGTGTTTGCCAAAAGCAACAGGTCCTGACAGATCTAGTATGAAGCCTATTGTTTGGAACTGGCAAAGCAGTCTCATCTCCTGTCTCTGCCACGGTAGGGAATTCTTCCAGGTAACGTGGGAGGCCGGCTGCTTGGAGCCATTATAATGCTTGTTCCCTGCGTGATCTCCTTCATTAAATAATCTTTTAATGCAACATTAATAGTAATTACAAGATTACAGTTCAAAATATTTGATAACAGCCCCCTATGATGCTGAAATGTTACTGTTCTTTTCTCTAAAGAAGTCAGCGGGAAGCAGGCCTCCTGTACAATGCCACCAATGCAGAACCCAGATGCGGAGTGACGCAAACCATTCGCTATTCCTCTTGGAAAAAAAACCCAGCTTGTTTCAGCTCTGGGAAGTAGAATATAGGCTTTGGGGAAAAGACAAA
>NW_027528855.1:568447-568766 GCF_008692635.1 Crocuta crocuta | reverse complement strand
TAGCCAAACCGGTGTGTCTATTTCAAGAAAGCACACACACATGCACGCACGCACGCACACACATGCGCACACACACACACACACACATACTCAGACATGTGGACACATGGACAGAAGTAATCTTTCCCTTTCTGTGTCTCCATGCTCACCCTTGCTAACTTAAACCTTGTCATTTAAAAATACATCAATCCATAGTAGTTCTAAATGTATTAAAGGAAATTCTTTCCTACCATCACTGTCTCAACAGTGATTATTTTCTCTTTCAAGGCACTCATTTTGAGGAAATTAACATAACTCAGGGCATATGTATTGTGCTCCT
>NW_027528855.1:555380-568317 GCF_008692635.1 Crocuta crocuta | reverse complement strand
TGGTTATTTAATTTTGCTGAAAATGAGCTGGAGTACCTCCCAACACTACCCGGTGCTTGATTTATCCCCCTCCTTGCTCTGCTCTACTTAAGGCCCCGGGCCGCTCCCACGGCTTTGCCAACCCCACGGAGCTGCCAGCTGCTTGTGTGGCCACTGCCAAAACCCCGTCCTCCATGATGGAATCCCTTTACCTCATCTTCAGATCCATTTCTGGAAGGACAACAATACATCCTTTTGTTTCCTTCTGGCCAATCCTTGCCCGGGGCTCCCTGGAGTCCTGGATCATCCCTCTAGGACTCTGGAAATGAATCTTTCCTCAGGTATGCAATGGACGGGAACTCCGCAGTCCTGCCCACATCAAGCTGGGACTCAGGGAGGCACGGAATCTGGAGCCCTAAAAGGATGCAACTCTGTAGAAAAGTGATGGGAGATAGGTGTGGGGGGAGGGGAAGGGGGGTGATGAGCATGTGGGAAGGCACTTGTGGGAATGGGCACTGGGTGTTATATGGAAACCAACTTGACAATAAACCATTTTAAAAAAATAAAAATAAAAATAAATTTTTAAATGAAAGATTTATGCGATCTGAAGAGAAACCAGAGTATTAAATTTTTAAATGAAAAAAACAAGGAAAAGTGATGGGGAAGTTGCTCTTCAGGAACGACTGGCTCTGGCAGAGCTGGGTAGGAAAACCAACCACCGTGCCANAAACCACCTTTCCAACCTTCATTTTGCCAGACTCTAACAAAAGTCCATCGGTGCCTCCCTTTTTGGAGAGATCCGAGTCCCCTGAGGGAACCCCAAGTGAACAGTCTCCTGAACACTGCCTGTGATCGATTCCAGTTGCCCTGTCAGAGGGCATAGCCTCCATTTCACACTGTCAACATCAGCCACATGGTGGCTGAAGGACGCCTGGACTCTGTGACTTGGTACTGTTGCCCAGATGCATTGACATGAACAAATCTGAACTCCATCCAAGTGTAATTAATCAACTGGGCCATTTTAACTCTCCTTCCATATCTTAAGGTTTCGTACAAATGAAGATACAATTTCCCAAATGAGGGTTCATTATACTGAGCAGAACAAACCTCACAAACAAAAGCCATTGATACTGGGTTTTATTCATTTTATTGAACGGTGTTCAAGGAAACGGGATGTTTACGGGGCTCTTTAACCTATCTCATCCTCCTTGATGTTCACAGGCTGATCCTTACTTAACATCAGGTCACAGTAAAGAGGTATCATAGGCATGAGCCAAGAAGGATTGCAACCCACTAAATGACTCCAGGCATAGATTCAAAGATACGCTTCATACAGTGGCTGAAGTATATGTGTGTGTCTCTGTGCATCATTAATTTACTCCCGCTAGACGCAGATGCACAAAAAAGCACCTCGTTTCTCTATAGTTTCTCAAGACATCCCCATGGTCCTAACCACCCCACACTCCTGGATATTAGGAAAAATTTCTTGCCCTTGAGTAAACTCAGTCCAACCTAGGCTCTTCTGATGTTAATGGGCCCTTGGGTAAATAGTCTCTCCTCCTCCTCCAGAAGACTGCGTGGAGGTAAAAGCCCTGAGAGTTATGTAACTTTGTGTGTATTCATTTTCTATGCTATGTAACAAATTAACACAACCTTAGTGGCTTCAAAGAACACACATGTAATATTTCACTGTTTCCGTGGGTCAGAGGTCTGGGCACAGCTTAACTGGGTCCTTTGCTCAGGATCACAGAGGCTACAATTAAGGTGGCAGCTAAGATGGGTTTCTCATCTGGAGGCTTAACTTGGAAAGGATCCACTTTCAAGATCACTCACGTTGTTGGCAGAATTCATCTCTCGGTGGCAGTGGGATTGATGACAGCTTGCTTCTTCAAAGTCAGCGAGAGAGAATAAGAGACTCTTAGAGACAGCCTGCTAGTAAAATGAAGCCTAAAAAACATCACCACGGGAGTGACATCCCTTCATCTGTGACATATAATATGATCGTGGGAATGGCTTCCCGTGACCATCTTATCAGTTAGGAGCCGGGCACAGGCCCCGTCCACAGTCAAGGGGAGGCTATTACACAAGGTTGTGACCAACAGGAGCTGCTAGCAGTGGTAGGACATTCTGGTCTGCTCCTGGGATTGGTGACATCGAGGCACCATGGGTTCCATCTTGCCCTCCAGGGCAACCAGCTCACATCCAGCACAGGGCCCAGGGTCTTAACTATCTTCCTTCAGACCCGAGTCCTCATTCCCGGAGTCAGCTGTGTTCTAGCTGCCGGCATTCTCAGCCCCACTCACTCCCTCACTGGGGCGAGGGACTCTCGCAGCTGATGCAGGCGGGCACTGCCCTGTTGCTGGGGTTGCACGATTACTCCCGCAAGGGCTCTGAGACCCCCTGAAACTATGACGAGAGTACCTCATCCCTCTGCCCCCCTGACGGTTTCAGGCTCCTTCACACCCAGCTGGAAACTTCGAAATAATCTCCTTACTCTAACCTGCATCCCAAAAGAAAAGGAAAATGGAGACCCCAGGCTCTGAGCTCCTTCCTCTCTCCCCCCCTCCTGTCTTCTTTCCCCTCCCCACCAGCACCAGACGGAACAGGCTTTGTACTTCTTTTCTCATATCCTGACTTCTATTTTAAGAATATAGTAAACATCCATGATCTAGTCGGCTCTGCCTAGTTTGTCATATGCTAAATGAGAGCAAAAGGGATTTAGAAAATCACTTTCTCTCTCAACAGAGTCAGGTTTTCAAAACAATGGTCTTCCTATGGTCTCAAAATAGTCAATTTTGAGACTTAAAGCTGATCAACAACTTCTTTGTTTGGGCAGGTTTTGCTCTCTTCTTCCTTCAGGCAATAAGCCTCCTGACTCAGTCTTGGAAGTAGAAGGTTGAAAGAAGCAGGATTTCAGGGAAAAATAAAAATATATTCACAGATACAATATCTAAGAGGTTAAATAGATAAATGTGCTTGGTAGAATAAATCCTTTGAAACTGGTTTCAAAATGAGGTGACAGAACCCCATTTTGTTGAAATGCTGGAGATCAGAGCTCACCCTCTGCCCTTGCATTGATCCCTCTGGTCCTCATGCTGGTTGGGTGACACCTGGGTTACCAGAGTCCCTGAGGCTGTCTCTTCCGATCCTGTACAGCCTCTTCTAGTAACCTAAGGAGGCAGAACAGATGTCGCTTTCCAGTTGTTCCCTAGCATGGAAAAGTCCGGGAAGCACCGCTCTAGATGCCATTGCCAGCACAGAACACGAAACTAGCAGAGTGCTGAACCTGGTAAAATCCATCCATTTGGTTGAGGACAGCCGTTGGTTATATATAATCTTTGATCTGCAGTTGTTCACAGTGGTCTGCACTCTGCCATTTACACTTTGTCTTGGTTTCCTTAGTTGGCGATNTTATTGTTAGTGGCTTCTTATCACACACACTAATGTGTCCCAATAAGCAGACGTGAAGACCCAGATCATGGAGAGCAGGCCAGGAATGGCGCCATCGGGGGTGGTGGGCTAGCACCACCGGTGCCCTGCTGCCTTCCATGGGAACCTCTCTCCTCTTTTCCACCTCCACCTCCAACCCCTTTGCTCTCTCTCGTCTTCTGTCTACTTTGCCCTGTCTCCCTGACTACTTCCTAGCTGGCTATAGGGCCACTGAGTCCCAGTCTAGCCAACAGGCCTGTGTACCATAGTGCGGTTAGCTCAGCAGCAGAATGAACAATTCTCTAGTGATGGGACAGTGACTCTAGGTCGAGGCAATAGAATCTTATGGGCTGGTCGTTGACAGAATGCGGTCCACACTGCAAACACTCCCACGAGGGCTTTTGTAGTCTGGGGCTGGGATATTCAGCAAAAGGCAGCATTTAAGGGGGAATCCAGTTACTGGCCCTGTGCGTACAACCATGCATGAAACAAAAACACCAGCAACTCCGACCCACAACACACATGTGCCTACACACATACACACATGATAGGATTGGGGGCCGAAACATGAAGTAGATGTGCTCATTACTAAGCAGGTCATACCAAACCNTCCATAACTTGATTCATTTCTTACACCCAGAGCCCCATCCCCAAGTTCATCGTGCATTGGCACTTAAATGCCATCCCGAAATCTCTTCATAATTTCACACCCCCTAAATATAATGAAAAATAAGATAGGGCTTTGATGAAAAGAAAAAAAATCCAAATCAAAGAAATCCAGCTGCCCAGATCCCAGAGNTGACCTAAATTTAATCTAACTTCGAACAGATAAAAAAGAAAGGATTCATATGAAGCTCTCTAGCCTGAGGGCTTAATCTCAGAGTTTCCGAGTATAATGAATGAATTAAGTAGGGCAAGTGATTAACAACAAAGAAACGATCACTTATTATTTTTTTAACTGAAATATTATTGAATTTAGAGTAACATATTCATTGTTTATGGACAGGGTCAGGCTGTGATTTTTTGTGGGAGAAAGAGAGAGAATAGCACAGATGGAAGCTGACTCTAAAAAGATAACAAGTAATTTCCAATCTTTTTGGAGTAGAGCACCTTATCTTGTTATTTTATTTGATGCCCTACTTATCTGCTCTCTCAAAAAATACCATGTGGTTATTTAAGAAACACAGCCAATGAAAATTAGTCCTGTAATGTGAAAAATGGCAAAAACAAACAAACAAACAAACAACTGTCACAACAGTCCACGAGTTAATTGGAGATACTTGGGGATGTCAGGCAATGAAAGCTGGAAACATGTCTGCTAATATTGAGATAAAGAGACACGATGTTGGGAAAACCCAATGAAGCTTATTTTGTTGACGATATGAGGCCAATATCTCAATGGGAGAAAAAGATCAGTCAATTTGTGCATCACACTGTAGTTGTTTGCACATCAAATAACTAGTTAAGTTTTTCCCACTATTCTAACTGGCCATATGTATAATGAAAAGCACATTTCTAATATCAAAACTTGTTTGTTCACTTTTATTCATCATTGCAGCCCTGGGTAATTGGGTACTTAATACATTTTTGTGAAGGACCTGGATGAACAGAGAAAGAAACAAGTAAATCAATGAAGGGAGGAATACAACTTCCAAGTGGTTCTTTTGTTCAGATGAGTCACAGCTGTGTCAGTATGTCTTTCACTTTCTCACTAAAGAGCTTTCATCTATTTAACAGATATTTATGGAGAATCTCCCAGACGGAAGGCTGCCCCACTACCGAGACTATGTTAGTAAGCAAAATGGACACAATCCCTGCATTCTTGTAGATAACAATCTACAGCCAAGAGAGATAACAAAGAATCACACAATTCAATATAAAATGCTGACTGTGATAAGAGCTTGGAGAAGAGGAACATTGTTCCAAGACAGTTCCAATAGAAGGATCTGAACCAATCAAGGGAATGAAGGAAGCCATCCATGAGGAAATGACCTTGAGCTGAGATCTCTAGGATGAGTATGGATTGATTAAAGTGGGTGAAGGAAAAGCATCCTGAGTAAAGGTAACATAGCATGTGCAAAGGCCCTGAGGCAGAGAAGACCTCTTTTAGAAAATGCCGAAAGACCAATATAACTGGAGTAGAATAAGACAGAGGGAGAGTGATACAAGTAACAGAGGAGAAGCCGTAGGTTTATGGTTCAAACCAACGCTGGCTTACCTAAGTAAAATGAAACTTTTTTGGAAGGATCACAGGGTTGATGGAAAGGCTTCCAAATAGGTAGGATTCAAGAAGCTCCAAGGGGCTAAGGCGCAGGAAGTCCAGGAAGAGTCTTGTAATATGAATGGCCTGGCCTGGGTGCTGCCCCTTGGATGAATCAACTTTAACCAACTTTCACCTCTTTGTTCCCCAGCTCACATTCTTGGAATATCTATAGGCCTTGTTTTTAAGATATGCTTGCGAAATATATATATGCTTGCCCCAACATAGGGGAGGACAGGGCACCTGACTAATGGTTCCACCAGGCTGTCTCCAGTGGAAAAGAGGTGATTTCCTAAAAGAAAACTGGGATGCAGTTAGGAAGTATAAATGGATACTGGGCACCTCAAAATCAACAACGGCCACTACATGCTGTCAGTGCAGTTTACAGGACCAGGCTAACTTCTGAAGGATCCTGCGGCTGCTCTGTGATCAGTGGATGAAAATGGGGGGCAGCAATGGAGGTTGGTGTGGATGACAGCACAGCAGTGGAGTTGAGAAATGGTCGGGCACCTTCGCAATACATTGGGGAACACATGTTTTGTGTATGTAGTAGTCTTATTACTTCCACCTTCTTAATTGTTTTAAATTCGGATTTCTATTTTCCATACGTCTCAATCACATGCTAATGTTGTAAACTGCCTCAAATCCTTTGCCGAATGAGGTGTCAAATAACTGTTTTAAAAGTAATGATTAATTAAATGACCATTCGATTTCTGCCAGTGAAAGCCAGGAATAGAGGACAGTCACAGACTGCTCTAGCAAGCATGGAACAAGGAAATGGCTGGCAGAAAATCTCGATCCATGTCTCGATGTGCACACCTCCGGGCAGTCCCTCCCACTGAGGTGACTACAGTACCAGGCAGTATCGCCCCAGGCCAATATCTCTCTCCTAGGATTGTGAATAAAAGTTCAAAATTTTCAAGAGGAAAGGTCCTCAAAACCCCAGACACAGAGAAAGAAACCCTTGGGAACTGGGATATCCTGAGTTCGCATGGCCTGGCTGGTCTGCCCAGTGGGATGACACATTCCTCCGGACAAGGGTTCCCACTTTCTGATATTCCCCTCAGTGCACCGAAGCCTGTGTCCTGACTCAATCTTGACTCAATGAATCCTATTGGATTTTTTTTTTCCAAAAAATATGCAGGAAGCGATTTGATGAGCAGCGTCCCCCGGGGAAGGTGGGAAAAAGCATTTTGACCTATTCCGCTATACTTTCTATTTTAGGTCATTGAAGTCAACCAATATTTACCACCTCCTGACTAGATGCCCGGCTGTTCTAGGCACTATGGAATAGCTTCTCAGGCTTTAATGTGCACACGAATCACTGCAGATCCTTTAAATGCAGATCCAGATTCAATGCTTCTGGAGTGGAATCTGGGACTTTACATCTCTAAGGATTACCAGGTGATAGCAGTGCTGGTGAACCTTGGGCCACCCTTTGAGAAGCAAGGCCGTAGGATAGAAATACATAAATACGACGCGCTCCTTGCCTTCAGGGCATGTGTAACCTAGTCTCATAGGCGGGGGAAGGGTTCTACACGAAGACACGCAGTATAATATGAGGCAGGACCTGCTGAGCAGCCTGTGGACAGCACAGAGATTTTGGGGAGATGTACTTGGGGAGGGGGATGAAATTGTGACACTGAATGAATGAGCAAGTGAGTGAATGAATGAGTGTGTTGGAACCGGGAATTGGGGAGTGAGGTAAGGAAGGATCACTGGGGAAAGTACGTCAGATAAACCTCGAAGGACGGACAGAATTTCAACAGGTAAATACATGAGAAGAAGAGCATCAGTCAGGATAACAATGTGAGCAAATATGTGGATGCAAGCAAGTACCTGAGTGTGTTTAAAGAGTCAGTAGTCCCCTGTGGTTGATGCAGAGGAGTAACGGCAAACATAATAGGACAGGCGTCTAGGAACAGGTAGTAAAAGACTTTGAAGGCCATGATGAGTGCTCTATACTTATTTTGATAGATCAAAGGGAGCCCCTAAAGGTTTTTGTGCAGAGGACCGGTATTATGAGACTTCTTGTTCAAGGAATTTGATGATGGCTATAGAATTTGAACGGTACTTCCTGGTCCAACAGAAGCATCAACAGCAGCATCTGAGAGCTTGTTAGAAATGCAGATCTGCTGGGGGGCGCCTGGGTGGCTTAGTCCGTTAAGCGTCCAACTTTCACTTAGGTCATGATCTCGCGGTTCGCGGGTTCGAGCCCCGCGTCGGGCTCTGTGCTGACTGCCAGCTCAGAGCCTGGAGCCTGTTTCAGAGTCTGTGACTCCCTCTCTCTCTCTGACCCTCCCCTGCTCACGCTGTCGCTGTCTCTCTCTCTCTCTCTCTCTCCTAGAAATAAATAAAACATTTTTAAAAAAAAATGCAGATCTGCTGCATAGTCACTGAATTGGAAAATCTGGGGGTGAAGCCCAGCAGTGTGTTTGAATAAGCCCTCCAGGAGATTCAGATGCATTCCAAAGTGTGCAAACCACCAGATTCGAGCACTAGATCACAATCTTGGCTGTGTATTAGAATCACCTGGAGAGCTACCTTTAAAAAACCTGATGCACAAAGCCCCCCACTATATCCATTAAATCACAAATCTGGGGGTGATATCAGGGTATTAATGTTTTTTAAACCCCCTCAAGTGATTCTAATGAAAAACCAGGGCTGCAAACTACAGAATGGAAGAAGCAGCTTTGGCAAGGATGGAGCTGAGGATAGAGACTGAGCAGAGAGCGTTGCGAAAATTTAGTTAAGAGATGATGAGGCCCTAAGTAGGACTGCGTCCTGGGACAGAAATATTGGATATGAAATTTGTTGCAGAGGAAGATCTATAGTGTAGGATTGGGCAACTCCCTGTATATAAAGTGAGAGAAAGATCCAAGGATTTCAAGGCTTTGAGAAAAGAGCTCTACCTGCTGAGACGTTTAAAAAGGTGAGTAGAAAAAGGCCATGGGATCTAGTCATTTGGAGTCATTAGTCATCCTCAGGACAGCATTTTAGCAACAAGATGAAGCTGAACCAGGGGTGAGGAAGAATAGGCAGCAAGACGGGGTAGGGCGTTCTTGATGTAAGATTGTCACATCTTTTGGGGATGCCTTTTCTGACCCCCAAAATAGATTACATCCCTCTGTTATATCCTCTCCTATCACCCTGTACATCTCTTTTGTTTAATTGTTTACTACGTGCTCCATGAGAGTGAGGATCCTGTTTCACCTTGGTGGGGGGGGAGGGCAAAGCCAGGATGCCCTAGGATGGGCTGCTTCAAATTCAAAGATTATTTTGAGATAAAATTAATCAAAACCCAGATCAATCAGGAAAAGCTCTCCATCTCTCTCAC
Organism: Crocuta crocuta; assembly: GCF_008692635.1. Lineage (NCBI taxonomy): Eukaryota > Metazoa > Chordata > Mammalia > Carnivora > Hyaenidae > Crocuta > Crocuta crocuta. Next base: position 559,312 of record NW_027528855.1, on the reverse strand, counting down.
ACCCGCCTATTAGTACCAAAAGAGCTCTTAACAGAGATTCTCCTTTACCTAAGAAACTTACCTGCAAAATTGGGCAACCTTTGTTTTCTGGTCATCTCCCCTCACTGTCCCACTAATGGTCTTCCCCTCCTTTGTATCCTCAGACCCCAACCCGTCTCCTTAACTCGGAACCAAAATAATCCTCAAGTTGCCTGACTGTCTTTGGAATTTCATGTCTGTTTGGATTCCCCATATGTACGCTATTAAATTTGATTTGCCCTGTGAATCTGTCTTGTGTTAATTCGATTCTTAGTCCAACTAGAAGGATCTTGAAGGGCACAGGAAAATTCTTCCTCCCACACAACCTTTTCTTACTATTGTATTACAACCCCCAGCAGATTACCTGGTAGACAGTAGATAATCATTAAATGTTTGCTCCTTAAGTTAAAATGCATCTCTGACCAATCTGAAAATATGAAGAAAAAATCTTTAGAAAGATTCTAAACCTCAGACTCAGACAAGCCTGAGTTCAAGGTTCTGGAATGGGCCTTAACTATCTTATTTGACAGCCCCTAAAACCCAGATGAGTTCCTGATTTTTATTTCCTGGGCAAATTTCTAATAACAATATTTATTTGATTAATTAAAAATGAGAGAGAATAATAGAGGTACCAGGACTGTGGGAAGATTTTCTTGGGTGGGAGGAGACCCAAAAGTGTTCGAATACAGAAGGCAAGAAAGATTGAAGACCAAATAGCCTTGTGGGAGACATAATAGAAGTCAGTTTAGGGGAAGGTAGTCTGAGATAAGATCAAGAACATAAGAAGAGGTGCTGACTTGCAAGACGAAAAGCACTATAGTTTGAGAGTGAGAAATTAAGAGAAAGCTAGATTTCTGTTTTAGCAACACTGTGAATAAGATATTCTAAATAGCTCTCCCACTTTAAAACTCCTAAGTGCATGGATGAACTATAACAATATATTTTTAAATGCATTGCTGGGCTCACAAGAGACTAAGGGAAATTCAAGGTGGTGGAGAAGGGGGAAGAAAAGGGGAGGGGTACTTCAGAGAGGTAAGGGAGGAAGAGAGGTGGGGGAGGGGAGGAGGAGGGTGAAGGAGATGGAAGTATAAACTGAAACCAAGCAAGGAGGGGTCAGGGTAAAAACAGTCACGCCAGTAACCCAGAGTTTTGAGAGCTGAAAATCAAGTACTAATCCGTGGGTTTAGGCAAATGGAGAAGCTGTACCAGAGACCCTTACTTACATCCGGCCCTCCTGGAGGAGTGAAAGGCCAGAAACAATACCTGGGAAGCATCAAAGCAAGCCCACAAGGAAGCCTTTCTTCACCACAGCAGCAGATACACAGAAATGAATAATAATAGTAATAGCCCNATCTACTACCCCCATCCCAAGAATCTTTTTCCAGAGATCTGTGTTGGGAGAGCCTGGGGCTTAAATTCACTCATTCCGCAATAAGAGTCACTAAATGTACAAGGAAACAAGTTCCCATGAATAAAACTGAGAAGAAACAAGAAAGAAGAGTTCAGCCATTAAGGATTATAGGTATTACTGATAAGAAATAGAATATATGATAGTATGGATGTTAAAAAATAAAAGATGGAAGCCAAAAATGAGTAGAAAATAAAAGATTATGAATAATGAACACAAATATTTGAAAATTAAAAAACACAACTACAAATGAATATAGCCGCTATATTAAATCTCGATGGATGGTTTAAGCAACAGATTAAATATAGCTGAAAACAGAAATAGTGAACTAAAATACTGATTTGAAGAAATTACTCAGAATAGAACACAGAGAAAATATGAAAGAGAAGCTAAGAGTTATAAAATACAGTATGTAAAGACCTCAGACTCCCAGATGGAAAAACTAGAGACAATGGGAAAGAGGCAACATTTGAAAACATAAAGGCTGAGAATTTTCCAGAACAAACTAAAAACCCTAATCTACAGATTCCAGAAGCACAATGACTCCTAAGTAGGAAAAACCGAAGAGAAATCTATGCCTAGATACATCAGAGGACAAAAAGAAATCCTTGAAAGAAGCCAGAGAAATACCAACAATAGAAGCCAGAGGAGAGTGGAATAAAAACTTCAATGTGCTAAAAAAAAAAAAATGCTATGCCCAGGAAAAAATATATCTCAAAAACGAAGGGGAAATAAAGACATTTAAAAATAAACCCAAACAGAATTCACCACCAGCAGAGCCTCACTGAAGGAAATTCTACAAGATAGATTTCGAGCAGAAGGATAGTGATCACAGATGGAAGGCCTGAACAGCAAGAAGTATTAAAAAAAGAAATAGTAAAAAAGAAAGAGAGAAAGAAAAGAGAAATAGTCAATGTGCAGGCAAATGGAATGAGCACTGCGTGGATAAAACTGTAGTAATGACGTCCAATGGGCTTAGACAACAAGATAGAAATAGTGGTGATATAATTTGGGAGGGGGGTAAATGGAGCAAAACTATCCCGCACTCCCCCAGGGGGAAGGATGAAGTTATTCATTGCCATTAGGCTTTAGGAAGTTAGGCATGCCTATTATAAACCAAACTAAGAGAAATAAAGTATGCATGTTATAATCAAAATAATAAACATAGGATATACAACGTCTAAATAAGTAGAGTTGGGGGGATGCAATGAATAAACAAGCAATCACTCTGAAAGGCATGGATTAATGCAAGGAAAATTTAAAAGAACAAGCAAGACAAATCGAAAGTATAAAACCAGTAAACTTGAACTCAAATACGTCATTAATTATATTAAATGTAAATGAACTAAATGCTCCAATTAAAAGATAAATATTGTTGTGTGAATTTTTAAAAATCTATCTATTTAACAACAGACATGACTAAAACATAAAGTAGCAGAGAGGGAAATAGAAAAGAAAGTTGGGATTACCTATTAATATCAGATAAAATCAACTTTAAGGCAAAAAGTGTTACTAAAGATAGAGTCACTTCAAATAAGCAGTAGAAAAGCAGGCAAAAGACCTAACAGGCATTTCACTGAATAATAAACATGAATGGCTAATAAACATAAGATGCCCGCATTCACTAGTAAGAAGGGAAACACAAATTTGGCTTACCACAAGGTAGAGTTTAATAGCACCATGCTGGCAACTTTTAAAGTCTGACAATAAGAAGATCTAGTAAGGATGTGGAGCAAAAAGAATTTTGTATGCTGCTGGTGGGAATAATAATTGATGTCGTTTTTTGCAAAAAAAAGTTTGGAGTTTTCCTGAAAAGTAGAAAATAATATACCCTAAAACTCAGTAGTTTCCCTCCCAGATATACACCTAAAAAAACTTTTGCACTTGTATATAAAGAGATATGTTTAAGAATGTTCACTAGCAGCAAAAAAGTGGAAAACAATCCAAAAGGCCATCAAAGGAAGAATGGATAAACAAATCATGTTATATTCAGTTTGTGAAATACTATTTCAATGAGAATGGATCAACGATAACTGCATGCATCGACATAGATGAACTGCACAAACAATGTTGAGTGAGAAAAATAGCTTGCAGACGAAAAAACAGGCAGTGTGACACCATTTCTATAATGGTCAAAAGCACTGACAAGTGTTCACATGTACGTGGTAAAATTATAACAAAAAGCAAAAGAAATTATGAAGTAATTCGGAGTGGTGTTGGCCACTACGGGGCTGGGGGCTATAACGAACCTAGGGAAGTGCACCAGAAGTTCAGTGGTGCTTGCAGTGGTGGTTTCTTAACCTTCAAGGTGAGTGCATGGGTGTTCACACTTTTCTGCTTGCCCAATATAAAAATTATATATACACACACACATATATATATACACATATAATACATATATATTCATTTGTATGTGTTAAGTATCTCATAACACAAAAAAGAGAAAGTGTAAGTATGCAGACAAAGACAGTCAGATGTGTGTGATGAGGGGCACTATGATGGGATT
>NW_027528855.1:555003-555160 GCF_008692635.1 Crocuta crocuta | reverse complement strand
TATATATTATCTTTATTTTACAGGTGCGAAAACTGAGGACCAGAGAGTTCCAACGGTTTGCCCAGGGTCCCATTGCTGGTACTAGCACTGAGCAGCATTAAGGGGAACATTAATAATTAACAGAGCTGGGATTCAAACCCATGCCTCTGTGGTTCCA
>NW_027528855.1:552873-554899 GCF_008692635.1 Crocuta crocuta | reverse complement strand
CCCCACCAAACATCCATTTCCATTCATGCTGTTTCCATGCAAAGTCTGATCTCTGGTTATGGCAGTGAGACTCGGGGAAAAGAGGGAGAGAAGAAAAATATGCCATGCAAGCCAGCAATGACAGTGGGGAATATATTTCAAAATTCTGTAGGTTCTTTTACATGGCAAGCTATGATACTATTAACTATTTAAGAATTTATCTATGATCTGGGTGCATGAACATTTGGGGCAGAGAAAAGTGGCTGACATTGTCTTTTAAATTCCACCCATACTTAAAGGATAGGTTCTTACCTACGACCCTATGCCATAGTCTCTGTTACACAAGACCTCCAACCCTAGCCCTGTCTCTGCTCCTAAATCTCTAAAATCTTTGTTTCCAGCTCCTTCTGTCTTTCAGTATGGCATAGATAGCTGTATTTCCCTCATGCCTCATGTACCTAACCTAGAATGTAGTTTGAAACACACAAAGGTGTAATAACACTATCCTGGAGTCAAGCCATGCACTGCAGCCCAGACTTGAATGAGAACACCGGATAATGAATGACTCATTATGGTCTGTCTCATTCTTGGTTAGAAATAATCCTTCAATAACGAAATAACAGATCATACAGAAGACACACATTTAACTAGAATCACAATCTCTAGTTCCAGCAGATAAATTCTTAAAACGTTGCTGATAATCAGACATCGAATTCGTTGGTTGTTTCCTAAATGTGATTGTTAATACCAGAGAGCTTCATAAGCTAATGTCACGTGCCTTCTAGTTTTCACATCATTTGGGAGAAAGTTTGGGCCTGCCGCAGAAAGACATTAGAGGGAGACATGGGATATATTGATTGTTCTTCTGGCCGAGGAGTAGTTTTTCCCCTGATTTCTGTACTCCCAGTCCAGAGTCGGAATGAATAAAGAAACAGAAAAAGAAAGCCTTAATTGACAATAGAATGCCCACAAGCATCAACAGATGTGATCCCTTGTAATGAAGCATGTGGGTCTAATTTGGCATCACTAACCACTTGGAGGATCTCCTTGCTGAGCTCTTGCAGGCTGTCCTTCTAAACCTATGTCTGGCTGGCACTTGTGCCCTGTTGAAACTGGCATTCCGTCCTATGGGCGGGCACAGGGCCACCCTACCAGATGGCCACGAGAGTCATCATGCCAGAGAACTACTATTGTTTCCAGCAAGTTTAACTTAACAGCAATTGGCAGCTCACTAAAGAATAACAAAATGGTGGTCTACCTTTGTGTGGAAAGTAAACCATGAACTATAACGGACATATCTAAAATTGGTATTTGGGAGTCATCTCCCACACTAAATGAAGAGCGATAGGGGAGGAAGTAGCACAGCAACACTGGTGCATCCGTCCGAAGGTGCCAGCAAAAAGAGGTAACAACACATTTCATGGTTCCTCAATAGAGTCAACATTGTAGTCTTGTAAACCAGTGAATCATTCAAGTCCAGGGGCACCTAGCTGGCTCAGTCGGTACAGTAGGAGACTCTTGACCTTGGGATTGGGAGTTCAAGCCCCATGCTGGATATAGAGATACTTAAGAATAAAATCTTTAAAAATAAAAACTAAAGGGGCACCTGAGTGGCTCAGTTAGTTAAGCATCCGACTTCAGCTCAGGTCATGATATCGGAGTTCATGAGTTCGAGCCCCGTGTTGGGCTCTGTGCTGATAGCTCAGATCCTGGAGCCTGCTTCAGATTCTGTGTCTCCTCTCTCTGCCCTCCCCTGCTCACGCTCTGTCTCTGTCTCTCAAAAATAAATAAACGTTAAAAATTTTTAAAGCTACAAACTATTTAAAAAATAAAAATAAAAATAAAAAAATAAAACAAGAATTCAAGTCCAGTATTATCATAAGTGATATTTTTAAAACATTGTCCCTAAAATGAGCTTTCTGCTTGGTTCACCTACCCAGGTCTGTTCCCATTTAGAAAACATACTTGTTCCATTAACAATGCCTATGATTGTTTTAGGAACATTTGATTTTTGGGGGAAGAACATTTAATTTAAAAACTCATACTT
>NW_027528855.1:540881-552732 GCF_008692635.1 Crocuta crocuta | reverse complement strand
CGTGTTGGGCTCTGTGCTGATAGCTCAGATCCTGGAGCCTGCTTCAGATTCTGTGTCTCCTCTCTCTGCCCTCCCCTGCTCACGCTCTGTCTCTGTCTCTCAAAAATAAATAAACGTTAAAAATTTTTAAAGCTACAAACTATTTAAAAAATAAAAATAAAAATAAAAAAATAAAACAAGAATTCAAGTCCAGTATTATCATAAGTGATATTTTTAAAACATTGTCCCTAAAATGAGCTTTCTGCTTGGTTCACCTACCCAGGTCTGTTCCCATTTAGAAAACATACTTGTTCCATTAACAATGCCTATGATTGTTTTAGGAACATTTGATTTTTGGGGGAAGAACATTTAATTTAAAAATTCATAATTAAGGGCACCTGGGTGGCTCAGTCGGTTAAGTGTCCAACTCTTGCTCTTGGCTCACGTCATGATCTCATGGTTTGTGAGATCAAGCCCTGCATTGGGCTCTGTGCAGACAGCGTGGAGCCTGCTTGGAACTCTCTGCCTCTGCCCTGCTTATGCTCTCTCTCTCTCTTTCAAAAATGAATAAATATTTATAAATAAATAATTAAAACCCACATATTTACAAATAGTGACTGGAAACATTAAATGTGAAGCCCAATAAATGTTTGAGCCATGTAAAAACTGATCAGGATGGACAGCCAAAAATCAGCCTAAAAAGTATAATTAATGCCCAAAACTGGGGATGGAAACCATCAAATAGGAGTGCGGGAGATCAGTAGCAGCTGAAGGAAAAGGCTCTATTTTGGATACAACAATAATGCATGATCTGGCAATTGGATGATATGGTAGATGTCGTGTCTTCAGATTTCTTTCCAAACTTGCTTGTAGGAAGAGAAGTTGGCCACCTGAAACTGCAATATCATTTCCTTTCCTCAAATAATGAACCCATGGACTAACCCCAATCAGCGCTAAAGTTTGTTCAGGGCTATTTAGATCCATCTGAAGGAAAAAGAAGAGAAAAGAGAATTTATCTTTCACAAGTGCCTATTATGTGTCAAACATTATGGTATATAATTTACAGGCAGTCCTCGCCTGACGCAATTCTGATACGCACAAACTTTTGTTACCATCGTTTATTTACCTAAACAGCAAGTCCCCAACAACACGGTTCAACTTTATTACCACAGCCTATGAATTGAGTATAAACTTCACTGTTAGCTTTTCAGCCCATAAGTCACTACGTGTATAACAGATGTGCATCAGGATTAGTGATCAATTATGTCACTTCTTTCAAAGTCTGTCTGTGATTGGTCACTGAGCATCTGTTATTCGGTTCAAGGACACTAAGCAAAGTGTGTCACTGTGTTGCCTCCTTGTATCTCAGTGATAAACCCATGGGACATTTTACCAAAACATAGATAATTGAAAGAGGAAATCATCTAACGAAGACAATAATGAAGCAAAGAAACAGAAAGTGATAACAGTGGAAGTGAAAACCGAATCAAACACAGAGTTATAGGAGAAATGATAGCCCATGGGACCCTGGTGACCTGGCCACCATTCAAGAGACCCTAGATGTGGAAGCAGAGGACCCCAGTGAAAGTGAGCTAATCCACATAAATGAGGAAAGTAGTTGTGAGAAAAGGATGACGAGGTCCCAAAGGAAGGGACACTGGCAAAATTCTTCATATTCAAGGGACTCTTAGAGATACTTCACAATATTGAAAGTACAAAGGTTAAAACATTGAAAACTGAGCCAAATTTGGAAGAGTGTGACAACTCATCAAGGCCTAAAGCTTACGGTCACTCCATACCTTAAGTTACACAACAGGACAAACGCTGTGCAAACTACTCCTGATACATTAACAAGAATAAAACACTTTAGTTTCCAATGTCTGTAGTGTTTTATTTATTTTTTAATGTTTATTTATTCACTTTTTTTTTTTTTTTGAGAGAGAGAGAGGGCGTGTGCATGAGCAGGGGAGGGGCAGAGAGAGAAGGAGAGAGAGAATCCCAAGCAGGCTTCTCGCCAACAGCACGGAGCCCGACATGGGGCTCCCTCCCACAAACCATGAGATCATGACCTAAGCCAAAATCAAGAGTCAGACGTTCAACCAACTGAGCCACCCAGGTGCCCTTAAATTATATGGTACTAAATAAATATTAGTTTTATTTCATCTCCCTATACATTTGTAACTGACAGTAAATGAGTTTGTAACATTTTGACAAAACCTAGAAAGGTCACAAAACAATCATAATTTTTCCCATCAGTGGCCCCACTTTGCATAGTTTCAACTTACGTGGACATTTTTACGGTCCTGCACTACCATACGAAGAAGGGACTGCCTTACATTATTTCATCCGAGACTCACAAAAACCTCAGGGCATAGGTACATGGTCCAAACGTCACAGGTGAAGATCAGAGAAGTTAAGTGCTTAACTAAAGGGCAAACACTTTATAGAGATGACAGAGCTGTATATAAAGTACTTTCAAATAGCAGGCACTCAGAAAAGATAAGGTCTCTTCAAAATGATCCAAACACCTAAGTACAACTGGCCTCAAATGTATGCTTTTTATACTAGGTGACACAGCCTCCTAAAGTAAATACAAGGATTTCATTAAATACTGTCTAGAAATAAAACCCATTATATGTGGTAATTTTATCATATATGCCTAATGATAAATCATTTGGGAAAAGGTGAATTATTATTATTTGATAGATGGTATTTGGTCAACTAGACAGCAATTGGGGGGGAATGAAGATTTAAAAAATTAACCCCCACTAACATTAAAGTTTGTGTATGAGATGAAATAAAAAATTATATTACTAGTTGAGATTCTACCTGACTCTTTATAACAAATTCAATTTAGATAGATCAAAGATATAATAATAAAAAGCAACAGCATAAAGGTTATAAAAGAATATTTGGTTGGGTTTTTCTTAAAATTTGGGGGCAAGAAATGCCTAACATGACACAAGAACCAGAAACCATAACTTAAAAGTCTGGAAAGTTTGAATATATAAAAACTAGAAAAAACATTGCATATAGTAAACTAACACCTCAAACAGAGTTTAAAGAAAAATGACAAGCTGGGGAAAATATTTTCAACTGCATGTAAGATAAAGGAACATATCCCAAAAGACAATGGGCTTTTGCAAACCAAACATTTAAAAAGAAAAAAAGTGTTAAAACAAAACAAAACAAAAAAATGGCGAAGGGCACCTTACAGAATAAGAAAAGCAAAACGAATGGCAAGCATACGAAAGTACATTCAACCCCAGGAGTCATCTAAACTGCACAAATAAGAACTACAGTGAGGTATCATCATTCACGCACCAGGTTAGCAAAGTTGAACAAGGTCAACCCTAAGGAGACTATCACAAAATAACAAAATCCCAGCATTCATAAGAATGCTTATCAGAGCACTGTTTGGAATAGTGAAAAACTGGAAAAAACCCAAATGTGCCTCAAGAGGAGACAGGTTAATTTATTTACCGTGCAGCCACTAAAAAAGACACTGATATTTGGGGAGGGGAGGGCATGGAAATGTGTCGGCAATGATTTTTTCTTTTTGTTCAGTTTTTTGAATGATTGAAGTAGGCTACAGAATTAAACATTTAGCATGCCACCATTTATGTAAAATATGCACACACTATGGTTCTCCACTGATTTGCACAAATTGTACAGATTTGTATGACTTGGTATTGGAAACAGAAATCAACAGATTTCTAAAATGTGTGTGTGTGTGTGTGTGTGTGTGTGTAACATTGTTGGAAACACTTTTAATATCTTTGCTCCAAACCTAAAACACCAATTTGTTTCAATGGACGCCAACCAAAAAATATCATTAAAGATAGGAGTTAACAGAAGCGCCTGGGTGGCTCAGTCAGTTAAGCATCTGACTTCAGCTCAGGACATGATCTCACTGTTCATGGGTTCGAGCCCCACATCGAGCTCTCTGCTGTAAGCACAGAGCCCACTTCAGATCCTGTCTCCTCTCTCTGTTCTTCCCCCTCTCGTGCTCTCTCTCCCTCTCTCAAAGCTAAATATTAAAAAGCATCTTAAAGATAGGAGTTAACATACTGAAAAGATAAAAAAGTCATACTGGGTGCAAGAAAAAGATTCAGTCTACCCAAAGTCAGCAGCATGCAAATGAGTCATCTGAATTTTAGTCTAAAATGGTGATCTAAGTAATGAATATTCTTTTAATACCACCCATGAGTCAGTATTAAGGCACAGGGACTTTCAGGGATGGTGACATGGAGCAAGGCTGGCTGTGACCTCTCACTTGTACACAGTCCAGGCTTACGTCAACTGTCCCCTGAAAAAAAGATTCATCTAAATTTAGTAATTAACTTTGGGATCAGCTACCCATTTTTTAATTTCAGCTTTATTGAGGTATAATAAACATTTAAAATTATAAGACATTTAAAGTGTACATTTGGTGATTTGATATACATATACAGTGTGAGAGAATTCCCCCAATCTAGTTATAATTAAGACATCCATCATCACATTGCATACTTACCTTTTTTTTTTTTTTGATGAGAACATTTAAGTTCTACTGTGTTAGCAAATTCCGATTATACAATGGTCTAATCAACTACAGTCACCATGTTTCACCTTAGATCCTCAGACCTTATTCAACTGACAGTTGAAAACGTGTACCGTTAAGTGATACCATGTAGTATTCATCTTTGTCTGGCTTATTTCACGTAGCATAAGGTGCTCGAGGTCTGCTCATGTTGGTGCAAATGGCAGGATATTCTTTTTTTCTCATGGCTGAATGACATTCCACTGTGTGTGTGTGTGTGTGTGTGTGTGCACACACAACATCATCTCTATCCATTTATTTGTTGATTGTCACTTGTTGTTTCTGTATCATGGCTATTGTGAGTATGCTGCAATCAACATGGGGGTGTGGGTATCTCTTCCATATTGCAACCCATTTTTATGTGAAACTTCCCTCGTAGCAGGCTTAGGAGCTTCCTACCCTTTCTGAAGGTACTTTAAGGGAAGAACTGATAGATTCTGCCAAGTCACTGATTTGCAAACTTTCTTATTCTTATTGGGCTTATTTGTGTATGTGTGAATATGCCCATTTGACCAAAAAGGGATTCAAATAATTTCTTTCAATCTTGAATTTAAATGTTCTTTCTTTGTCCATTTTCCAAGAAAGCCCTGGTCTTCTACAAGCAACACTGCAGGGTCTGAGTTTAGCATTAGGTATGAGAATAAGTTACTAGACGATGAAATGAGGCTGTGTGGGGTTTCCTGGGTCATCTTTGGGTCTACGTCATTTGTTTGTCTCATAAGAAACAGCGCCTGTGTGCCGACCCTGAGAGAGTTTACATTCGGTACAGTCTGCCCTCTTCCCACCCTGGAGGCAACTTCTCCCACAAACTGTCCTTTGATTTCTTATTTTTAATTAGCATATCTTACTTAATAAGTGGCACAGTGGCAAAAGTCACTCTAAAGGTGAGTGCCTGAGCACAGTAATTGTGCACATGGACATAGAAGAGTCAGAACGGTTCCTGATGGCATAGTCACGTGTGGGCGAATAGAACAGGAAAGCAATTTACTTTCTTATCTCAGGTTAGGATACACAGTTAGAATAAAAGTAGGAAAAAAGAGAAACGATGCTTATTTGATCATAACATGAAAAGCCATAGAGGAAGAAGGGCTTTGGTCTGAAAGTGATCTAAACTCTTCCCTCTCTGCCTTGCTCTGGGCCCCGTGGTCAGGATTGGATCCTGAGGGACTGGCCAGATGGCGTGCACCTTTCAGGTAGCCCAAAACAGAGAGACCCCACTGTATGGGCCCAATCCTGGACGAAAGGGCAGAGCCAAGAGCCAGAGGGTCAAAACAAAGGAGACCCACAATACAACAGCAGAAACTTAAAACAGAGACAGTCAAAAACAGGTTCTGGTCCCAAATCCATGATTAGCTGACTTTGCAAATGTAAGCACGTTCATTAACTTTTAACTTTTCTGAGATTCGATTCATTCATCTTTACTGAGGGGCAACTAGATCTGCTCTGCTGACATCATATGAATATATTTTGAAAGAGTTATTCAAATATAAGGTCTTATTTGTTATTAAGTACAAATATTTTGTCACTGAATTCCCTTTTTTATGAAATTCTAGGATAGAGGGATGACCCGTGGAAATCAAACATGTGTTTTTCTTTTCTTTCTTCCAGTGTGACAGGTGTAAGAAAGATCATCTTGAAACATTTGGACACTGCCAATTTTCCAGAGCATCCTCGTATGGCCATAGTAAGAGTGAACTTGGATTTCAGTGTCCCCTTTATTTGGGTGTAGAAACCAGGAGGCCCATCTTTGCTGAACTGTGGGAACCCCTAGAGTTCCTAGACATTTGGAGGGGGTGGAGGAGAGGTATCAAGAGGAAGATATTGCATTTCCTGCTAACAAGCAGGTGGGAGCTTGAGCAATCAATTGGAAAAAGTGAGAGGTATAGGCGTATTTGTGTCCTGAGCTTACAGATTAGCTCACGTGAGTTAGGACAGGATACCTATTTCACAATTTCAAGAACCTCAGTGTCAGAATAGGCACGTCACATCTGACAGGAAAATTAAAGAAGGAAACAGAGGGTGGGGAATAGAGAGGGCAATGTACTCAGAGGCTACCGGCATGTGCCAAGGTGAGGAAGCATGAGGAAGCCTTAATGTGACTTGGATTTTAAGGGTTGGAGCCCAGTGGGTGATGTGTGGGTATGGGGTGGGAAGGGGTGCTGGGAGTCAGGGCCAACTAGGAAGGTTGGGGGCAGATGTGAAAGACCTTGAATGCCACATAAAGGTGTTTCTCCTCTTGGATAAGTTTCTTCCTGGGCCTCGGAAGGTTTCTACACAAGCAGGTGATCAGAGTGGATCTGGGGGAGCAGAAGGAAGTTCTCTGCACTGACAGTTAAAACGACACCAAAGTTGTCCGCAATGCAAGCGTCAATATTTTCAAATAACAAATGGAAATAGTCTAAAAGTCCCAGAGGCCTAATATCTTGGCGTGCCTTTCATAACACTACATTTATCTGATAATTATTTATAATATATTCAATGTTGAAAAGATACAAAATTAAATCCTCTTTAAAAATTTTTTTAAAACACTGTCTAATGAAAGAACTCCGAGAAAGCAGGCAATATAAGGACAACAGACAAGTAAAATTGCTTTTAGGTATATGCGAGTCACATCAAATGGGTTATTTTTCTTCTTTCAGCTTAGATATGTTTATTTAATTACACACATATCTATTTTAACACACTAGTATGTCACTACATCATAACATTTCCAATTCAAACTGGGATTTGCCAAGCGTGTGGTGTTAAAACCACTCTGTTAAAACTGCAGATCAACCCTTTCGGGCCAACCCAAAACCATGCTACTGCTTTCCCTGTAACCCTAAGACTCTAACACCACAATCTGCTAGGAAATAAGACAATGCAAATTAAGATCGCAAAGGGAAGTAAAAAGAAGAGTGCCAGAAACCAAGCCACTTGCTTCCCAAGAGCCACTGAGTAGTTGGGAGACAGCAGCACTCATCCATGAATACCGCTCACTTAAAAGGTCTGGCACAGAAATGGTCCTAACAGCCCCCGTAATAAGAAATATCCTTGTATGTAATTGGACTATCTTCCCATCTGTAAACTCGATGCTATAACATTTTCACTACCACATGTAACCTTTTATTAACATTCAGCAACCTTTGAAAATAATTGCCTTCTTCCAATAAGGAATCTGTTATAAGGCAATCAGGTTATATAGCTATTTCCCATTCTGCTGAAACCCTGAGTAATTGTTCTTCACATAATGCACATGTCATGGGAGCTGGGTTCTGAGCGAGTGACTTTCTAACACCGAGTCATGTTAACGCTGCCTTATATGGCACTTAGGCCAGAAAGGCATTATGCGTGCTTAAAAAGACATTTTTCACCATATGTAAAGACCTTAACTCATCTGAATCTAAAACAATTGCTTTTTTTGAGAAACTATCAACTACTCACTTAACTGTAGACAAAAGACGTTAGTCGAGCACATCATATCACTCTGGTTTCTTTTCTAATCAGGGGATCCTAAAGAAAGCCTTGAATAGGTAAAGAAAGGTGTACCCTCAAGCGGCAAAAACCCTAAGTCTGGATGGATGCAAAGGAGGGTGCTGAATAGGTTGAATTGCCTCTTCCCATGGTCCGGACTGAAAACTTACTGTTAGATCATGAACACTAACTCGGCGTTCCCATTGCCTATTTCAAATGAACATGATGTTCTTTTATTAGGCCAGAAAGTGCCAACATAAATCAAACAAGAATAGAATCTTTCCCCCAAATAATAAGTAAAGAAACATGATAGAGTGGGAAAGTACCAAATTAGCTACAAATTTTCCATCTCATTGTTTTCTGTAAAATAAAATTTTATAACGAACATGCTCCATCCAAGCTGTGCTGGTAGATCTCGCTTCCAAAAACACGCACAGAGCAGTAATAAAAACCAAGCATGAACTCTAGGACATCTGCTATGGCATTGTTATCAAATGCAATCATTTTGGTCACAAATCTATACTCGCTTCAACTTTTTGTTGAAATATTAGTTTGTCTGCAGCATCTCCAATCTGGCACACGAGGACTGACAGATGCTCTGGTTTTACCTCAGCTTCAACTTACACGGCTTCTCATTATACTAGCGAGAGCTCGGCAAACTAGTCCTCTGTTCTGGAAGGCGGACAAAATGCCATCTGTCTCTGCACGGTTATCAAAACGAATACTGCAGTGTGAAGAAACTCCGCTCCAAATGGAAGAATGAGGAGGAGTTCACCCCATCCATATCCTATTATGTTATATACACATATATATAATATATACAGATACATCCACATCTGTATATGTTATATACACATATATGTGTATACATACATGTGTATATATGACGTATACCTATATATGTATGTATATATATGTATATATGGAAGGGATCACCATTCAAGTTTTCCAATTATTCCCTAATGTGAACATTTTCAACCAAAATGCATGTCTCACCTTTCCTAGCTCTATTTGTAACCTGTGCAGTTTACACCACCTGACACCAATTACTAGCTAGAACGTAAGAGAGCTGTACTCCCCCAGCAAAAGATTCCAAGGTCATTCTGCGATCAGAAGCAGGTGGGAGACTTACCGTAGAAATCCAGCTAGATTCAAAGACAATGGAGAGAAAGGAAGGAGGGAAAGCCTTCGTGAAAATGGAAGGAAAAGTGAGTTTCAGCTACAGTCTATAACCCTGCAAGTCAGGAGTGCACAGAGGAGGGTGATGAGGGCGAGGAAGAGGGCAGGCTAGAGGCTGACCCCACAGAGAACATAAATCTGGCACTGACTGCTTTGGTAGCCTTGAAGGAGTGTGGCCAGGAAGGGACCAGAGGTAACTGCAAAGCAGATTCCTCACCTGCAGCGAAATGTGGAACTTGAACTTTCTGTGTGACAGCGTGTTTGGCTTTGATTCCTATATTTCCATAGATTTGAAGCACAGAAATGGAAAAGAACTTTCAACCTGAAGAGGAATTTCATACTTCAAGAAATTCAAGGAGCTCTTTAAAGCCAGTATTTTCTTCAGCGGAGGCGCTGGAGATCAAGATCAATCGTATTGAGGATCTTGAGATTTGGAGACTCTGACTTAGGGGATATTCAGCCCTTTACTCCCAAACCTCTTGACATTTAAAGTTGCCTGCTCAGGGCCGACAGTATATTCTCACTAGCTAGCAATTGATAGGTACCCAAGTCCTCCCGGAGTCCACAGGAGGGCCTTGTCATTTTCAAACTAAGTCTTCGCCTGAACCCCTAACCCCAGACATCTGTCTAAAAGATTGATGAGGATTAGAAACCAGAATGAATGCTGGTTTTTACTCCAAAGTCAATTGGTTTGGATCTGTTTACATAACCTTTTGTTTAATTCTATAGTTTATGAGAAATGAGATTCTGAAAGCCTTATATGAAAGCTATCAGTCAATTCCCACATGGGTCAGTTCACTTCCCTCTGTCACATGTCGCAGCCGCACGCTGTCCCCTCACCCCATTGAACCATCTGGCAAATGGTGCTGTTGGTCACAATGGGAGCTAAGGAGAAAATGTGGCCAGACCAGTGCAAACCCAACCTCAGGGCAGGAAATGATCAGAAGTCAGGAGGGCCACGCTGATATGCACAGGACAGCCTATTTCGTTTTGCTGCCTTTTCGGCCCCCGCACCAAACTTCATTTACAAGCACCATGACTGCCAAAGCTGTCCGGGGCTCCGGCACTTTCCTGTGCTGACCTGGAATGATAAACTTCACCCATTCGTAACGGTGTTAGTCTATGTTACTGTGATCAAGAGAGCAGAAACCCTTTCGAGAGAAACATCTCAAGGGAAACAAAGCACCCGGGCGGGGCCAGAGTCCAGCTCCATGCAGGATGTGTCCCAGAACGAAAGCTGTCACACAGACAGGAAGCCCACTCAGGTCAGCCAGGCTATCAGTAAAGGTCCTCGGAGGCACCTTGTAACCATTCCCCACTGGGCTCCAGACACCCGTCTGCCCCCTCCCCAAACCCTGCTTTTCTCTGCGACTTTGATTTCTGACTCTCCCCCAGCTCTTGGTGGCTCCTCCCCTTCTTTCTTATTTTTTACGTTCGTTTCCCTGAGGGAGTATCCTTGATACCCACTTACCATGCCTCTGGCCGGGCCCATTGTGCCGGCCACAAAGGCAGGATAAAGCTAGAAAAGCTTGGGGTAGAAAGCCAAAAGAGCTAAACTCCTGTCCCACCTGAAATGCTACCAACAGCGTGACATGAAACAAATCCACTAACCTCTCCATACACATGCTTTCTCCTTTTTCAGATGGAGACAATTATACTGACCTTGCCTCTCTCATAGGGATAAAACGGTGCCTGGCATAGAACAGGCACTCAATCGATATTTATTAACATACTGAAAGATTAGAAAGTTACAGTGTCGTCCAAGTGTAAGGTGATATTAAAGCATTATCACCCCAGTGATTGACTTTAAATGTCTCTTAACGCTTCTCAATATTTGCATCAAACTAAGATGATAGCTACTGCCGATTGATAGTCTTAGACAGAAATATGGATGCAATAACAAGAGCTAATATTTACTGAGTGCATACTAGGGGTCAGGCAATATTCTAAGCTGATTACATGGATTAATTTATGTAATCCTCCCACAACCCTACAGTATAAAAACTTATTACCTTGACTTAATTTATGAGGAATCTGAGGCTCCGAGAGGTTAAGTAACATGTCTCATGTCACCCACATGGGGGATAAATGAGAGCGATTGGATTTGAGTTCAGAGTTCTCACTGGCTCAAGCACCTGTGTGTTTCCATGATGACAGTCCACAAATGAAGATCAAAGTAAATCACGCAGCAGGAAATATAAATTAGCTAATCCCAAACCAGACTTATGTTGATGTCATAGAGCCCAATGACGGGGCAATCAGAAACCAACTACACTCGAAGCTCAACAACCCAAGATCAATAAAACTAGGGTCATGATCCACGATGACCTTAATGACAACGTGGCCCTTTATAAAGCAATCCCTCCTTTTTGCTATCAGTCCACGCTCAGATATATTTAGGAGACCATTTGCTTTGCGTTATGTTCAGCTTGCAGTACATCTGTCGCATTGTTCCTTCGTTCTGGAAGGCAGCAAAGGAAAGATGGGAGGAGCAGTCAGCTTGGAGTTAGAAGAGCAGGGATCTGGTCCTGAGGGGTGCTAACTACCCTGTGCTTTCTCATTGGTAAATTCAGGAGGTTGGGACAGATTCCACATCAGACCTCTGCAGACAACTGTATGCTCTTGCAATGTTGAAGTTAATGTTCATCCCTTGAGCCT
>NW_027528855.1:519755-540861 GCF_008692635.1 Crocuta crocuta | reverse complement strand
AACCCCAGACAAGGCATTGGAAAATCCATAGAAGCTCAATGAGCCCCAATTGCTTTAACTTTCTCATGGCAATAATGGGATTTTGATGATGCTGGTGATGCAGATGATGATCTATTGCTGCTATTTACTGGGTACCCGCTATAAGCCTAGTATTTTACGTACATTTTTTCCTTTAACCTCCTCCAAACACTGCAAGATGGCTGTTATTATACCCACTCTACGGATGTGCAAACTAAAGGTGAGAGATGAAATGACTTTCCAAGGTCACACAGCTGACAAGTGGCAGAGCTGACAGTCTGACCGTGGGGCTCCAAGTTCTGACAGAGGCGATCACGGCACCGTATTCAGCCCTGAGCATCCAATGCCTGGCCCAGTACCTACCACTCACTGAATGCCCAATTCAATCAGTGCTTACTGAATGGAGTATTCCAGACTGCTCTGGGCACCCTCCATGCTCTTTTTCCAAGAGCCACCTCTCTCTTGCTCCACATGCCCCGTTAGGCACTTTACATATGTTAGCTCACATCATTCATTTAGTGAAACTTTGAGACAAATACAATTATTCCCACTTTAGAACTGGGGTCACTGAGATTTGCAGAAGGTGAGTGACTCACCCAAAGCCCACAGATCAAAGCAGCTAGGAAGTGGGAGTGTCTGGCTACTTCCAAATCCTGAGCTTCTTACAAGATTTTCAAGGGATCTTAAAATTTCAATTATGAATTATCATTTAAGAAAAAGGGGAAGAGAAGTAATCTTTGTGGAACATTACGTGATGCACTTGTGGTCAGGTTCATTTTCAGCTTTGCTGCCATCCTCTTCTCCCATAAATGCAGACAAGTATGCGGAGGCCGTCAGCCTCTCGGGATTCAGGTTCGGCGTCATTGGAAATGTGCACTCCGAATGCCCAGCCTGGGGTAAGTCACTCACAGCATGGCCATCAGAATCACCTGGTGAGAATTAAGGGCCTATCAGGGACCTGCGTGTCCTGTAAGTTCCTTCCTCAATTTCGTATAAAAGCAGACACATTTGTGCTGAAAGACATTTAATATTCTGGGTTCAAATGGACAACCTTTTTTGGTCTTCCGCGGGTAAGACATAAAGAAAAATAACGTATCTTTTATTTCCCATATATTCCATTTTTTGTAAAACTGTCAACGTTGGTTACTTAGGAGTGAGCAAACGCAAACTTTCAGCTGAAAGATATGAAAAGCACAAAGCAGCATTGGGTGTTTCACAGATTTCTCACGGATTGGCTTTATAGAAGCAAGGCCCACACATCACACAGCCTCCCCAGGGGCCCAGGGCCTGGCCTGCACCAAGCTACTTCCCTGGGGAGACAGCTAGCTCTTACAGAAGCCTAGCATGGCAGCCGCGTCCCATCATCGCTGTGTCTGACTGGGGTGCCTGTGTCTGAACAAGGCCACTCACAAGGTGACCCCAGTCCCGCTCACAGTGTGAAATCTCTTCTCACACCATGGCTTGCACCAGCACCAAAAATACCACCTCGCTCTCTCACCAATCCCGTCCCCATACCGGCCCGGCACTCTGTGCTTCTCACCACCCCAAACACCGTGTCCTTCTGGGGCCTCACTCCTTCGTGCATGCTGTTTGCCTTCATCAGAAGGACCTTTGTGTCCCATCGTTCTCGTCAGCAAAGAGAGCACCTACGCTTGTTTCCTGAAGGGATTCTGCAGAGGCGGAGGTGACCGCCCTCCACGCCCACGCGATGCCTGACTTCACATGGGTCCATATGCCATTCCACTGGCACGTCTAGTTCTCCCACTAAACGGAAAGCTCCTCAAGATGCACTCTGTTCGGTGTACCTTTGGGCCTCTGCACCTAGGCTGCACTGGGTCCGGCACCTGCTAAATGCTCTGTGGAAGTTCAGTGAATGAATACATGTGGGCTCTCCAGACATGGCTCATCCCTTTCTTCTAGTCTTCAAAGCAGAAAATTCAAAGAGGCATTTCAAAAGCACGTCTTTACTGCAGCTGCCCGGTTAAATCTGTTCACTTCCCATAGAAGCCATCTTTTTGCTTCAGTAAGGCACACATCTGACAACACGAGTTTACCTTTAATGTGGAACGTCTCCATTCCGAATGACAAAATGAGATGGCCAGGAGGAGCAGAAAGTGCAAAGCAAACTGTGATCCGCAAGGAGAGGTGAGGGTCAACTCTTACGTTCAATCTTATGCAACGCTCCGTTTGTTTCTTGTGATTTCCATTGTGCTTTGAGCACCACGGTTTGGAGTTCCCTTCTCAAACCATTCATTCATTCGGGAGTTACTCCTTCTCCTTTTTACTTATGCAATTATAATATCTCACAATTCTCAAGGTCCTTGCTTCCAATCTTCTGCCCAAAATAGATTAGAGGACAAACACCATGGTCTTTTGCACCGCATGGTAGACAAAACTTTAAGAAGACCCTCAGTGGCCCACATCCCTGTATAATCACCTCCTCTTGAGTGTGGGTAGGTCCTGTGACCTATTTCTAACCAACAGAAGATATCAGATGGTGAGAAGATATCAGACCTTTGATTATATAGCAAAGGTTAAGGGATTTGGGGATATAATTAAGGTCCCTAATTAGTTGACTTCCAGTTACTCAAAAGAGAGATAATCTTGGGTGGACCTGACCTAATCAGGTTAGCACTTTAAAATAGGGTCTAGATCTTCCTGGAAGCCAGAGACTCAAAGGAGCAGAGAGCCTGTCTCTTTCCATTGCCAGCACAGAAGAAGCAATCTTCTGAGCCATGTGGATGGCTCCATTGGTTAAGGGTCCAACTCTTTTTAAAATCTTTTTATTTTATTTTATTTATTTGAAAGAGAGAAAGAGTTTGTGAGCAGGGGAGAGGGGCAGAGCAGGAGACAGAGAGAATCTTAAGAGGGCTCCACACTCCATGGGGCTCAAAATCATGACCCTGGGATCATGACTTGAGTGGAAACCAAGAGTCAGATGCTCAACTGACTGAGCCACCCGGGAACCCCAAGTGTCCAACTCTTAATTTCAGCACAGATCATGAACTCACAGTTTGTGGGATTGAGCCCCACATTAGGTTCCATGCTGACAGCACAGACCCTGTTTAGGATTCTCTCTCTCCCTCTCTCTGCCCCTCCCCTGCTCTCAGGCACACACACACACACACACTCTCTCTCTCTCTCTCAAAACTTGGGACTGGGTCTGTCCCTAATTGAGCTTCCAGATGAGAGTGCAGCCCAACTGATACCATAACTACAGCCTGTGAGATTGTGAGCAGAGAAGCTAGCAACACTGTGCCTGTATATCTGAACTACAGAAACCGTGAGATAATAAGTGAAAGCTGTTTGAAGGCACTAAGTTTGTGGTGACTTGTTACGCGGCAATAGGAAACTAATATAACATCATGTACACCTGACGTCCAATACCAGCACCACCTTTCCCTATGAGTGTGTATCACTCTATACTCTGGACCTTAGTCTCCTTATCTATGTGATGGAGATGATCTCATTTGTCTTACAGTGCCATTGTGAGAAGCAGTGAGTGAATATATGTTAAGTATACTTAATATATGCTAAGTCCTTACACACTCTAGCCATCACTCAAAGGTAAAATATTAAGAAGCAGAAACATATTGAGACACACTCAGTGCTGGGAATCATTCTAGTTGCTGCGCTTTCAGAAACGAACAAGCCAGAGGATGTGTCTGCTCTTACGGAATTCATGTGCTAGTGATGAGGAGACAGATAGTAAAGAGCTTAATATATGAATGAATAAGAACATATGTTTGAAGTAAAATAGAACAATGTGGTAGAGTGACTGGGGAACACATCCAACTGGGTGACCACCGAAATCTCCAAAGAGGTGACGTCTGACCTGAAATCTGAATGGCAAGAAGGAATCAGCTAGGTGAAGTTCAAGGGGCAGAGTATTTCAAAAAGAACAAAGACCGGTGCAAAGCTTTCATGTGGTAAAGAGTTTTGGTGTTTTTGAAGAACAGCAAGAAGGCCATTAAGGCTGCAACAGAGTATGCAGAGGGGAGAGAAGGCTGAGATAGGGTGGACAGGTAGGCAGGGGCCAGATCATATAAGGCCTCAGAGGCCATGATCAAGAATGTGCTATTATCTGATTTCCCACCCGAAGGTTTTGATGCAGGTGAAAGGCACTTCCTGCTGGGTGGTGCTTGGTTTGTAGGGGCGAGGGCGGAAGTGGGGAGGATGTCTCATCCAGGCAAAAAAGGATGCTGACTTGGATTGGGGTGGGGGGTGAGGGAGCACTGCAGATGATCATTCCTTTCAATAAATATTTTATCAATGATTAAATACATAGACCTAGGCCCGCACAAAGTGAAATGTCATGTTTCCCTTATTTTTGCCCCCTTCCCTCCTATTTTCCCATACCAGTAATCTAGTGTATGTGTATCCCCCACATCCGAATCAGCCACCAAACCCAGAGCAGGAGGTTTCTCTTATTAAGGCAACAGAAGCGCTACAATCAAAAGAACCCATGGAACCGAAAACACTGTGTGAAAGCCATGATATATGAACCTGAGAGGAAGATCCAGGAGGAAGGACATCAAAACCCAAGGTGGCTTGAGAAAGGCATGGAGGCAAGGTATAGATAAAGGACAGAAGGGCCAAGGTCAAGATCAAATGGGGGAGTGAGCAGGGAGATGGCTTAGGTGATCACTCGAATACCTAGAATCTTAATGCTGTTTCACATTTTCAAGATGGAGTGTGTAGGTAGATTAGCTAAGTTAGAGGAGCCAAGGTCAAAACAAAAGAGATGCATATATGTGTGTGCACATACATGAACATATAGATACATGTATGTATTAAAGTGCATGTTTAAAACAACAGAAGGAAACACCTCTATTCATTCACATCACTGGACTTCATAAATTAAAACAAAAATACTCATGGCCAAATACAAATTGACAGACATGAAGCCTAAAAATAGAATTGGTTTCCCTGGAAAAGTCTCTACAAGAGAGTTTTAGCAAACTAAAGAGTATCATTAAACGCGGCTCTGTGTCTGAGGTGCTTCTGTGTGCCAAAGCGCTCCATTCATTAAAGATGCCGTTGTGATCTTATACCCCGTCAGTAATTCCACCTTTAACATTAATCAAAAGCCAAAAATGCAAAGAAACCAATGAATCGTGACTTAAAACATCTTAGTAATACATCTGACATATCCAGCAGGTGAACAAAGAAAGAGCTTTAACAGCATAGAGGGCTAAACAAACGCACAGTAATAGAGATAACCATCTCTTCCAGTGGCCCGAGCCCAAGTAACAGCTTCAGTCTTTTGAAAGAAGTAGGGCAACACCCAAAAACACTACCTACCACAGTTTTCAATAACGGGGACCCCCAAACACTCCAGGATTCTTATGGTCTTTAGTTTACAATCAACTTTCTGTCATTTAAAATACACTGATGCTTCTCAACTGAGGGGGACAATTTCCTTAGGCCCAAGAAAGGCTTTGTTAGGCTTTGCTATAAATGCTAGAAAAAAAACAAGTGAATGCAGGAGTGATTTCAACGTCACTCGAGGACTCTATCAGCCTGTATTTATCTGTTTGTAATTCTCTCTCACAAACTCCTTGCATTTGTGTATGATCTTTTCTTATTTCCCCAACCCACCCTCCTCCCATCCAAAACCAATCCAATATAATACTGACTTGTTCTTCATAGTTACAGATGAGCACAAGCATAGGTTACAGTGAAAATCCCATTAAGTAACTCAACACAAAATCCACACGTAATTGGCACGTAAGAAACAATAGTTCTTCTACGTTTATCCCTCATTGCAAAAGGTTTATTGACCATTGAAGAAAAATTAGTAGGTCCTGTCCAAGTTTAGAAATACGAAGTAAATTATCCAAGGCCAGTTGAGTGAATTTCCACTTATATTTGATATTATCTCAGAAGTGATAAGTCATTTCTGGCTAGTAGTTTTTGATCTGATGGAAATATTTAATCAATTATCAAGGAAATTAGATTACTGACCACTCTGCTAAAGTTTAAAGGTATATACAGAGTGGCATTTCTAAAGGCCAATGCAGGGGGTTATACTTGTGTAAGATAGAGAACTGTTTACTTCTCAGACTCTTCTGTTAGGCTGTGAACCCCTTAAAGCCAGGAACTGTCTTTTATCCCAGTCCCCTGGTGCCTATGAGAGTAGGTGACTCACAGTTGGTTCCAAAGTAATGTTGTTCAACTAAGGACTATAAGTTCAGGGTCTGTGTCTTGAGGTCTTTATAATCGAATAGAGGAAATTGGGCACACATGTAAATTGCAATAATAGAAGGTAGTTTTGCATAGAACAAATTAAATATAATAAAAATACATGGGGTGACGGGTCACTCTAGGATGGGGGTCATCTGCAAAGAAAGGGAGAAAATAGAAGCAGGCCAATTTCTAAAGATGAGTAAATATGTTTGGAAGAGGCATTCTACACACTGGGGATGCCAAGAGCAAAAACAGGAAGGTAGGAAAATGCAACGCATGCTCATAAAATGACGAATACTCCAGATCCAATTAGACATAGCGCTGGGCATGTGGAAAAGAGAAAGCTAGAAAAGTGTCTTGAGTGCAAATTGTAAAGATCCCACACAGCAGGTGAAGGAATTTTAACATTAGTCAGTAGTCAGTTTAGCAGAATTTTACTCCAGAACCACTAAAGATTTAGACTGACATTAATTAATTCAATAAACTACTTGTAAGAGATATCAACAGAATTCAAAGTTGTACTCAAGCACTAGAGGAAATAAATACAGGAAATTTCAGATAAATCTACACACAAGGTACACAACTGGACATACAAGTTATATACATGACTAAAAAAACAGAGAGCATCAAACCAAATAGAGAAAAACCTCAGGTACAATCAAATGATACGTGGGCATTAGAGCAGATGACAATCAGATAGTAATAAATAAGAAGGAGCACCCTCTAGAAATGTTAATGTAAATAACCACAAGAGATCAAATAAACACCATTTTGAGACATTTCAAGACTGTGTCAGACACATGAAGGCAGATCAAATGGAACTTTTATGTCCAAAATGAAACAGGCATGCAGAGATAAGTAAGTTGGGATACACATAGAAAGAAGGTGAGTATGACCTCATCTGAACCTGGATTTAAACCCTGCTCCACCACTTATTAGCTCTGTGGCCTGGGGCAATTTGCTTAGCTTCTCTGAGCCTCAGATTCCTTAAGGACAAAATAGTGATTACAATAATACCTGCCTACAGGGTTGGTGTGAGGATAAATAAGAAAAGTTAGGTAAAAAGAACTGTGAATTGGAAAGGCCAAACTCAGTTCTTCTCAGACATTGGTGTGTGTCTGGAAATCACCAGAGAGCTTGTTTTAAATATACATTCCCAAGGGGCACCTGGGTGGCTCAGTTGGTTAAGCGTCCGACTCTTCATTTCAGCTCAAGTCATGATCTCACATTTCATGGGTTCAAGCCCCACATCAGGCACTGCACTGAGACTGCGGAGCCCGCTTTGGGATTCTCTCTGTCTCCTTCTTTCTCAAAATAAATAAATAAACTTAAAAAATAAAAATAAAAAATAAACGTACACTCCCAGACACCTGGCTCCACAGATCTGATATAACAGGTTGGCAGTAGGGTTCTGGGATATTCATTTTAAAAAATGTTTAATTGTGGGTCAAAAGAAACACACATCACATATAATATATCCACTGAGATATTTTTAAGTGCATCGTTCAGTATCATTAAGTATATTCCTATTCCACAATTCTATGTCCACTGAACAACCACCCTCGTGTTTTCCCGTGCCTCCAGCCCCTGGCTATTATTCTACTCCCCGTCTGTATAAATTTGGCTACTTTAGATATATCATAAATGGAATCATACAGTGTTTATTTTTGTGAATGGCTTTTTTCACTTAGCATAATGTCCTCAAGGTCCATCTGAGCTGTAACATATGTGAGAATGTCCTTCATTTTTAAGGCTGAATAATATTCCTGTGTGTGTGTGCACGCATGTGTGTGTGCGTGTGTGTGTGTGTGTGTGTGTGTGTGTCACATTTTGTTTATCCATTCACCTGCTGATGGACACTTGGGCTGTTTCCACCTCTTAGACACTGTGATTAATGCTGTTACGAACATAAATGTGCAAGTATCTCCTCAAGATCTTGCTTTCAGTTCTTTTACATAGTGTATATACGCAGAAGGGGGATTGCTGGATCACATCATAGTTCTATTTTTAAGTTCTTGATGAACTACCATACTGTTTTCTATAGTAGCTACACAATTTTACATCCCCACCAGCAGTGCGTATCCTCCCCAATATTTATTATTGTCTGGGTTTTTTTTTTTAATAGCAGCCATCCTAATGGGTGTGAGGTGGTATTTCTTTGTGGTTTTGATTTGCATTTCTCTAAAGGGATCTGCATTCTTAACAAGCTCCCAAGTGGTTCCAGTGCAGAATCACATGCTGGGAAAAACTGCTGTAGGTCAACAGTGGTTGCTGTTTTTCAATATGAAGCATGAGAGTGAAGGTGGCCACTGCCTTTTTAGCATGGATTCCACAAGAAAATCCAAGACTATCTTTCCTACCGCATTACCATTGCACTAATAACTTTTATTTCCTACACATCTTCGAACAACAATGAACACTGACTTTTCGCAATTACTTCCTTGTTACAAAGCCCCTGGCATAATGCAAATACAAGTTCAAATCTCCTATAAGTGACAATTGCCATTGCCTGTTCATCTATGCTGTAGGCACTGGTATGTATAAAGAGCACCTTTAAGGATATGATTCGTATTCATGAAATGCTGTTTATACTACGATATTTCCCAAGAAAGAGAATATTTGCCCACTCACTTCTTTTCTCTTGGCTACCACCATTATTTTCAACTCTCCGGCATGCTGGCCCACCCCCAATTTTAATTCCGTATAATGTCTTTGTGTACTCTAATTTTATCATTGGTTTGNGTGTAAGATCACTTGATCTTTCCACAGAGGTTTATGCAAAAAAAAAAAATCAAAAAAATAGGGGGGTCATCCTGGAATTTGAAGAGCAGCAATAAGAATCTTCAGTAAAAGCTGCATTTAGAAAATATTTATTGAACACCTAGTATGTGCCAGTCGCTTTTAGTCACAGATTCAAAGATCAGTGTATTTTAGTCACCAGTTCCTGTAGAAGGGATCCTACAGAAGTAAAACACTTTAAAGGGTCACCTGGGTGGCTCAGTCAGTTAAGCATCTGACTCTTGATTTCAGCTCAGGTCATGATCTCATGGTTTGTGAGTTCAAGCCCAGCATTTGGCTCTGTGGTGACAGCATGGAGTCTGTTTGGGATTCTCCCTCTCCCTCAGTCTCTGCCCCCCCATTCTCAAAAATAAATAAATAAACATAGAAAAATGAATGAATGAATGAATGAATGAATGAATAAATAAATAAATAAATAAATAAAATACTTTCAAGACTGATGTTAAAGTCACAGCCAGGGCTACAAATATAATGGAAAACTGATTCATTCATTATTTCTTTGAATATTGACTGAACCCTTATTATGTTGTAGGCAGTGTGATAGATGCTGGAGATAGAATAGTGTTTCAATATTAAAAAATGATGGTTCCTCATTGAAGAGCCGTGCTTCACCTAGTAGAGTGATACCTATCTTACACTCTTCCCTTCTTCATCTCGGCCCACAACTTGGTCCTGTAGTGCTCGTGCAGACTCCCATGTTTACCCTCAGTGGTAATATCCCTATGTTTAAGTACCGATACTGAATTAGTAATTGTTTTTCTTATAGGATTGAAACCCATTCCGTTAAAAATAGCCCATGATATGTTAATGCAGTCCACCACATCTATGTTAAAATAATACTAGGAGTGCTTGATTTCAGGGATAGACATATAAAAACCAGCAAAAATGACATTATGAAGTCAAGTAGACCGGGGTGAGAGCCAAAGGAAGTTAATATGGAGAAAATTTTTGAACAAAGAGCATTCATTTAGGATCCCAGGCACAGCTCCCCGCGACCCCACAAAAAAAGAGGCAGTTCAACATTTCAAATCAGTAAAAAAAAAAAAAAAAACCCATACATTAAAAAAGATTTGGCTGTGACTCAAGTGGATATTTTCCCAGACAGGTAATCTTAAATTACACTATTTAGCTTTAAAATGTTCTCTTTGGAGAAGTATGAGGATGGTCCTTTGGGGTCAAAGTTCCTCGGAATAGGGTAGGGAAAAAGTTCAGGCTGCTGGTAACCATGCTGTGAAGAGAATTCTAGGCCACAGTGTTGTCAAAAGCTGCTCCATAAATCAGTAACTAACCCAGTGTTAAAAGACAAGAAATTATTCTGAAATCGGCAGAACTCTTGTGTCCATCTGAA
Source organism: Crocuta crocuta (assembly GCF_008692635.1). Taxonomy (NCBI): domain Eukaryota; kingdom Metazoa; phylum Chordata; class Mammalia; order Carnivora; family Hyaenidae; genus Crocuta; species Crocuta crocuta. The sequence goes on along the minus strand of NW_027528855.1, from coordinate 530,507 downwards.
AAGACTACTCCATCATCAATTCCCTCTCTGGCACCCCAGCTCTCTGAAGAAACCCGTCACAGTGGCTGAGAATGAAGGTCTAGGATTTATTTTTGTTGGTGACATCTTCAGTAATAGCAGAAACTCGGAGTGTGCCAGTTACTGCTATTTCTCTTTAGTTAATACTCGGCACCCTGAGGTTTCAATGAGAAACCAAGAAGCATTAGCATTTTGTAGCAGAAATTAAAAAATCAAGAAGCTAAGAAATGTGTTCAAATTTCACATTAATTCTCTGCTGAGGTTGAAAAAGCACTTGACTAATGACTCTTTTTGCAGCTAAAGTGTTCTGACATAATCACATCCATTATTTAAAAAAAAACACACCTATCTACCAAAAGGTTCTTATTGATATTTATCTTCCTTCCATATGTCTTCTTTCCCAACTGAATAGTGAGTAATTTAAGTAAAGTTATCCCCTTTACAACACCACTAATAAGTGGTTACCCTTCTCTGCTTAAGTACCTCAAGTGACATGGCATTCCCCACTACCTCGAGGGTAACCCAAAAGGGACACTATAGTTGCTAACCCCACTGCAGATGCCATGCATGCGCTTTTCCTTGGATCAGACAAAATCTGTCCTCTGGCTTTCCCCTGAAGATCCTAAAAGTAGCTAAATGTGTCCCCATGTGTTATGGCCAGAACTAAGCTTGACACTCAAATTCATTTGTCCCTTTATTCATAAATTTCTTCATTCAACCAATATTTAATAGGTGGTAACTCTCTGGCATTGTAAAATGCATAAATGACACAGCAATACGAGAAAAAGACATGGTCCTGCCTGCAGGGGACTTATAAAATGTGAGGAAATAAACATTTGGCTGTTATTATGCAAATAATTATTCAGTAGCAGTATTCATTTTCTATGTCATGCAACAAGTTGCCACAAATTTAGAGGTATAGAACACACACTCATCGGGGCGCCCGGGTGGCTTAGTCAGTTAAGCGTCCGACTTTCACTTAGGTCATGATCTCGCGGTTCGTGGGTTCGAGCCCTGCGTCAGGCTCTGTGCTGACTGCCAGCTCAGAGCCTGGAGCCTGTTTCAGTCTGTGACTCCCTCTCTCTCTGACCCTCTCCTGCTCACGCTGTCTCTCTCTCTCCTAGAAATAAATAAAACATTAAAAAATTAAAAAAAAAAAAGAACACACACTCATCTCACAATGTCTGTGTGTCAGGAGTCTGGGCACAGCTCACCTGGGTCCTCTGCTCAAGATCTCTCTCCATGTTGCAACTGAGGTGCTGACAAGGACTGGGATCTCATCTGAAAGCTCAACTGTGGATGGATCCACTTTCAAGATTCCTCAGGCTGCTGACAGAATGAATTTCCTTGTAGCTGACCATAGGAGTCACAGTAGCTTGGTTCTTCAAAGCCAGCAACAGAGAGATGCTAGGAAGACAGGCTACAGGTACAATCATGGATGTGTGATCATGTACGTCCTATCACCCGCATTCTACGGGTTATAAGCAAGTCACAAGCCATGCTCGCATTCAAGGAGAGAGGATTATGCAAAGGTGTGATCACCAGGAGGCGGGGATCATGAGGGAGGACCACCTCAGAATTCTACTTACCATAATGACAAACTTAAATAGTATCATGAAAGAAAAGCTCAGAGTGCTCTGAAAGCAGGTAATCTATTTTAGTGGGGAGGGGAAGAAGTCGTTAAGTTTTAAAGTATAGCTTGTCTCATCCTAATCAGGTCATGAGGTGATGTTTAAGACAGGACTGTGAAGCTAGCTGGGCAAATGCAACAATTGCTGAGTAATAAGAGGGAAAAGCTTCAAAACCAAGGCAGCAGGAAAACAACAAATACGAAGGCCTATCAGGAAAAGATCCCTGGTGTAGAAAGCAAAGAGAGAAGAACCTTAAGAAGTAGGTGACCACCAAAGCCAGGATCCAAGGCCAAGTTTGGGACAGCCATCCCTTATCCCCAGCACATGCTCTGCAATATGCAGTATCACTCAAGTTTTCTCCTCGTGGTGACTCTTGAACAGAAAATGCAAAGTTGTGGAAATGAACAAAGAACCAGAATGAAAATCTTCCAGGGTATTAAATCTTTCATGCAACCTAGCACATGGAAACCAATTCTAACCCTTCTTAGTGGGGGCACTGAGTCATGTTCTAAGTCAGTAAATATATTAGAAGGTGCCAAAGGACCCAGTGAAGTAGAAAGTCCCTGGAGCATCATTAGAAAACTGTACAGCAAATGCATTCCACAGGAGTCAACACTGGCAGGACAGTGTCATTATGCAGCCCTTCTGGTGCTTACGAGAACTCAAACTCCTTGCATATTCTATTCTAATGAAAGATAATAAGACTCTCATGAACTCAAGCTCACAGGCTGATGCTCGGTGCTAACAATTACCATGACATTGTAAGGATCTGGGAAGGTTGTCCTCTTTGGCTGTGCCCAGAGTAGTGAAGAAGGAAGGGGACAGCCTCCTCGTCAGCTAGAGCAGCTGAATCAACTCTGGTGATAGATGTCACAGCCCTCACATCAGAGCCTCTGTGAGTAGAACACTGGCTGGTATGGTGAGAACTCAAATAAATTAGGAGGGCAAGAATCTTGTTTAATTTCCAGTGAGACGCAGCAAGGTCTTATGAGTCTCAACTCTATACCTGTCCAGATATTGGAATAGGCTATCAAATGTTATTCTAGAATTTTCCAACCCCAGTGAACAATCACCTATCAGCAAGAATTTAGGAAGAGGACTTATAAGCAGAGGCTGGGTTCAGTGATCTCATGAAATTTCCTCTAGTTCTGGGATTATACAAAAGTCAGTATATTTCAAGGTGGCTCTCCATTCAGGAGGGCCAATATTCCAGCAAGGTTTCTCTGCCATTGTATTAGGGTTTTTCAAAAAGACTTTGAAAAGATAATGAAGCAATGACCAAATAAGATGAAGTCTTTAAAAGTGATTGAGCCCTTCAATTGTTTTAAATGAACCTTTCTTACTTGCAAGGATCCCAGAATCAGCCTCAGACCTAAAGGTGATACACTTCAGACCCCAAAGTAGAAAGGGACAGATATTGGCTAGCAGCCAAATTAAGGAACCAAGGGCAATGGTATTCACTTAATGAGAGGTCACTTAATCCAATCTCCTAACCAGAGTCAGTGTGAGCAGAGAAGAGCCCAGGGAGATCATAAAACATGTTAACACTGGAATAAATAATTGGAAAATTCCTAAGACCCTCTAGGGTCCAACTTCAAGGTTATTTCCAAGGAGAATCAGTGCTCTCCATCTGCATTCTGCACTTCCTCAAACGGAGATAAGCAGAGAGTGAAATGAAACTGAATCCCAAGTTAGGACAGAAGAGAGTAAAAACAAGGCCCATGACTGGCTGCAGATAAAAGTCTTGCAATATGTGAAGACAATGGGGCACTGAAGGGCTTTGTGAGAGCCTCGCCAGGAAAATGAGAATCTTTCCGTTTATAATTCAACATCCTTATTCGTATTATATCCACTCAGCCCAACACAGGAAAGTACACTGCGATTAATTATAAGGTTGTTTTGTTTATAACATAGCAAAATTTTAAAAGACTGAATGACTATGGCTATGGTCAGAAGCAAATGGTCATCATTTCCACACATTTCTTGCATTAAAATGTAAATGAGATAGTTTGTCAGACATGCTGACTAGTTCCCCTTACAGGATTTTCCAGAATGGAACAAGTTCACATGTAACCTAGCTACTCAGTGTACTCAGGGCTGCCCAGACTGACGTTGGAGGATGGAGAGAGCAGGCCATAGTTCCCTCCCGGAGATGATGGCTCATCGCTGAGGAACCTTCAGTCCTTTCTTTGGCTTTCGTGATTTCCCCACACAACTCGTTTCTTCCCCATAGTAGTCGTAATGTCCGGAGTGTGTGTACAGGACTGAGGAGTAAAATGACCTTCCCAAAGCCACACAGCTTATAAGTATCAAGACTGGGCATTAAAAACACCTGTGACTCCAGAGTCAATGTGTCCACAATTAAACACAGTCCTCTGAAATGGGGAGAAGAGCGTGAATACACACGCGTGTGTTAAGTACAAACACACACATAAAGACTTCTCATACTGGGTTCTCTCATGACCCAAAATGAAGTCCACTGGTTAGATAAAATGAAAAGGAATGTCAGGAGGTCATTTTCAGATATTTGAGAAGAATAATGTAGAAATGACAGTCAAGAACAAGAGCAGCACGGTAGAGACTAAGCCATAGGTGAATGATGGCTGATACAGCCGATGGAGCATTAGGAACTAGTAGATGAGGACTTGTTCTTTTCCTCTGACTTTCAAAGTACTCTACGGCAGGCTTTGTTCAAGTGGTATCCATAGTGGTCTTCTGGGGGAGCAAAGTTAGTCCAAAATGTATGTGGTATAGAGGTAGAAATCAACTTGTCACAGGTCCTCCATTACACCCAGAGTCCTGATGGGATGCAGAACCCAGTGTCTTAGAAGCCAGTGACTTCCCACTGACTAGACTAGGAAAATTCGAGAAGAGTCACGACAGCAAGAATGTGAGGGACAGAAAAGTCTTCAGTGGAAAGTATATAACCTAACAAGAAAACAGCATTTTCTTGAGCATGGGAAAGATGTGCACACAAAAAAGGATGAGCAGAAGGGGAGGTGGACCTCTGGGGAAACAGGGCCGTGAGTGCCATTTCTGACATGATCTGACTCTCTGGAGTCAAGGGCTGGGAGGGTGAAGGGAAGAGACCATCTGCTCCACCCTCAAAACATCTGTTATAAAATAAGACTGATGGCATGTGTCATGTCAGGAGGCTCTTGTGAAAGAAACTGCTGAGCCGTACATGATCTGAGCTAATGGAGAAGTCCCCAAGGTTTGGAGACCTAGATTCTAATCCCAATTCAACTGCCAATTTACTGTGGAACACTGGGAAACTGCTTAACCCTATTCTGTCTCAAATTCTCCAATGGCAGTGGGGCAGTCAAACAAACGCTTTTGGGGGTACTCCAAAATCACATTCCTGTATTCTTGCTAAGTACAATGTACCTATGAAGTCCTAACGCTGTTCCTGCCTTTCCAGTTCCAAGGGGTCCCTCCATTTCAGCCCAAGGAAAAGAAAACTAAATCTTTAATTCTCTGTCAACTCTTGGAGAAAAATGCAATGGAGCAGTCTACCATCCAATGAGAGAGTTTTAAGGAACTAAGAGAAAATCACAAACATAATTACATGTTCATACTTACACTGGGAAGAACGATATCCATTTTGTCATATTGATGATCTCATATTGGATGTTCACTAGTAAAATACAGAGACAGTCTGTGCCCTAGGTTATCCAGGTTTAACAGCTGTCCAGTTCTTGAAGCCATACATCCCCTTAGAAAGAGTACAGAATGGACCATCACCTGCCCCTGGATTCCTCATGCTAACAGGTTGTGCTCTACTGAGATTGGATATATTTTTTAGAAAGCTCACAATCGAATCAAGTTAAATGAATTGACTGAACGCTTATTTGGTATTTTCCATTCCAGGCAGCCAACCCTAAAGGAGTTGGCAGTCTTATTAAAGGGAAACTGCTCATCATTATCATTTCCAGAACAAAGAAAGAAATTAAAGGCATATTAGTTTTTCACATCTTGCCTCTGAATGGCCATAAATATCCCCACTCATCAGTATGAAAGAGATAAATTTATCTAAGGCAGAGGATCATTTTTCTGTCAATGGCTACTTGTGCATAGGGCAGAAGGTGGGGAAAGGAAGAGAATCATTTTTTAATAAATATTTATCCATTTTTTTGAGTGAGAGAGCACGAGTGGGGGAGGGGCAGAGGATCCGACCCAGGCTCTGCTCCGGCAGCACAGAGCCCCATGCAGGGTTCAAACTCAAGAACCCTGAGATCACAACCTGAGCTGAAGTCAACTGACTGAACCTTCTAGGCGCCCCAAAGGAAGAGAATCTTGAGGAAGACCGGGGCTGTTGTCTGTTTTGCTTATAACTAGAAAACTGGATCAAGAAGGTCCCCCTGGCAGAGTACCACTCAAGTTTACAAGGTCACAGTATGGGAAAGACCACCCTTAAATCCATCCCTTTGGGTTAACTGTTGCTCCCTGCAGGCAATAAATTTTAAAATGCAGATATTCCTGAGAGGAATAACACATGGCGCTAAGATCATTTTAGTGTGAATTACTCTATTGGATGGCTTTGTCACTCAAGTAAAGCCTGGGGGAGTGTGGTTTGAGAGCATTGGACAGGGTCTGAAAGGGAAAGGATGTATTTAAAAAGAGGGCTCTGCGAAAGTCCCAGAATTCAGCCTTGAAAACCTTGGCAACGTGATGGTATCCTTGGGAGTTATGATAGAAGAAAGTAGAATTCCAAAGGGCAAGTTTTATACTAAACACTCTTGCATTAAATAGCACAAGATGACCCTAGTGTTCTTCTAGAGCCGCACTGTCCAGTAGAAACACAGTGTGAGGCACAGAAGTCATTTTAAAGTTTCCAGAAACCACATTTTATGAAGTAAAAGGAAACAGGAGAAACTAATTTTCATATTGTTCTCTCTTTAACTCGGTATGTCCAAACTATTATCATTTCAAATATAGTTTATATAAAAAATAATCAAGGAGACCATTTACATTCTTTTTTATATTAAGTCTCTGGAACCTGGTGTGTATTTTACACTTATGCCACACCTCAATTCAGATGCTAAATGTTGGTTGGAAACATTTGATCTATATTTAGATCTCAACATTTACAGTTGATAAAGTAGATTCACATACCCAAATGGTTCTAAATACACTTAAAAGCTTTCCCATAATGGAATCCAATACCAGCTTTAAAATCTGAGTTAATCACAACTAATTATATGGAAAGGAAAACAGGATCTCAAAGAGATCTTTGCATTCCCTTGTTCATTGCAGCATTATTCACAACAGCCAAGACATGAAAACAACCTAAGCGTCCATTAACAGATGAATGGATAAAGAGGATATGGTATATATATTCAATGGACTATTATTCAGTCATGAGAAAAAAAAGAAATCCTCCCATTTGCAATAATACGGGTAGACCTTAAGGACCTTGTGCTAAGTGAAATAAATCAGACAGGGAAACACAAATGCTTCATGGTATCACATATATGTGGAATCTAAATAAAACGTCAAACACAGAAAGAGCAGAAAAGTGGTTGCCAGAGGTTGGGGGGATGGGGGAAATGGGAGAGGTTGGTCAAAGGGTACAAACTTTCAGCTATAAGATGAATAAGGTTTGAGGATCAAATGTGTAACATTTGACTACAGTTGATAGCATCATATTGTATAATTGAAATCAAGTTTTTCATTAGTCATAATTCCGAATTCAGTTCCCCATTGCACTACCCACATTTCAAGTGCTCCAAGACCATGTGTGGCTGCTGTGTTGGACAGAGCAGGTCAAGGGTACAAGAAATGGGGTGCCAAAGCATTCATGCAGGAGTCACGGCTTTACAGTGAGAACGGCTAAGCTCATTTGGCTTTTTTCAGGGGCCCAGACTGTATTCGCATACATGGCCAGCCACTGAACACATGTTCTGCACAGCTCACAAGCCAGCCCTATCAGAACATAATGCGGATGCCCATAGCCTCAGCTCAACCTACTGCTTGTAAAGACAACTCGAGGGCAGGATCCAGCACAGATTCAACCCACAGTGCCTCGCCCAGTGCCTGGCATTAACTAAGCATTTGGCCAATTCTTATTAAAAGAACGAAAGACTGGTCTCCTGACATGCAACCGATAGACTCGTTTTTATGTGCTTTATGAGGAGAGCCTTGTTCACACCAGGCATCCTTTATCTCTCCAGTCAACACACTGACTTTGTGAAAATTGCATGTAATAGCTGCTCAAAGGAAGCCTACTGTCTACTCCCTGTCTCCTAAAAATGTGTTACTGACTAATGCCGGACGTTTCAGAAGTTTAGTTGCCCTATCAAAATTAAACACCCCCGGAGGCGCCTGGGTGACTCAGTCTGTTAAGGGTCTGACTCTTGATTTCAGCTCAGATTATGCAGTATTGTGTGGGGCCCACATGAGGCACTGTATGCCAGCGTACTTCTGAAATGGGGGGTTGGGAGGACATTTAGAGTAAAAAACAATTACACCCACTAGGATGGCTACAATTTTAAAAAGGGAATATAATAAGTGTGGGTGAGGATGTGGAGAAGTTGGAATCCTCAGATGCTGCTGGTGGAAATGTAAAGTGACAGTCTCAGTGGCAAACACTACAGCAGTCCATCAATAAGCTATTCATAGGATGACCATGTGACCTAGGGATTCAACCTCTATGTATGCGTTCACACGAACTGAAAACAGGTGTTCAAACTAAAAACTTACATACAAATGTTCATAGCAGCGCCATTCACAATAACCCAAGGGTGGGAACAACTGAAATGTCTATCAATACATTAGTGGACACACAGAATGTGGCCTATCCACAATGGAACATTATTCAGCCCTAAAAAGGAATGAAATGCTGTGTGCTGATATGTGCTACTTGGGTGAATCGCAAACATTTTATGCTAAATGAAATAAATCAGCAGCCCAATGCCACACCACATATTGTATGATTCCATTTATATCATATATCCACAGACAGAGAGAAAGATTAGCGCTTACTAGGGATTTAGAGGAGAGAAAAGTGGAGAGTGACTGCTTAATGTGTATGGGGTTTCCCTTGGGGTAATAAAAGTGTTCTAGAACTAGAGAGTGGTGATTGATGCACAGCGTTGTGAGTGTACTAAATCCTGCTGTACTGTACACTTTAAAATGGTTAAAATGGTAAATTCTGTTATGTGTATTGTATCACAGTTTTTTAAATGTCAAGACAAGTACAAGGAACGACATTTACTTATATCCAAAATAAGATGGAATTTTAATAATAGGAGATTAAAACAGTTCTTCCTTCTTGGATCTCCTTCCCTTTCACATATTTTTTCTATATGGTACAAGGCTAATCTGTATCCCTACAATTCCTTTGTTTGCATTACAGCTCGTAGATGCTACAGCCTCTTAATACGTTATTTCTTTCATTTCTTGCAATTGAACCTACAGTACAAGTCACATTATTTTTAACAAACTTTTGTTATTGTGTTTTTTCAGTTTTATACCTTTATTTGACAATCAGCGGCTAGTTCTCATTCGCCTGAACTTTCTGTAGAGTTTTTAAAGTGGTGACAGGTATCTAGGTAACCAACGTATAGAGTTTGTTTGACGAATCTTCATCTTCATTACATTTTCTGGAACACCGCACATGGATTATGGTATAGAACATTCCTTATTCCTTTGGTCCAGACAGCTTTGTTGAGCCTGGTATCAATGCCTACATCTGGAGCTCCCATATACTCCCTGGCAAATTTCTGGATCTCTCTGAGTACCTGAGGGGCACGCTTCTTGAAACCTACTCCATGGATGCACTTGTGAATGTCAATGCTATGTCCTCTAGTCACCACCTCACTGACAGCGGGACAGCCATTCTTTTTCTTACCACCCTTCTTTGCAGGAGCCTTTCTGCCTGGCCCTGGTTGGAGAGGAAGAGCTTAACAAACTTTGATTCTAACAACGCCTGCCTACCACGTGTCAAGAACCATGCTAGGCATTTGGTAAACATTTTCTCAATTAATATAGGAAGCGGAGATTTTTTAATTAGGAATAGCAACGATATTGCTTGAGATCAACCTTTCAAAGGAGAAAAGTAATTGGAGGTACCAAAGGTGAAAGACCAGCAAAATGAATCTAATTTGGAAATCCTTATTTTCATCTCGACAGATGCGTTCGTTCAGGACTAAAATGAAAACTTACTGAGTACCTACAATGTGGCCATGGCTGTGACGGCAGGATGATACAACAGACTCTTCCTGAAGTCAATTCTATTAAGAGTCATAGAGTCACTGAAACAAATGTCATATTTGTCTACAAATGGGCAGGATGAAATAGAAGAATGTGTTGAAGCCCCACTGGAAGGTGGGTAAACAAGATCATTCCCTACACACCCATATTTGCGTATGTTTGTTTCTTTCTATGGAAAACACCAAAGCCCCACCGCTACACCATCCTTGGGGGCACAGCCACGGAACTGCTTGGTTAGTGGCGGTTCTGTGTTTCACCATGTGTTTCTAGCACTGCCAGGAACTGAATACCATGTTGGACCTGGCCCAAGGTGGGTTATGTCAAACTCTGCTATGTAGTGTATAGAGAGGATCATGTGATATTTGGAGACCCATATGTTGTGTTCTGGCTCCACATTTTCTATTATTGTGTAATACAAGATCTCCCAGACAAGAAAAAAGTTGAGCTGTATCAAGTCTATCCCATCACTCCTCATGCTCACAACTCTTAGGTATATGTTAAGAGGATACCTACAGCATAAGAAGAATATTCCTAAAGCCCCACACATGCACACCACTGGAACCTGAAATAAGGAAATAATGAGAAAGGTAGCAACCACAAGTTCTGGCTGGAACAAGGCTGGCCTGCAAAGAGAGCAAAAATTACATGAAAGACACAAGTGAACCACACCCCAAATCTGAGAGCTTCTGCTCAGTGATGGAAGCTTCTGATAAATTTCTCTGTTCATGCTTTTATCATTTATAAGCTCAACTATGTAAACAAGATAATAAGTCAAGTATAGAGCAAAAATGGGAAGCAACTGTTGAGCAAAGGAAACAAGAAGAAACGTGAAGTGGAAAGGGCTGGAAAGAAAAGGGCTCTGTACCTTCCAGAAAGCCTGGGGAGACTT
>NW_027528855.1:518499-519700 GCF_008692635.1 Crocuta crocuta | reverse complement strand
TATTTGCCACTTGGGCTTATTCATTAACCTCCACTCATACCTTCACTTCAGAGACATTCTTGTATACATAAAATTGTCAGCTCCAAATAATAGATTCAAGATATATAAGATGTGAAAAATTATTACAAAACTACTATCTTGTTGTGGTGGGATTCTAGAGTATACAAAAGGCATTCATACCCATTGTCTTACTGGATGCTTAACCCAAGTGATTTGAAATCCTTTCATCATACATTCTTCTGTGTATGTTCACACTAGTGTTTTCCAGAGAACTGTATACTGTATTTCATAGATGCTATCTATCACTGTCAGTAAATTAACGTTCACAGCAGCCTTAAAATGCAAATCCTTATATGACAGACAAAATTAAAAACAACAACCTCCACTTGAAAGCCCTATTGAAGGTCATAGAAATCTTTGCTATTGGCCTCGGTATTCAATGGCAACAATGGGCACAATGGTTCTGGATAGTGGGTAAGTGCAGATAGAGGCCCTTTGGGGAAATAAAACAGTAGAACCTATGTTTGGGGGACCCAATTTTCACACCAGCAGTTAGCTTCCTTGCACTTTTAAAAACACAAAATCCTCACCTCCACGCATGGTGCACCTGGTCAGCTAGCTAACCTCTCACTGTGACAGTAAGTCCGCCTAATGGGCTGTATAAACAGAAACCTGGTTGTGATTGTTTTCGGAATGGGGCTCATCCAACATGCAATATTACTACAGACATGCCCCTTCCTTATTCAGGCAAACAAGTCACTAAGGACTTAGAGGAGAGAGCATTTGCAGGCTCATTTTGCAAGGAGGAGAGAGGGGGGTGTTCTTTTACTGCTGTGACAGAGGAGGGGTAAAGGAAGAGAGCCCATTTCAATAAATATACTACGTATAAGAAAACCTGTGTACTGAAACAAAATTGAAGAGGAAAGCACATTTATCAGGGGGGAGAAGATTTATTCAAACATTAAAGCTCTCATGTTACCTCTGTTTTCGTTTGAGATACTCGTATTTTAATACCTCTGCGTTCCAGCTTCTCCTCTTACTGGATACGAAGCTAAGTTTCTACCCCATGCTCATGATTATGCTGTCAGCTAAATGATCAATCATGCTATCGCCAATTTCACATTGAGACTTCACGGCAGGGTGAAATCAGAGAACAAAATGGCTATGGGGGAAGAATTTGTTTAAATACAGCTAGTTTGGG
>NW_027528855.1:515663-518478 GCF_008692635.1 Crocuta crocuta | reverse complement strand
AGTGTAAATGCATCTATCTTTAAGGCAGATCCATTTCAAAGCTTTCCACAGCACGAAAGTCATTGTGTGATACATCTCAGTGTTTAGACTAGTAAAACGCCATAATCGGGTTGCAACTAAATGCCAATATTTCAGTCCATCGACTGTGAGCACTGATTTGTATTTACTGCATGTCTTTTAACTATATGACTACGATGAATACACTGAAGGCTACTTCTGAAATGAATCTTGATTTTATATTTATAACCAGAAAAATGTTCTAAGAAAACCCAACAGCCGCAAATGCCAAGCAAGAGAAATAAAGGCGATCAGAATGAAGCCCTGTAATATTTTCGACTAACCAATGTTAGAAGCTATTCCATACGTGTGAAGTCCCGTTTGCCACACAGGAGCCAGGAGAGAGAAGGAGCTCTATGTTAGGAATACTGCAACAGCAGTTTGGGAGCAAGATATTCATGGAGAAAGCAGGTAAGTCTGGATTCTGATTCAGAATTGAATCTCTTCAATTTCCCTTCAACAAGCAAGCAATGCCTACTTCTTTTAATATTGATATTATATTTAAACGCAAGTTTTGAATGACTGCTCTCCAAAGATTCAACTGATGGAAATGATCTACTATTACAAGGGCAGATCATTCTTGCTTAAAATCAATCATTTTAACTCTGCCTTTGTAATACATTTATGATATAAACAATCCTTTCTTCAAGGAAGGCCCACCATTAATTCTAATCTCACAGTGCTCTCTACTGGTGATAAATTATGTGAACCCTCATTAGCTATCAAAAGGTCTAATTAACTTCTCATCTTAGGCTCACATATCCATTCAAGTCCAGTGTGGCACCTCCTTATATAACGCATCATAAGGTGCATCAGGAATCTCCATCCTTGACAGATGCCCCTGCCCCTGAACCGCTACATCAGAGGCTCTCGGGAGAAAGGGTTGGAACAATGAACACTTAGGTGTGTGGCTGCCAGGCAGTTGGGGAAAGAACACCGAGTGCACAATCAAGAATTAGACTGGAATCCTGGCTTCAGACCGCAACAGCCCTGTGACTCTGAGTAAGTCATTTTACCGTTTTGAACTTAAATTTCCTCATCAGTAAAATAGAAATGATAATTCCCATGCTCCCTATTTTATCAGGCTGTTGTAACAAATGAGATCATAGGTAAGGTCATACTTCGGAGAAATGATTATTATTATCATCATCATTACAGTAAAAGAGACACTATTTTCTTTGAATCAGTGAGCCTTAAAGCTTTGAAGATTTTTTTTATCAGTGGGATTTTATAAAAACACAATCTTATATGGAACTTTAATACAGTGAACTGATTTCGCTAGGTGGATTGTAGGAGTTCAAAGGCAAAACTATTTACCCTATTATCAAGTCAGATAATGAGAAGCACAAAACTGCCTGGGATATACATGCGGTTTTGAAATCTGGGGTTATGGCTGTCAAATGAACTGACATTTACCTCAACAACTAATTTGTTTCTGGACTTCCTTTGGTTGCCTAGTATCGTATCTGTATACACGTGCCAGTAGTGATTCTACGTGTTCCATTCTATGTTCAGGACCATGTCTCAGCTTGACATGTCAGCCCCTCTTAATCTCGATTTTTCGCTCCTGTTAATCGGCAACATATACAAAAAGTTTAAATAGACACACGCACAGAGCAGGAGTTTTACCTCAAAGTCTGCCCGAAAAGTGTTCCGCACACAGCTCAAGTAAGTGTGTTGGGGGGCTCTGAGTTGCCTCACCACTTTTTTCTGCTTGAACCACCCCCCTTGCCTGCCTAAAGAGACCCCAAAGAAGCAAATCTGGCAGCTTTGGAACATAGGACCTCCCCGTCTTTCCTCTGTGTATTTAGAAATCTACTTAGGGGGTGCTTAGGTGTCCCAGTTGGTTAAGCGTCTGATTTCAGCTCAGATCATGATCTCATGGTACCTGGGTTCGAGCCCTGCGTCGGGCTCTGTGCTGACAGCTCAGAGCCGGGAGCCTGCTTGAGATTCTGTGTCTCCCTCTCTCTCTGCCCCTCCCCTGATTGCTTGCTCTCTCTTTCTCTTCCTCTCTCTCTCTCCCTCCCTCTCTGACATAAACATTTAAAAATTTAAAAAAAAAAAAGAAATCTAGGGGAGCCTGGGTGGCTCAGTTGGTTGAGTGTCTGACTTCAGCTCAGGTCATGATCTCACGGTTCTTGGGTTCGAGCCCCGTGTCAGGCTCTGTGCTGACAGCTAGCTCAGAGCTGGGAGCCTGCTTCAGATTCTATGTCTCCCTCTCTCTCTCTGACCCTTCCCTGCTCATGCTGTTGCTCTCTCTCTCTCAGAAATAAATAAAAAAACATTTAAGAAAAAAAAAAAGAAATCTACTTAGGTCCAAGTGTAAGATATTGGCAATTATTGGTAACAAGGTATTAACCTGGGGAAAATGGAAATATATGTAATATTTTAGGACTGATTACAGNTCACAGACTGAAACAGGCTCCAGGCTCTGAGCTGGCAGTCAGCACAGAGCCCGACGCGGGGCTCGAACCCACAAACCGCGAGATCATGACCTAAGCGAAAGTCGGACGCTTAACCGACTAAGCCACCCAGGCGCCCCAGGACTGATTACAGATTTAAAAACTCCTTTTTTGGTTTAGCAGTGTTAGGAGGTATTATTTATGATTTGGCATCTTTATAAAATTATCACATTTGGTATATTCACAGTTATGAAAACCCAGAAAAATAGAGAAATGATAGGGAAATATATTATCTGAGAATAAAATGATTCATCATAATTAAGCCCTTCCTCCTTTATCTTTTATCCCACGCCTCC
>NW_027528855.1:514588-515657 GCF_008692635.1 Crocuta crocuta | reverse complement strand
TCCCACGCCTCCTAGTCTGTTTCTAAAGAACACCAAGTTATAGAGCATGCGACTCTTGATCTTGGGGTCATGACTTTGAGCCACACGTTGGACGTGAAGCTTACTTAAAAAAATTTTAAACTTGGGGTACCTGGGTTGAGTGTCTGACTCTTGGTTTCGGCTCAGGTCATGATGTCACAGACTATGAGTTTGAGCCCCACACTGGGCTCCGTGCTGAGCAGAGCTTGGGTCTCTCTCTCTCTCTCCCTCCCTCCCTCCTTCCCTCCCCTGCTCTCTCTCTGTCTCTGTTTATCTCTAAAATAAACATATATAAAAGAAAAAAAGAACATCAACTTAGAAATCCTTTAAATTCTAAAATTTGGTTTACATAAAACCAGTATGTTTCATACCTGGTCTATTCAATTAATTAGAAATGTGTGACAGACTTAATTAAAATACATACCTCACTTGCACATATTTGTGACAACTATTGTTTATAAACATTGCAATAAAGTTTGTAACACATATAAAAAGGAAAAACTGGTACAAAATGATACAGCAAATCACCAAATCATAGAGAGAGCTAGAAATCATAGACATGAGACCAGTGATTAGTTGTTTAAAAAAATGTAACTATACACAAGTAGGTTATATATTACTAAACCACACTGAGATGACTGCTTATTTAATATTTCATTCATTTTGGCATTCCAAGGTATTATAACCCCAAAATGCCCTTTTTTGTCAAAGTATGAACTTTCGGATATCAACTGTCATCAAACAGAAAATCTCCGGTGAACAGCACGTTCTGGCTTCTTAGTCCATTCAAGTGAGAAGGCAAAAGAAGACAGCACTATGTCCAGCCAGGGGAAGGGGCAGTCATCCAACTTCAGGGTCTGTAAAGCACCAGGCAGGCCAATGTCCGAAGTTTAAAGGAACTCTTAAATGTAGGGCTTGGTGGAGGAAACAGGCAGTATCTGAGTAGAACTGAGCCAAGTGGGCAGGTATTCAAAACAAACTTGGTCCCAGCGCGAAACTCAAAACCAAACCATGAACTCGGGCACAGAAGCTAGGCAGACGTGGCGGGAGT
>NW_027528855.1:512003-514503 GCF_008692635.1 Crocuta crocuta | reverse complement strand
TGGCGGGAGTGGGAAAAGCTGGGATTTGGGAAGCGTATGAGACAACTAGGAACACCACCAAGCACATTAGATGCTCAGGGCCAACGGGAATGAGGCTGATTCTAGAATCCAGCAACCAAAAGGATCTTTTGGCTCTGCTCCCATTGGAGGGGCTCAGAAACTGGACTCGAGTGAACCTTCAAAACCCGACAGGCAGCTGAAAGAAATATTTCTCTCCAAAAGCCAATGTCATGAGGACTGTCATGAGATCCACATTTGTAAACACAGACATCCTGAGTGTGCGTCTGTGCACACACATAAGTTCATACACATGTGATTCGGAAACCTCCTAAATCATTTTGTTTTACTATTCAAACTGCCCCCGAGAATCACACACCCAGAACACCTTTTCTCACATGGATGCACCACCACTCGTCCCCATCTAACTCAACTACTCTGTTAGCACTGCTGCCCTGTCCTCTTAAGAACCCTACATTTGGGCCTGCTCTTGCTGGGCTGATCTTGTTTGCAGCCCGAGAATGATTCCTATTATGTACGGGCGACTCAAACCTAACGAGCCAATATGGGAAACCACAAGCACACAGTTCCTTTGCTGTCCTTGGTTCTTGGACCAGCAGGTCGACCTTGTTGGAAAGAACCTGAACTTCTGCCAATAGCTTTGGTTGACAACTTTAAAGCAGGCATTTAGCAGGATTTTCGTTTCACTTTACTTCTCAGCCATACATCTACTTGGCCCAGACTTAAGCTCAAAAAGCCCACCCCTCAAAAAAAATATATTCTCTTTAAAAATCCAAACTACCATTGCAAAGTTACGTGGGGCAATGAGAAGACGAAATTGGTATGGGAGGACATGGTGACTTCCATTTTTCAGCTGTGCTGGTCATTTGGCATCAAAATGTGCACCAGCTGTGAGAGTTTGGATCTTGATAAGTCAGACGATGCTGGAAAGCTGACAAGATACTGCTGTGAAACGGTTTTCAACCCCTTAATGTCTTCTCTGCCCCCTTATTTTTGTATTTTGTTCCCCATGTATGTGCAGAACATATAAAGAAATGAGTACAGGTTAGCACTGGGCTTTCACAGGCCCGAGATAACCTCAGTAACTTCACCGCTGGACATGGTCACCCTGAATCATTCGCCAGCAGGTTTTCTCCTAAATGGCTCTAGCAGAAATAAAACCCATCACCATAATATATGCACCATAAAAGAGGAGAGGGAAGTGAATGAATTTACAAGCAGGAGCTTCACTGAGACTTGATCTGCTCCTCCAGAAGTTGGTGAATTCCCCATGGATTTCAACAGGAAATTGGCCAGCTAAGGGGTTATGGGTGATACGGCCCTAAATGGGACTTATGAGCTACAGTACCTAGTCCGGGACCGCCTTGCCCTTGTTCATTAGTGCTTATGAGAAAATAAAATACTTCTTTTAATTTTGCTTTTATTGCATTTTTGTGAAAGGAAAAATTATTTAAGTTTGTGGGGGATAAATACTTTTTCTTCCTTATTATTTATTCATATCCATATTAAATCTCATAAACTCAAGTTGCCAAATTCTAACCTGCTGATGAGGGTGAATCTTCATGCTTTCCATCTGTTCCACTGAGTCAACAAGATGCCCAGGCCTTGGCCTGTGTTTCCACAATCCCAAACCAGTGGGGGCTGCACATACCAATTACCCACGGTACTTCCTTTTCCTCACATACAACAGGGGATGAGAAAGATGGTGAGGCTTCAGACACAACCACGTAATTATCAGTACAAAAATTCTTCTTCCCCACTCAAATGGACCCCGCTATACATCAGAACTGAGCCTTTTATCTAAACAAGAAACTGATTGTTTTTCGTTCCAACTGCCCTTAATGTGATTTTACAGGAATTCCATGTTGGAAATGAAAGTCGGTAGAGACAAAGGTATTTTTCTCAAGCAGTATTCATAGGACTTGAGCTTCTCATCCAGGGCAAATTAATTGATTTATAGGCAGCATGACGCTGGTGACGCTAACAGGAAATATAAAGAGAGGAACCTGTGCTGTGTCTTGGGCTCAGGCAATTTGCATTAGGTAAAAAAAAAAAATCATTTCCAGAATGGTCCGTCAGCCAAAGCACAGTTTTTAAATCATAAAACTGAGCCACAGATGCAAAGGTCACCCAGCATAAAATTATGAGCATAACTAGGGAGAAAAAGCCCTTTATGTGTCAAGAACAGGAAGCGATTTTGTGTTTCTCTACAAAAATTTACAGTCAGCAGCTGAACGCAGAAAAGGCAATAAATTATAACAATTAAATCCAAAGTAACTTGCTGTTTCCATTCAAGGTCACAAAGCTTGATACAAAAGTCATGGCACAATATAAGACAGCAAACAATGTGCAGGGTAAACAATATACACGCTTCTGATTTTTCTATTATGCAGGTCCTGTTAATGTCACTTACGACACAAGCAGGAGGGATAGAGAAAAGACCCATTGCTCCCCATCTGCTATCCACTGGTAAAGGTGATGG
>NW_027528855.1:507320-511984 GCF_008692635.1 Crocuta crocuta | reverse complement strand
GTGAGGAGGCGGATAAACAAGCCCACACTCTTCGGTAAGTGTTCGAGAACAGATTCACGTCACCCATCCGCCATCTCTGGTATCTCTCCTGATCATACTGCTACTGTTCATGATAATACAAACTCCAGTTTGTTGCTCTCCTAGTAGATTCTGGCACTGTTTGAAGTGCTCTCCAGAAGATATCTCAAACCATCCTCACATAAGTCTTGTGAGGTAGGTACGCATACCCTCATTTCAAAGATCAGACACACACATGCACACATGCGCAGACATGCACACGCACACACGCACTCACACAGGGGGTGGCCTAGTCGGTATATGAATTCAGGTCTGTCTGAGCTCAGGCTCTTATTCCCAAGACTCTTTTGGTCTTAAACAGAGTAGCAGCGGGTCCTTTTCCAGGGTTCTGATAGCTTAGAATCCCTGAGTTTATAACTCACAGTTGGAATTTTCTCTCCCTACATGATTTATAAACAGTCTCCCCCTTATCCATGGGGGATATGTTCAAACAGCCGCAGTGGATGCTTGAAACTACAGATAGTACTGAACCCTCTATATACTGTTTTCCCTATACATACCTATGATAAAATGTAATTTATAAATTAGACACAGTATGATTAACAATAACTAATAACAAAATAGGATACTTACAACAATATAAGGTAATAAAAGTTATGCGAATGTGGTCTCTCTCTCAAAATAGTGTATTGTACTGCACTAATCCCTCTTGTGATGATGCAAGATGATAAAATGCCTATGGGATGGGATGAAGTGCGGTGAATGACGTAGGCATTGTGACGCAGTGTTAGGCTACTCTTGACCTTCTGACAGAACATCAGAAGGAGGATCATCTGCTTCTGGATCGCAGTTGACCATGACTAACTAAAACCATGGAAAGTGAAACCACTGATAAAGGACACTTGTGTAATGTCGATTATACGAATTCTTTGATTTCTCCTCCAAAGAACAAAAGGGGAAAGGGTCACCAGTCATTTCTGTATTATTCCAATTAAGCTATAAACTCTTTGAAGCCAGGCACTATAATTTAGGAAGGACTCCTCTCTTCTACTTCCCAAATTCCAGCCTCAGCCAAGACGTTTCTGTTATCTCTGGAGCCTATGAGAAACTTTCCATTATTTTCGCCAGCCCTCCCCTGCATCCTCCTCAAGGGAAGAAGAAAGATTCATCACGTTGCTAGGGATGAGGCAGATAGTACTGGGTAGGCAAGAGTCTTCTCTTTCTCTCTGGTAAGCAGACTAAATAGGGCTTTCCCTGTTGACTGTCAGGAAAAGGCAGAAGCCTCTTCTTCAGCTGGTCTACTCATAATAGGTAGGGTGATGTGTCAACCTGGCCAGACCTCAGTATTTTTTAAATGAGACTAACATTTAAATCCGTAGACTTTGAGTAAAGCAGAATACCTCCATAATGCAAGTGGACCTTATCTAATCAGGCGTTTAGGGAAAAAGACTCATCTCCCTGAAAGAATAAGAAATTCTGCCAGCAAACTTCCTCTGGACCTGAACTGCAATTTTTCCCTGTCTCTCCAGCNAATGGCATGAGCCGATTCCTTAAATTAAATATCTTCATAAATAGATAGACAGATAGATAGATTAAAAATATATAGGGGCACCTGGGTGGCTCAGTCGATTAAGCATCTGACTCCTGGTTTCACCTCAAGTCATGATCTCACAGTTCATGAGTTCAAGCCCCACGTTGGGCTCTGTGCTGACAGCTCAGAGCCTGGAACCTGCTTCAGACTCTGTGTCCCTCTCTCTCTCTGCCCCTCCCCTACTCATGCTCACTCTCTCTCGCTCTCTCTCAAAAATGAATAAACACTAAAAAATTTAAAAGTGTATATCT
Source organism: Crocuta crocuta (assembly GCF_008692635.1). Taxonomy (NCBI): domain Eukaryota; kingdom Metazoa; phylum Chordata; class Mammalia; order Carnivora; family Hyaenidae; genus Crocuta; species Crocuta crocuta. The sequence continues at coordinate 510,124 of NW_027528855.1, read as the reverse complement.
AGATAAGTATTTATCTAGATACACATTTTTATTTATATCCATGTCTTTCTATATATCTGTACCTTCATCCTGTTAGTTTGATTTCCCAGGATAACCCTGACCAGCCCAGGTAAGGTAGGCTATATCTAGCATAAACCTGATTCTCCTCATGTAAGGCCCAATTCTGTAAAATCAATACAAAACAAGACCAAAAACAAACAAAACAAAACAAAACAAAAACAAAAAAGGCAAGGGTAAGAAATTAGATAGTTATAAAACCCTCAATCTTACCCTGAATGATTTTATGTATCCCTGAGTACTTTGTACACAGTAGACCTCCAATAAATATTTGTTAACTGAATGAGTTTGTGTTATAAACACTACTTACTTCTATTTTCAATGCCTCATGCCACACGAAGTCCTAAAGAGTTGATTTCTACCTATCTTTTAAGTAAGAGAGTTGAGCTGACTGAATTCAAGGGAAACCTGGCCTGGCCGTGTGGCTCCATGCCAGAGAGAGAAGACTGCAGAGCTAACTAAACGTTGGCAGTCAATCAACCTTCTTGCTGACATGTGAATAAGGTATGTTAGTGTTTGATTGCTGTGTACCAAATGTCCACAAACTGCGTGGCTTAAAATAACACCCATTTATTAGCTCACTGTTCTGTAGGTCAGAACTCTGAGCAGACTTATCTGAGTTCTCTGCTTAGGGTCTCATTAAGGCCAAAATCAAGGTATTAACAAAGCTGAGCAAAATAAGTCAGGCAGAGAAGGACAGATACCGTATGTTTGCACGTATAGGTGGATTAGGAAGAACTTAACAGAGGACCATGAGGGAGAAGAAGGGGAAAAATAGTCGGGGAGAAGGAGGGAGGCAAACCGTGAGGGGACTCTTGAATGCTGAGAACAAACTGAGGGCTGATGGGGGTGAGGGAGAGGGGAAGGAGGGTGATGGGCATGGAGGAGGGCATTTGTGGGGATGAGCACTGGATGTTATATGGAAACCAACTTGACAATAAACTATGAAAGAAAAAAAAAATACAATTGAAAAACCAAAGTGAACTAGCCTGGGCCATTATTGAGAGGCTCTGGGGGAAGAGTCAACCCCCAAGCTCATTCAGGTTGTTGACAGATTTAAATTCCTTGCAGCTATAGGACTGAAGTCTTGCTTCCTTGCTGGCTGTTGACCATGGACCACTCTCAGCTCCTAGAGGCCACTCTCAGATCATTTCCACCTAGCTCCTCCATATGCAAATCAACAATGGTACATTAAATCCTTTCTCCTTTGAATCTGACTTCCTCTTCTGCTACCCAATAAAAAAATGTTTTTAACAGGCTCATGTGATTAGACCAGCCTCCACAATTTCCTTACCTTGAGGCTCACTAGTTAGAGGTAACCTTAATTACATCTGCAAAATAACCATGGGGTAACACCTGGGGCCTGGGTGGGGGGGCAGTGGTAAATGTTATGGGTGCTTAGAAGCCTATCTACCACAAGGACAGATGCAGATGGGCAAAGAGTAATTATTGTGGCACTTGTTAAAATGGTCAGGAAGACTTTATTCAAGATTATTGCAATAAGGGAGAGAGTCTCACAAGGGAAAGAGACTGAAATCAATTTCTAATATGGCAAAGACGGCTGGGGATTTGTAGCAAAGCAGTGTGAAGAGGACAGTGAAGGGGAAATCACTAAGTGGAGCTTGATTAGATATCAAGGGTAGGGAGATTCTTACGATACTGACTTAATAGGATTCTTGCAATGAGGAGTTTGATCATACATAAACAATAGGAAAAGAGGAGCTTGCTTATGTTCCAAAGGTGAGGGGATTCTCGATAAATTGGCTCAGCAAAATTCTTTGCTGAAACTGGGCTCAGCCAAGGTCAAGGCCTACAAGAAGAAGACTCAGAGGAACCTGACTAAAGTTTGGTTGAAGAGAAAATCTTTGTCAAGACATCTATCTTATAAGCAGGTAGGCCTATTGAGGGCTCAAAATGTAGAATAAGTGGTTAATCCATGTAATGATATTCAAGGGATTCTAATAAACGTTTGCCAAAAATAGCTCCTCTCTCCAGATGACTCCATGGTGCTATCCAAGGGAAAGGAGAATAAAGGGGACAAGGATATAGAAAGGGGAAGTGAGAAGGTATCACAGCTAGAACATTCTCTTGGCCGACACACCTGGAGACAAGCCTGGTCATCTGCTATGGTGAATCGCCTTCCTTGACATCACATAACAGCTCCCTCTTCTAGGGCCTTGAGTTCTTCTAATCACCATGCAGCTCTAAGAGGTCTCAGGCAAATCAGCACAATGTCATACACAGCACAGACACTTGACTGCATTTTCATTACAAGCCATTCTTTAAATCAGAAACAGTAAACACAACACAAAGAAAAACAGTTTACAGTGCACACGTCTTAGCATCTTTGTCAAAGTTAAGGATGATCAGAGAGTGCAAACTAGTATCTTCGAGCTGTGACATAGAGACAGAAATAGAGAACAGATTGAAATGTCTAGTGATACCTTCCAGCTTGAGATACACCTGCTTCCCTTAAGGTTTAATCATTTCTATCTAATTGCCTACCTTTCAAACATAACATGGAGACAGAAAAACATTAGGGTTGTAAAGGCCCTTAGAAATGATCTACCTACCCAACCCTCTTAATATTGAGATGAAAATGCTTTGCTTAGTAGGGGTCTAAATCCTTCCATGTGGGAAATGACCATTTTTCAAGCCTATTTGGGTTATTTTGGAGAAATCTGGTGCTGAGCAGCTGTAATGTGAGCTCAGATTAATCTATTTAGGCATGTGGAGGAGGACACTTA
>NW_027528855.1:506488-507081 GCF_008692635.1 Crocuta crocuta | reverse complement strand
GAGGTTATCTCACCATTCAGATTCACTCTTTAAAACAAAGTGGAAATGTCATCTCTTCTCTGTGTCTTACCTGGACCTGTCCCTCCATCTCACCACTATTTCCAAGCAGAAAACATGGTTTCCTCTACTTTATCATTTATCATTTAATATTAAGATTATTTCTTTAAATGTCTGTCTTTTCCTTAAGACCAGGGACCTTCCCTTATTAAATTTTATACTATCTTCACATAGCATAGTATCTGGTACACAGAACTTAAGAATTTATGAAATGGCATTCATTTGGCTGACCAGTTGTTTGCTTACCTGCTTGATCAATTGGTATTCAGGTAAACTGGATGCATGGTTGGTAGACTGGCTCACTGGCTGATTGGTAGGTTTTCCAAGATGTAAGCAAGTAGATGATTCTTCAGTTCTCTCCAGGAGATGTAAACAAATAAGGCCATTCCTTCATTGCTGATGACCCTGATAGAAAATATAACAGTGAGGTCTCAGGTAAGCTGGATCTGGATTCAAATTCTGATCTCATCCCTGATGTCCTCTTAAGAAACTGCAGCCTTGGCTGAGTAGCTGGAAATCACAGCCTCAGCAGGACT
>NW_027528855.1:503025-506420 GCF_008692635.1 Crocuta crocuta | reverse complement strand
TGTTATCATTTTATTGAGGATCCAAAGCCTGGCAATTATTTGTAGATGCTGTTTAGGAAGGGTCTCAATGTGACAATGGATTTATACACATAAATCCTGTTTCATAGTAGTCTGTAATCCCTGGAAGCCCTTCAAAATACTGTTACATTTGGAAGCACGGATCCATTCACACCCCCGGCAGGTGGTTACCCCTCAGATTTCTGGATGGCCAAAACCTCTTTTTACGAAACTATATGTTTAACCACAGTCAGAACCCAAACTGTGTAGCTGGTATTTTCATTCAGTTCCAGGATGAGAGAGCCACACAAACTCCACTTGTCAATAGTTCACCAAATAAAAACAAAAGGTTTTATATTGGTGCTTTTGTACGATAAGACAAAGTCCCTATATAGGCTGAAAATAACTTTAGAATACTTTCAACTATGGGGACTTCACTGTCTACTTGTATCACAAAAGGGAGATTCAGGTTTTCAATTGCAGCCAGGGCTCCAGGCTCCCACACCAGTACACAGGTAGTTAGTCTTAATACCTGACCCATCAGAATGATTCTTTACCAACTTTATTTCATTTCCCCCAGGAGTTCCTTGCCTACCTCAAGTTTGAAGCCAATTTAGGGGTGCTTCTCAATACTTTTCAGCCATGAACAAAAGTGTCACAACCAAGTAACTGTCACATGCACAAAGCCTTGCCCATAGATGTCTATGGAGAATGGGGTAATGATTTCTGTGTTCTTACTTACATGTAGAGTAATGTAAATGGAAAGGCCCAGCCATTGCTTGGTTTTTCTTTCACTGTCAAGACTAGAGAAGGAGACAGTAATAAGCTTCTGTGCTTTTTCCAAGGTGGGTCTCTANACAAAGGTTTTCCCCCTTGAGGAAACACAAAAATGAAACAGCAAAGGGAAGAGAGACCCCACGTTACTCCTCTACTCCAGCACTTCGCAAAGCTCCAAGTGAAAATAAACCATCTACTGGGCTCGTGAAAATGCAGATGTTGATTCAATAGATCTGGGACAGAGCCTGAGATCCTGACTTTGAACAAGCTCCCAGGTAAGTTCCACGCGCCTGGGTTGCAGGCCACACCTGGAGTGGCAAATCTACTCTCTCCCCCAAATTCCATCCTCTCCTGCAAAGGAACCCATCTCTGTCACGAAAGACGGATAAGGCCTTTGCTACCTTATTTACTTTTTTTTTCCCCTAGGCATTGGCAGATTATTTCTTATATACTATTCCATCTCTTTATTTTTCTATTGTTGCTTCTTACTAATAGCCTGTGCTTTTTTTTATTATATTATTTGTAGTGAAGGACAGGAAACACTTATACCCCAAAGAAACTGGTTTTCGTCTTTGAGTCTGTAGAATCCCATCCAGTTCCAAAATGCCAGTGTGTGCAAAGAGCAGGGGCAATCCAAAACTGCCCAAGAGAAAAATACGCTTAGTCTCCTTGGCACTCAAAGAACTACAGCAAGGGCCTTCCTGTCTTGCCTCTTTCTCCTAGATGAGAAAGTCAAAATCTGGCGAAGCCTCCCAACTAGTGCATCGTGGACAGATTTCCAAGTCCCCAGTTCCAAGTTCAAGGGTTGTCTGTCTCCTTAATACATCAAAAATGTTCCCCTAAACTCCAGTACTTTGTTACCCAAAGACATTGCCTTCCACACCTAGATGCATCACAAGCACCTTTCCTCATGTGCTCTGAGGTTTGTTGCAGAACATTTTCAAGACTTAAGAATAAGTGAAATGTTCACCCAAGAAGCCCTTCTGACTAACTCCTCCTCTTCTGTTTCGTTCTCTGAAAAACCTAGGGCTTCGCAAACATTTCTGTAAAGACTCCTTCGAGGAAGGCCTGATAGAGGTTCCCGCCTTACAGTACTGGACTCACACTTAGGGAGACCTGTCTCCAGAATATATTGAATGAAACTCCTCCCACTTTCATCAAGACCAGGCTTCAAAAGGCTTTTCAGAGAATGACATCTTTCCCAACACCTTTACCTCATCATAAAAGGGTCTATAAATCAGTGATGGTTATACACTCAATTCTTACTCTCCGTATTGTTAAAATACAAAGGCGATAACCTAGCTTGACAACTAAGGCTCATAGACTTTGAGATCAGTGAAAACCTGGGCTCCTGTTCTGGTGCTCTCACCCACCAGCAGCAGGGACTCTGGAAGAGAACCCACTTCACTGAGGTCAAGTGTTGTGAAGATTAGATTCATGTGAAAGAATTACTTATCCCAGAACCTGGCATAGGGTTAAGTGGTCAATATGGTTAGCTAATATCTTCTCTGTATCTCAGTTTTTGTTTCTGAAAACAAGGATGGTAGGTAGTTCTGCTAAAGATGGGGTTTATCTATACAATGGAATACTACTTTGCAATGAGAAAAAATGAAATCCAGCCATTTGCAGCAATGTGGATGGAACCGGAGGGCGTTATGCTAAGTGAACTAAGTCAGTCAGAGAAAGACAAGTACCATACGTTCTCTCTCACNTTATGGAGCTTAAATACCATGGGGCACCTGGGTGGCTCAGTCGGTTAAGTGTCTGACTTCAGCTCAGGTCATATCTCACGGTTCATGGGTTCGAGCCTCGCGTCAGGCTCTTTGCTGATAGCCAGCTCAGAGCCTGGAGCCTGCTTCGGATTCTGTATCTCCCTCTCTCTCTGCCCTTCCCTGCTCATGCTGTCTCTGTCTCACTCTCAGAAATAAATTAAAAATGTTAAAAAAATTGTTTAATAAAAAAATACTTTGATATATGTATGTCAATATAATGTATTTAGAACATTGCCTGATAGATAAGTCCTACATAAGTGTCAACTTTATTATTCTATTGTAAATATCATTATTGGTGATGATAATAATAACACAGCTCCTTGAGAATGCAGGACCATAACACCCAACTGCATTAAGCTCTAGCTTCCCATTAAGGAGTGTCCTGAGTATTTGAACCCAGGACATTTAGCTGGTTCTGTCTACAGGGAAGTATATGCCCTAGTGGCTCCCACCTCTTTTGCTTCAAAAATCAACTGTAAGGTTTTAAAAACTATAGCTGTGGGAGTTGCCCAACAGACCTACTCAATCAGAATCTTCAGCGTGGGCCTAAAGCATCCTTATTTCTGGTAAGAGCCATTGGTGATTCTAATGCACACCACATTTTGAGAACACTGCCTTAGGCAATCTCTCATGAGCCTTTCAAACAAACAAACAAACAAACAAACTTAAGAAACCATTATTCCATTATAAAAGGCATCCAAAAAATCAAAATAAAAATAATAACAGACATCCAGAGTCATACTCATCAATGGGCAAAATAGTTCCTGATAGAGTTAGAGACACTGGAAAGAGGTGATTAAGGTATATGAAAATATGAGCTACAATGAAAACATGAAAAGATCTGTAATT
>NW_027528855.1:496617-502884 GCF_008692635.1 Crocuta crocuta | reverse complement strand
AGGGAGTGCCTGGGTGGCTCAGTCAGTAGAGCCTGCTTAATATTCTCTCTCTCTCTCTCTCTCTCTCTCTCCCCACACACACCCCTGCTCATGCTCTCTCTCTCTCAAAATAAATAAATAAATAAATAAATAAATAAATAAATAAATAAATAAATAAAAACAGTGTCCTTCTTTGGGGCATCTGGGTGACCTAGTTGGTTAGGCATCCAACTCTTGATCTCGGCTCAGATCTTGATCCCAGGGTTGTGAGTTCAAGCCCCATGCACAGCTCCAGCATAGAGCCTACCAAAAAAACAAAAAGTAGCAAATAAAAGAGGACTACATAGAAGTGAGATTGATGATCTATTCTGGATGGAACAATATAAACCAATATAGTCAGTTTAGAAATGCTACACAAGTCATCCAGCAGATGCTTAACCAATGAGTTAAGGGATCTGCAAAATCTTTATATATGTAAGCTAACACTTATATACCACTTATCATGTGCCACACGCCATTCTATGCACCTTAAATCTTGATTGTGTACTGTTCTTAGCAATCCAATGATACAGGTACTACCATTATCATCATCCTTATTGTTACAGATGAGAAAACTGAAACACATAGAAATTAAAACTACTTGTCCAATATCACACAACTAGAAAATGTTACAGCCAATATATGAACCCAGACAGTGTCATGCTAGAGGGCTGTACTTAACCACTATTTTATACTACATCTCGTCCTACTAGATTTAGGCAAAAGAAAAATAAAATGTCTCTAGGTTTCCTCCAAACCTTTAGTGCTTTTGCCTGTTTATATTTCTATCACATCAAAATCACTCAGAAGTTGCTTAGAATCGGAAATGTAGAATTATGTGTTACTTTACTTATATGTTGTTGACAAACTTTTTTTCTATGCCTTGATTTCTATACCTGTAAAATGGGGTCAACATTTTTTAGGACCCAGCTCAGTATTCATAATGATGTGTAAGGCTGAATGGCATGCACAGCCAAAAGATTTACAAAGAATTACATACGCGATAGATACGTGAATGCACTTCAAATCCTTATTTCTCCCTGGAAAGGTGCACTTCCACGTCATAATGAACCCGTTTTTGCTGCCTTCACTTTTTGCATTAACTGTGGCAAATATTACTATATGCACTATCTGCTTGATGTATATGGATTGCCAACTATACATTAATCACGGAAGCTCTCCTGGTATTATAACAGGCTGTCACAGTGAAGATTAAGTGGTTTGTAATGATGATTGCTCAGTAAATTGATTGATAGCAAAGCAACTCATCAACCTGGTCTATTATTAATACAGCACACACTTTATAAAATCTCGATTGCTGATAAAAGAACAATAAAAACCACTTTGGTGACAGAAGAGTGCATTGAAAGTACTTGGACTGATAACTGTATCATGTTCTCGCCTTGCTCTTTCAGAATTTGAAAGCATTTAGACAGTAATAGGTAGGATCGGGGCAATAAAACTGGAGAGGATTTCCTTCTTTAGAAATCTATCAAAAAGTTCTTGGTGTTCCAATGTCAACCAGTGTGGTCCAGGGAAAAACAAGAGGGGAGTTGTTAAGGTATGTATATCAGACGGCGGTATGTGTTCTCAGGATGGGTTTGTGCCATGTAGAAAGGGAGATAGATCCCAGTAGAGGCTGTGCGTCCCTCTCTTCTTTCCTGTGACTTGTGGGGAAACAGATCAAGGTTGCCAAAGTGTGGGCTTTTATTTTGCTGTCCTGGACCTGTGCATTCAAGTGTACTTTAATGAATCAAAATGGTCAGAAAGGGATTTTTTTGGTTAACTGGATACTTGAGAATGCTGGGAATATTTCATTGTCCCGTGTGGGAATTGTTTTTATACATGCCTCAGATGATTCTGAAAGACAATTTGATTGTGAACCACAACAGTACGCCATACACCACTGGATCCTCAATTTTTGAAGTGAAAATGAAATATATGTTACTGAAACTGCACTAAATATAAATTCATTTTAATGGGATGATTTGTAAGATGAAAGAACATCTTGTCTTATCTCTGGTGGACCCTGGTCTGTTCCTTATCCAGTGCTAGAAAGGAAGGCAGAAAAGCAGCAGAAAGAGGAAATGAAGCCCTGGGCTGATTCCAGGGAAATCCCACAAAGTTTCTCGCTTACAAAGACCCCTGGAAGCTGCGTTCCAATATCTGGCTGGACATCTCCCACCTGGATGTCCCAGCAATAGCCCCCACCAATACTTCCGAAGTCAAGATCTTCCCTTCCAAACCTGTTCCTCCTACTATGTTCTCTCGTTGGGTTAATGAAAGGGAGATGGTCTCACTGGATAATATGGGAAGAGGGGCAGTTGAATAAAAGTGGTATAAAATGGTCTGAAACAGGCACACAAAGCCAACAGAATGACAGCCACTCCTTAAGACCCATCACAGGCNAGGGTTGCAAAAAAAAAAGAAAAGAAAAGAAAGAAAAAGGAAAAAAAGGCAACCCTCAGAAATACAATTGTCAATCAAGGCAACGCAAGAGGCGGTTAGGGAAAGTACTGAGATTATAAGGAGGTTGCTTAACAACGAAATGAGAATTCCCAAAGGCAAAGAAGCAGCCTGAGAAGACGGAAAGGAAGGGCAAGGTGAGCTAGGGTGGGGCCACTGAAGAAAAGAGCTGACAGAAGAGGTCTGGGCTCCAAAAGGGGACTGTGACTAGAATTTGAGGTCCCAGAGAGCAGACTTGTGTCTGTCTCCTCTCCAGAGTCTACACAATTACCGACTGGTACGTACCCAGTGGTGAGCTGGTTAATGTTGAACAATTGACTTCCCCAAGAGAGAAAACAAGTCCTGATATGCTGTGTTTGCTAATTTCAGGGCATAAATATTCTAGCCATGGCTGATTTCAAACTACCAACAGCTATCACTGAAAGCAGAGCTGGGAAGAGGTACATCGGCTCTTCTTGGAAGGTAGGAACTGGCCCCAGCACAACACTGGCTTTCATTAACCATTTCCTCAGTTCACACTATGACTATAAAGCTGGAATTGTAAGCCTGGCAAGAGCAATGAATGTCTTTTCCTCTAATTAACGACTGTTCATTTGTAGGATTAATCATGTTCATCAAACAAAAGCAAATCCTGGTTCTAGTCATGAAGCATGATAACTGAACTCAGAAAGAATGAACACGATCATTGTCTGCCTCGATTCTCTTCCCTTCCACATACACCTTCTCTTCTTTCAAGTAGCGAATGGCAGGACCCTACAAGGGGGCCTTGTTCATGTATCCTTCCTGTGTTCATCCCTGGCCACCTACGGATAGGGCATACGTGCCATCCTCGGCTTTATCACGAAAGATTGGAACTTGGGGCGCCTGGGTGGTTCAGTCGGTTAAGCATCTGACTCTTGATTTTGGCTCGGGCATGATCTCATGGTTCCTGAGTTCAAGCCCCGCATTGGGCTCATGCTGACATTGCAGAGTTTAAGCCTGGGTTTAAATGGCTCTTTCACAAGGCTGTGCAGCTACATGTTACACCAGCTCTTGTAATTCTACTTCGGGGTGGCAGACACCTCAGATCAGGTGTTCTTAGAAGCCAAGACCAGGAGAGTAGCAAAAAAAGGAATGGCACGGGGCCAATGCCAGCCATCCAAAAGAGGCTGGGAACCCAGGCTTCCGGGAGCCTAAAGCCAGGCAGAAGGCTTATACACCAAGAGATGAAGAAACATCTGCCAGAAAGATTGGAGCCATTTCTTGTCTATCCTTCTTGCTAAACTGCGTAAAAACTCATGTTCTGCTTTTACAGAGCAAAGACTCCACCAGGAGGATGAAAAACAAAGCTACAAACAGGGAGAAAGTATCTGCAAGCCCCGTATCTGGAAAAGTCAGCCGCTGTAGTAGTGGAGGCCCCTGAGCCCCAAACCCTCTGTCTACCAACGGTGACATTTTGCAGAACTGTACTACAATATCAAAATCCAGAAACGGACACCAGCACAACACTGTTCACTGGACAAGAGACCTTACACAGAATATATAAAGAACTCTTAAATTCAACAATAAAAAGCAAACAATCAAATTAGAAGTTCTGCAAAAGACAAACAGACATTTCACCAAAGAGAAGCTATAGATCGCAGATAAGTACGTGAAAAGATGGTCAAGATTAGCCAGCAGGAAAACAGACATTAAAACTATAATGAGAGGGGCACCTGGGTGGCTCAGTCACTTAAGCATCAGACTTCGGCTCAGGTCATGATCTCACAGTTCATGGATTTGAGACTCGCGTCGGGGTCTGCTGACAGCTCGGAGCCTGGAGCCTGCTTCGGATTCTGTGTCTCCCTCTGTCTCTGCCCCTCCCCTGCTCACTCTCTCTCTCTGTCAAAAATAAACATTAAAAATTTTTTAAATAAAAAAACCATAATGAGATATTACTACTTACACATCAGAATGACTAAAATAAAAATCGTGACAATACCAAATTCTGCAGAGGATGTGGAGCCTGGATCACTGATACACTGATGGTGGGAATATAAAATGGTGCTCCAGAAAAGAGTATGGCAATGTCTTACAAAACTATATATCCATTTACCATAAAACCCAGCAACTGCACTCGGGTATTTATCTCCAAAAAAATGAAAACATGGGTCCACTCAAAAATGTATACATGAATGCTCATGTAGCTTTATTCATAGCAGTTGAAACCTAGAGGCAACGAAAATGTCTCTGATACAAACTGATAACATAGCCATAATGGAATACTACTCAGCAATAAAAAGGAGTGAAATAGTGATACATGCATTAACTTGAACAGATCTCAGGTGTAACATTCTGAGGGGGAAAAAGCCAATTTCAAAAGGTTACATACTATATGATTGCATTTATATAACATTTTTGAAATGACAAAACCATGAAGATGGAGAAGAGATTCATGATTGCCAGGGGACGGGGACTGAGGCAGATGAGCGTGAGTATAAAGGGAGTTTCTTTGTGGTGATAGAACGTTCTGTATCCTGACCGTAGTGGTGATTACATATGTCTGTATATGGATTGAATGGCCTAGAGCTACACACACACACACACAAACACACACACACACACACACACACACACACACAAACACATATAAAAACTGGTGAAATATGAATAAAATCTGTAGCCTAGATAACAGTATTGTACCACCATATGTCAATTTCTGGGCTTTCTATTACACTACAGTTACATAAGATGTCACCATTGGGAGACTGGGTGAAGGGCCCAGGGGACTCTAGTATTTACCACTTTCCAACCTCCTAGGAGTCTATGATCATTTCAAAATAAAGAATTGGAGAAATACTGGCTAGAAGAGACAGCACATTTGTACACTGTTGTGAAGGGTAAATTGTTGCAATAATTGGGCCATACATACCAAGATGCCTATAATTATTCCTATTCTTTAATCCTGTAGGACTCGGTCTTCGAGACGTAATGAGATATTTATTCAAAATGCATGTACAAGAATGTTCACAGCACACCACCAATGATCTAGAAACAGCCTGGCTATTTAATAATGGAGTTACAGCTAAGCAAATGAACCTTACCCATAGGGTAGATTCTCATGCAGCCATTAAAAACCATGATTTTGAAGAATACTTAGTACATGTAGAAATGCAAGCTAATAATCTGGATGCACAATGATATGTATACTGTGATGCTAATATAAAACAAATTAATGAATAAAATTCTGGAAAAGTATATTCACAGAGGCTATGTCTAGGTGGCTGGATTTTATGTAATTTTTATTTCTTTATGTTTACTAAAATTTCCAAATGTACACAATGAATATGCATTACTTTGCAAGAAAAAAAGGTCTGTGTGTGTAGTCGTGTGTTTATATGTATGCCTTAAAGTATGATGTAGCTTCGTATTTCTCATACTGTCATGTGCTCTTGCTAAAATGCAGATTCTGATTTAGCAGGTCTGGAGAAGGGCCTGAGGGTTTGCATTTCTAGCGAGCTCCCACACGATTGCCATGGTGCCGGAGGGGCAGGGGTCAAGCTGACACAAGCCCAGAACGATTACCAAATAGTTCTGAATGGAAAATAAGTGTTGCTCCATTCCAAATCATTTTTATTAAGATACAGTGCAGGAAATTTACGTCATGAAGGCCTGGTCACAAACCTTTACCCACACCAGATTCTGATGCATCAGCTCCCACAAACGTCAAAGTTTAGAAAAATTCTCATTTTCCAAACTGACAAAAAAGGAAAGGAAGGAAGGAAGGAAGGAAGGAAGGAAGGAAGGAAGGAAGGAAGGAAGGAA
>NW_027528855.1:496206-496546 GCF_008692635.1 Crocuta crocuta | reverse complement strand
AAGAAAAGAAAGAAAGAAAGAAAGAAAGAAAGAAAGAAAGAAAGAAAGAAAGAAAGAAAGAAAGAAAGAAAGAAAGAAAGAAAGAAAGAAAGAGCTAGGGAATGTTTCAAACCAACCAAAAACACCCATTCAATATATTGTGCCAGGAACGTTGTCTAGCAGTCAGGAGAACTATAGCATCACTCTAAAACATTCTACAGGGATTAGAGAGACGAAGGTAAGGGAAAAAATCACTTTCAAAAGTGTTTATTTCTTGGGATGCCTGGGTGGCTGTCGGTTGAGCATCCGACTTTGGACCAGGTCATGATCTCGCGGTTCGAGGGTTCAAGCCCCACATGAA
>NW_027528855.1:484646-496078 GCF_008692635.1 Crocuta crocuta | reverse complement strand
GAAACTCTCTATTGTTAGGGTAGAGTCCGCTTAGGATCCTCTGTCCTCTATCTGTCTGCCCCTCCCCCACTCATTCTCCCTCTCTCTCTCAAGAAAAAATATTTTTAAAAAGTATTTCTTAAAATAACTTTTAANGTTTGTTTATTTTTGAGAGCGGGGGAGGGGCAGAGAGAGAGAGAGACAGAATCCAAAACAGGCTCCAGGTTCCGTGCTGCCAGCAGAGAGCCCGACGCGGGGCTCAGACTCATAGACCACAAGATCATGACCTGAGCCTAAGATGGACACTGAACCGACTGAGCCACCCAGGCGCCCCAGTAATTTATTTTATTTGAGTATCGTTAACACACAATGTTACATTAGTTTCAAGTGCCAACTTAGTGATTTGACGAGCTTATACAGGATGCTACATTCACAAGTATAGCTGCCATCCGTCCCATTACATCGCTTTACAGTATCACTGAGGGGCTGTGGGGAGAAAGCAAAAGCCAGTATCACCGACTGATTGTATTCCTTATTATTCTCTTTTTGTTCCCATGACTTACTCATTCCATAATTGGAGGCCTGTATCTCTCTCTCCCCTTCATCCATTTTGCCCAATTCCCCACCCCACCCCCTTTCTGGCAACCATCAGTTTGTTCCATTTATAGTTCTGGTTCTGATTTTTGTTGTTTTATTCATTTTTTTACATTCCGTTTGTGAGTAGAATCATGTATTTGTCTTTCTCAGTCTCACTTATTCCATTTAGCATAACATACTCTAGGGTCCATCCATGTTGTCTCAAGTGACACAATCTCACCATTTTGGATAGCTGTGCATCTTCCTTATCCATTTGTCTATGGATGGACACTTAGGCTCATTCCATGTCTGGGCTGTTGTAAATAATGCTGCAATAAACATAGGGGTGTGTATATCTTTTCAAGTTAGTGCACTCATTTTCCTTGGGTAAATACCCAATAGTGCAATTGTTGGATCATATGGTATTTCCATTTTTAATTTTTTTTAAATGTTTTATTTATTTCTAGGAGAGAGAGAGAGACAGCGTGAGCAGGGGAGGGTCAGAGAGAGAGGGAGTCACAGACTGAAACAGGCTCCAGGCTCTGAGCTGGCAGTCAGCACAGAGCCCGACGCGGGGCTCGAACCCACGAACCGTGCGATCATGACCTAAGCGAAAGTCGGACGCTTAACCGACTAAGCCACCCAGGCGCCCCTCCATTTTTAATTTTTTGAGGCAACTCCATACTGTTTTCCACAGTGGCTGCACCAATTCACATCCCCACCAACAGTGCATGAGTGTTCCCTTTTCTTCACATCCTCAACCAACACTTGTTCTTTCTTATCTTGATTTTAGCCATTCTGACAGGTGTGAAGGGCTAATCTCACTGATGATTGTAATGTTGAGCATCTTTTCATGTGTCTGCTGACCATCTGGATTCTTCTTTGGAAAAATGTCTATTCAGGTTGCCTGCCCATTTTTTAATTGGATTGTCTGGGGGAGTTTTTTTGGTGTTGAGTTGTCTAAGCTCTGTATATTTTGGATATTTACCTCTTATCNGTTGGTTGAGAGCCCGACTTCAGCTCAGGTCATGATCTCATGGTTTGTGGATTTGAGCCCCACATTGGGCTCTGTGCAGAATGCTTGCTAGGAGCCTGGAGCCTGCTTCAGATTCTGTGTCTCCTCTCTCTGCCCCTCCCCTGCTCATGCTCTGTCTCATTCTGTCTCTGCAAAATAAATAAATGTAAAAAAAAAAGAAAAGAAAAGAAATATCATGTGTAAATATCTTCTCCCATTCAGTAGGTTGTCTTTTAGTTTTGTTGGTTATTTCCTCTGCTGTGCAGAAGCTTTTTATTTTGATATAGTCTCAGTAGGTTATTCTTGATTTTGTTTCCCTTGTCTTAGGAGATATATCTAGAAAAATGTTGCTATAATTAACGTCAGAGAAATTACTGCCTGTGTTCATTTCTAGGATTTTTATGGCTTCAGGTCTCATGTTTATGTCTTGAATCCATTTGAGTTTATTTTTGTGTTTATGGTGTATAGTCCAGATTCATTCTTTAACATGTAGCTGTACAGTTTTCCCAGCACCATTATGGAAAAGACTTTTCCCCATTATATATTCTTTCCTCCTTTGTCATAGATTAATTAACTATACAAATGTGAGTTTATTTCTGGGGTCTCTATTGTTTTCCATTTATATGCCTATTTTTGTGCAGTGCCATACTGTTTTCATTACTACAGCTTTGTAGGATATGTTAAATTCCAGAATTGTGATACCTACAACTTTGTTCTTCTTTTTCAGGATTGCTTTGGCTATTCAGTCTTTTGTGGTTTCATACAAATTTTAATGTTATTCTAGTTTTGTGAAAAAATGTTGTCGGTAGTTTGAAAGGAATTGCATTAAATGTGTAGACTTCATTGGATAATATAGACATTTTAAGAATATTTTCTTCTTTCAGGGCATCTGGGTGGCTCAGCCAGTTAAGTGTCCGACTCTTGATTTTGGCTCAGGTCATGATCTCACAGTTAATGGGATCGAGCCCCGCATCAGGCTGTGTAACTGACAGAATGGAGCCTGCTTGGGATTCTTCTCCCATCTCTCTCTCGGCCCCTCCCCTGCTTGTGCTATCTCTCTCTCTTTCTCTCCCTCAAAACAAATAAATAAACATTCTTTTAAAAAAGAGTATTTGTTCTTCCAATTCACGAGCATGGAGTGACCTTCCATTTCTTTATGTCATCTTCAGTTTCTTTCCTCAGTGTTTTATAGCTCTCGGAGTACAGGCCTTTCACCTCTTTGGTTAAGTTTATTCCTAGGTATTTCATTCTTTTTGGCGCAATTGTAAATGGGATTGTTTTGTTTAAATTTCTTTTCCTGTGACTTTGTTTTTAGTGTAAAGAAACGCTACCATTTCCTGGGTGTTCATTTTGTATCCTACGATTTTATTGAATTCCTTTATTACCTGTAGTAGATTTTTTGGTGGAGTCTTTAGGGTTTTCTATGCATAGCATCATGTCATCTGCAAATAGTGATGGTCTAACTACTTGTTTACCATCATAGATACCCCTTATTTCTTTTTCTTGTCTGAATGTGGTGGCTAAGACTTCCAGTACTATGCTGAATAACAGTGGTGAAAGTGGACATCTTTGTCTTGTTGCTGACCTGAGAGGAAAAGCTCTCAGTTTTTCACCATCAAGGATGATGTTAGCTGAGGGTTTTTCATATATGGCCTTTATTATGTTGAGATATGTTCCCTCTAACCCCATTTTGTTGAGAGTTTTTATCATGAATGGATGTCAAATCTTGTCATCTATTAAGATGACCATATGATTTCGATCCTTTGTTTCACTGATGTAGTGTAGGACATTGATTGATTTGCAAATACTGAACCAGCCTTGCATCCTGGGAACAAATCCCACCTGATAGTGGCAAATAACCTTTTTAATGTATTCTTGTATGCTGTTTGCTAACATTTTGTCAAGGATTTTTGCATCTATGTTCATCAGGGATATGAACCCATAGTTTTCTTTTTTTGTGGTATCTTTGTGTGGGTTTGCTATCAGGGTAATGCTGGCCTTGTGAAATGTATTTAGGAGCTTTCCTTTTCTCTTTTTGGAACAGTTCGAATAGAATAGGTATTAACTGTTCTTTAAATGTCTGGTAGAATTCACTTGTGAATCCATCTAGTGCTGGACTTTTACTTTGGGGGAGTTTTTTTTTTATTACCAATTCAATTTCATTACTTCTAATCAGTCTGTTTAAATTATCTATTTCTTTCTGGTTCTGTTTTGGAAGACTGTATATTTCTAGGAATTTATCCTTTTATTCTACGTTGTCCATTTTTTGGCATATAATTTTTCATAGTATTCTCTCATAATCCTTTGTATTTTTGTGGTGTCAATTCATATTTTATCTCTCTCATTTCTGGTTTTATTTATTTGGGCTCTTTTTTTTTTTTTTCTTTTTCTTGAGGAGTCTAGCTAAGGGTTTATCAATTTTGTTTATCTCTTCAAAGAACCAGCTCTTGGTTTCATTGATTTCTTTTCTATTGCTTTTTTAGTCTCCACATCATTTATTTCTGCTCTGATCTTTATTATTTTCTTTCTTNACAGAATCTGAAGCAGGCTCCAGGCTCTGAGCTGTCAGCACAGAGCCTGACGCGAGGCTCGAACTCACGAGCTATGAGATCATGACCTGAGCCGAAGTCGTATGCTTCACCGACTGAGCCACCCAGGCGCCCCAGTGTCATCTCTTTTATATGCTAGCTGTTCTTTTATTTTATTTATTTTACGTTATTTTTTTAGAGAGAAGCAGGGGGAGGGGCAGAGAGAGAGAATATTAAGCAGGCTCCACACTCAGCACAGAGCTGAAATGTAGGGCTCCATCTCATGACCCTCAGATCATGACCTGAGCTGAAATCAAGAGTCAGATGCTTAACTGACTGAACCACTGAGGCATTCCTGCCCCAGTTGCTCTTTTAAACTGTGGCTTTTTTCTTTTAAAAATTTTTTAATGTTTTACTTATTTCTGAGAGAGAGGCAGCATGAGCAGGGGAGGGTCAGAGAGAGAGGGAGATACAGAATCCAAAGCAGGCTCCAGGCTCTGAGCTGTCAGCACAGAGCCTGACGCGGGGCTCAAACCCACAAACCATGAGATCATGACTCGAGCTAAGTCAGATGCTTAACCAACTGAGCCACCCAGGCGCCCCAAATTGTGGCTTTTTTCTATGCAGAAGGATAGAGGGATCTGTGCCCAGTCCCTCTGTACTCTCCTTCCCAAGTGCCATTGGCAGTGCTGTAGGTGGGGTTCTCTTCCTTACTATGTCTCCATCTCTCTTGCTATTGTCTTACTGTTCTCTCTGTCTTTGGCTCTTCAGCAGCTGTTCAGTTAGCCCTCAGGTCTTCTCCACGGGGAATTATTCCAGTAGTAGATGTCATTTGGTGTGTTCCGTGGAGGAGGTGAGTTGAGAGTCTTATGTTGCTATCTTGAACTGGAACCACTATGCTACTTTTTCACGTGCATTATTCTCATATAATCTTTACATCAAAACTATAAAGTAGAGACTATATTTTCCCTATATTATTAAGATATTACTTCTGATCTTCACACTAAAATTTAGGTATCAGTATCCACATTTCATAGCTAATGAAACTGAGTCATAGAGTTATGAGGTTGCTCAGTCACACCACTAGTAGCCATTGGCGAGTCTGGTTTCTGACTCGAAGCTGCACTCTTCACTGCAGTGCCTTGTTGAAAGAGCCACACGTTGACTATAGGCAAAGGTTACCCTTCTGTGTATCCAATATCATAAACAAAATTAAAATGCAAATAATGAACTATAGATACAGCAACAAATGTGGCAAAAGTAATTATCCTCAATATATAAAAAGCAATACAAATTGAAAAGAAAAATGCTATGACCCCAATGGGAAGAGAAACGAGGGGCAAGTATAGCGATNACCTCCGCTCGGGGCATAGAAAGACCGTACTTGCCAAATACCTGCACGCCACGTCCCCTCATGCCAAATGGTCCCGGGGATGCTGAGCGCACAGACTGCTGCTTTGTGCTGACTCCTGGCAGCTGGACGTCAGAGCAGCGGCGCGCCTGCCGCCATTGTCCTCCCAGGAGGCTGGGGCCCCAGAAAGAGCCGCGCACGCAGACACCGGGCGTCCACACTACTGGCGGGCTGGGGCTCTGGAGGGAAGGCAAAGAGCTAAAAACTGGGAAATTTGCCTGTGAGTTNGCATACACACGGCTATTTAACTGTAGCTGGAAATCCGGTTATATGCTTTAAACCATTCTTTGTCCATCGGTTTTCTTCTTTTTTCTTTTTCTTTTCTCCTTTTTGACCCTTTTATGTATTTTATACTCCCTATTATTCGCCCTCCCTCCTCAGTCTTTTCTCTTAACTTATTCATTTTCCCTCTCACTTTGCATGTAAGTAGAATTAGCCTGTGCGTNACACCAAAAAAAAAAAAAAAGTGTGTGTGTGTGCGCGCGCGCATATGTAATATATGACTGGAGGAAAATTGGCCAAAGTGTTAACAAGCATCTTAGTGGTGAGATTATTAAATTACTTTTTCATGGCTTTATACTTCTTTGTGTTTTTCACATTCTCTACAATGAGTATATATTGTATTTATGATCTGAGAAAAATGAAAGCAAACCCTGTTGGCTTTAGACCTGTTGTCAGATTTCTTGGTCTCATTGTAATTGCTAATCTCATGTTCCATTATCCTCTGGAAGTTCACATCTACATTTGACAAGTTCCTCTCCCTCTGGGACAACATTTACTCATTCATTTGTTCATCTGTTCATTCATTCATCCATCTAGTATAATATTTATTGAGCACCTACTATGTGTAGCCAGGCAATAAGTAATTAAAATATGCAGAGATGGGCTTTGCATACAAAAGCTACATCAGGAGATAAACTTTATGTAAATTGCATAATTAATGAATCATCAACAGTGCCTAAGATATCCTAATATTACAAATGGGTTCCCTGTACTCTGCTTATTCCTTTCATCCCTATATAGGCTATGGCAAATGATCCCAGTTCGCTGAATAGTCTATCACTGTTAAGTCAGAAAGTGAGGTCTTATCAAACAAAAGAACAAGGCATTTAATACTGTTACTGTCTCTAATTACATTTTTAATTGAAATGTTTATTGAGATCACTGCAGATTCACATGCAGAATTTCCACGTACCTTTTGCCTGATTACCCCCAATGGTGATGTTTCACAAAAGTACAGTACAGTATTGCAACCAGGATATTGATACTGATATAGTCCACCCAACTTATTCAAATTTCCAGTTTTACTTGCACTCATTTGAGTGTGTGTGCGCATGTTCTGTGTACATGTATATTTCATGCTGCATACTTTTGTCACTTTGTGATACCGCCAGTCAAGACACAGAACAGTTCCATCGCCACAAGGGATCCTTGTGTTGTCCATTTATAACCACGCCCATCTTCCTCCTCCACCCCCTTATGCCCCATCCCTAGCCCCTCAGCCACTAATCTCTTCTCTGGGATATACACATGGGCAAAGGATATGAAGAGACATTTCCAGGAAGAGGACATGCAGATGATAAACAAATACATAAAAATGTGCCATATCACTAGCCATCAGGGAAATGCAAATTAAAACCACAGTGAGATGTTACTTCAAACCTATCAGAAGAGCTAAAATGAAAATAGTGACACCACCAAATGTCAGCAAGGATACAGAGAAATTGGATCACTCATCAACTGACGGTATGAATACATTATGATACAGCCACTCGGGAAAAAAAGATCAGCAGGTTCCTATAAAACTAAATATGCAGTTACCATATAGCCCAGCAACGGCACCCTTGGGAATTTATCCCACTTAAGTGAAAATTCAAGCTCACCCCAAAATCGGTACCAAATGTTCATAGCAGCTTTATTTCTAATGGACCCAAACTGAAAACAGTCCAAATATCCTTCAGCAGATGA
This sequence comes from Crocuta crocuta, assembly GCF_008692635.1. Classification (NCBI taxonomy): domain Eukaryota; kingdom Metazoa; phylum Chordata; class Mammalia; order Carnivora; family Hyaenidae; genus Crocuta; species Crocuta crocuta. Next base: position 488,601 of record NW_027528855.1, on the reverse strand, counting down.
ATGGATAAACACGCGGTGGTACATCCGTACCATGGGCTACTATTCAGCAGTACATACATCTTGGATGAATTTCCAAGGCATTATGCTTAGTTGAAAAAAGACAGTCCCAAAAGCTTATACAGTGTGTTTTTCCGTTTATATCACAGTTCTGAAATGCAATACATTGTAATTACTTGGGTTGTTTCTTTGGCTTGATTCTCTTCAGGCTCTTTGACAAAACCCGGCTTGTAAATAAAGAGTTGAGATGATTTGGGCACTCGCTAACATAAGGAGTGTATCATATTCAGTTACCAAATCCAGCTTGCTGTGATCTACACCCAATATAATTATATCATAGAGTTTCAAGGGGCAGAGAAAATGTTTAATCACTAGGTATAACTAGCTCCACTCTACAGATGAGGAAACTGGCGTTCAGAGAGGTTAAATGTTATGCCCAAAAGCATATGGCAAGTTCCTAGTGCAGAATCAGTATCAGCACCATGGAGATATCCTCACTCCAGGCAAGATTTCCCCACTGCTTCACTCTCACACTCCAGCTTGGGGACAGTGCCACTGTTTTCACTGTTTTTGTCAAGAGACCTGCCGGAGAGGTAGTGGTGATGAAGAAGATGACAATGAAGACAGCAGTGACTGCTAACACGCATTGGGGGCTTACTCCATGCCAGGCGCTACTGTCACTGCTTTACATGTAAGATGAACTCATTTAATCCTCAGGACAGTCAACTAAGAGGTGGGTGCATAGGGCTTTTTTATTCGCAGTACTTTTTTACCCCCCTTTTTTTTTTCTGTGTGCCATGTGGCACCCATGTCCTCTGCTGTGGAGGGAAAGTATGTCTTGGAAATGAGTCCAGAAATTGTGGGGTTTTACCATATTTGTTCCCAATCCTCTGAACTACCGTTTTCACTATTATCTTTTCACAAGACCGGTGTGTCTTTGTGAGTACAAGTTCAATAGTGACAGTTACAGCCATACTCTTGGATTGCAGGGACCTAGAAACCTGGACAAGGGGTTTCCATGAGGCGATTGCAGCTATTTCTGTTCCTTCTTGGTGGGAGAACTATCTGGGTGTAAGGCCAGAGCTCGGCACAGCGGTTGAGAATCTCAGCTCCGCCACTTCGCAACCCAGGTCCGAAGGTCAGGCACTTCTTACATCTGGCCCTCAGTTTTTCCATCCACATAACAGGGATAATAACATTCACCTTGGAGGACTGCGGAGGGGATTAGAAACTATGTATATAATGTGGCTGACACAGTGCAGGTAGCCAATTAACTACGGCTAGTATTAGGATGCTCCTGTTTGGTTCCCTGGGAGCCACACGTACAGCCACTCATTTGTCAACATAATCTGTTCCCTCTTTTCCTCAGTGTAAGACTTTTTACTGGAGAGCACTCCTCCTTAAGCACAACAGCCCTGAAAGTCCAGGAGACGATTTTTAGAGAGCTGTGTTACTGTTCAGTGATGGTACTTGAAATACACAACGTTTACTAAGAGGGGAAATTGATGTTGAGGACTTCTTTTTGCTTTAGCGACACCATCTCCTTTTCATGTTCTTTCTAATCTTATTTTGGCTGCTAGTGTCATTCCCGGTTTTAAACCATTCTAGAAGATGCTACAATTCCCTGTATCTGATCTTCAACTTTACCTTCTTCCACATCTTTCTGAAGGCTTTGCTACTGGTGTCTCTAAGTTCATATAAATCTTCAGCTTCAGTTGGTCCATTTGACCGAAATTTAAAGCGATTGTTACATTGCACGTTATTTTGCAAATTGGCAACAATTGAGGGAAACACTCTAATGTATAGGGCAATGCCCAAACTATACCTGCGTCCCCAGTTTCAACAGTTGTGCCGCACCGAGAGCCAGCACCTTGAGCGCCACAAAGGAGGAGCCAAGAGCACTCCCTCCTACTTCAAAACCTCCTTTCAAGGAGCCACTCCCCCCTTGCCTCTCCCATGGCTGCCTGGCCCACTTCTCGCTTTGTTCTCTGCCTCCTACACCATCGGTGAGGTTCCTGGCTCACCCCTTGCTCCTATTTGTTAGACGTCATGATTTCAGTCCTTCCAATGCCCCTCCACAGGCTGACTTGTCCTAGTTCGAAACCTCTGTGACTCTGCAGCTCCTCTCTTTGGGGTGTAGAGGGCTCATTCTTGGCACCTGCTTCCTAGCTCTCAACCCATGACCTTAAATCCTATGAATTNTTTAAAAATGTTTTACTTATTTCTGAGAGAGAGACAGCATGAGCAGGGGAGAGTCAGAGAGAGAGGGACACACAGAATCTGACACAGGCTCCAGGCTCTGAGCTGCCAGCACAGAGCTCAACTCGGGGTTCGAACCCATGAACCGTGAGATCATGACCTGACCCAAAGTCGGACGCTCAACCAACTGAGCCACCCAGGCGCCCCACGGGATCCTTGTGGTAAAGAGCAGTCCACTGTACATTCCTCTCAGCTACCAAAACTCTCTCTTGGTTCAGGAATGTTCACCAGGGAGCCCTCTCCTGGCCACGTGGTACTACTGCCCCAAACTCAATCTCAGCAGGTTTATTATATAAGTGATAACTACAGTATCAGCAACTTCCTCCCTACATCCTTCTCTAGCTATCGAAATCATATTCTCTCTTTTTCCCTTTGTCTTTTTCTCAAACCTCTCCCTTCCCTTCCACTTGAAATTAAGCTTCCTATATGGATCTTCCACATTTACTTTCTTGTCATACTCACTTCCTGTATTAACCAAGATTCTCCAGAGAAACAGATCAAAGGCCTTTGCAGGCAAGGACACTAGGTACACGTCTTTCTGGAGCTGTACCTCCAGACTTCAAAGTATAGATATGCCTGAGCTCCTAAGTTAAGAACACTAGGCACACTGAGCTGCGGCAGGGGGTCCTGACACTGTTACTGCTCGTGTATTTCAATGATGCTTAGTTTTAAAATGATAGCATCTCTTTCAAAAACTGTATTCTGCTGGTCAGGACCAAAACATTCAAACCCTTGCTCTGCAACACACTAGCTATGGGACTTTGGGTAAGTTCATTAATCTTTGCACAACCTGTAAAATGAGAATAATAGTAGTGTCTACCTCACAGGGTTATTGTGAGGATTAAGTGAGAATATGCATGTAAAGTGCCTACCACTCATATATCATAGCTCTTATTGTTCCAAACAACAGAGCTCGATGTTGGCACATGATTCCCACGAATTTCTAGAAATAATACCTGGACTTGAACTCACTGTTGTAAAACTCAGATAATTAGGACTTAGAGGTTAAGGTCAATGACACTCCCTCCTTATTATCAAGAGTACTTTTATCCATTCATCTGTTGATGGACATTTAGGTTGTTTCCACATCTCGGCTACTGTGAACAGTACTGCAATGAACATGGCAGTGCTAATATCTCTCCAAGATTTTCAATTCTTTTGGATAAACACCCAGAAGTGGGACTGCTGGATCATATAGAAATTTTATTTCTAATCTTTTAGGAACTTCCATACAGTTTCCATAGTGGCTGCACCATTTTGCATTCCCACCAACCACGTGCAAGTCTTCCAGTTTTTCCAAATCCCATCCAACATGTACAGTCTTTAGCTTTTTGACAATAGAATACCATTCAGCCTTTAAAAACAAGGAAATTCTTAAAAAATGAAAAAATAAAATAAAATACAAATGAACAACAACAACAAAATAAATGAGGTGCCTGAGTGGCTCAGTCAATTAAGCATATGACTTCAGCTCAGGTCATTATCTCATGGTCGGTGAGTTCAAGTCCCACATCGGGCTCTGTGCTGACAGCTTGGAGCCTGGATCCTGCTTCAGATTCTGTGCCTGCCTCTCTCTCTCTGTCCCTCCCTTGTTCACCCTCTGTCTCACTCTCAAAAATAAATTTTAAAAAACTAAAATAAATTTTAAAATAATAAAAACAAGGAAATTCTACAAAATGTGAAAACATGGAGGAACCTT
>NW_027528855.1:480287-484563 GCF_008692635.1 Crocuta crocuta | reverse complement strand
AGAATGGTGGCTGGGAAGTGGGAAGTTACTAATCAGTGGGCATAGTTTCAGTCATGCAAAATGAAGAGGTTATAAATTAAAAAAAAATAGAATAATAATAAAATTAAATAAAGTTAAAAAATAAATTACTTTTTTAAAAAGTTAATTTACTTATTTTTGAGAGGGAGAGAGCGAGCAAGTGGGGCGAGGGACAGAGAGAGGGAGAATCCCAAGCATGCTCTGTGCTTTCAGCACGGTGCCCAATGCAGGGCTCAGACTCATGAACCACAAGATCGTGACCTGACCTGAAATCAAGAGTTGGTTGTTTAACCAACTCTGCCACCCAGGCAACCCCCAAAATAAATGACCTTTATCAAGGTTACACCACACCCTCCCAGGTGTTTTCCCAAATGAATACTCAACAGCGTATCCACCATCTGATAACGGACATGGGTAAGCCACAGCAGTCCCCAAATTCTGCTGTGAAAATGCCATCTAGTGAGTCCGGAGACTAGGAGCCCACCACACAAATCAGACTTTCCCTGCTTCATCACCCCCTCATGCCTCCCATCCTTACTCTATACCCAGTCATACTCGCCACCTTTCAGAGCCTCTAAAAACTCGTGTTCTCTCTTGCCACTAGGTCTTCTCTCTCTCTCTCTCTCTCTCTCTCTCCCTCCCCCGTCTGTCTCTCTGTATCTCTCTGTCTCTTGTCTGTCTCTCATGCACACACACACATGCACGCACGCATGGGGTGGGGTTGGGGTCTGCCATACAACAGAGGGGACTCTGGACTCCCCATCCCAACATAATCAGAAGGATCCTCAGAGCACAAATGGATAAGCACCACATCAGAAGTTCCCTAGGATCCTGCAAAGTCCCCATATTGGAAATCAGCAAAGGAGTCGGTGCAGTCTGTGGGTTGCCTCAGGGTCATTTTCATCTATTTATATTTTTTTATTTTTTAACTTTTTTAATGTTTATTTTTGAAAGAGAGTTCAAGCACACAAATGGAGGAAGGGCAGAGAGAGAGGGAGACACAGAATCCGAAGCAGGCTGCAGGTTCAGATCATCAGCGCAGAGCCTGATGCGGGGCTCGAACTCACAAGCTGTGAGATCATGACCTGAGCTGAAGTCAGACGCTTAACCAACTCAGCCACCCAGGTGCCCCTATTTATATTTTCTGAGCAGAGAAGGTGGCTGCCCATGGGGCATGAGGGATGCATGCTGAGCCCAGGATCTGTCCTCTTTTCAGTTAGATAATTTGCATTTTCTCCAATGCATTGTGAGGAGTTAGAAGATATTCCAGTGAGTTGACCCTTGCCGGTGGCCATGTTCGTGCCCTGTTACTTGCCATGACGTATCTAATCTGTATGTATTTGAAGATCAGGAAGAAAAACTATGGACGTGCACAAGATTTTTAAGGGATCAGACTTGAGAGCATGAGATTCGTACCAATTTAAGCCTAGCCAAGAGGTAATTGTCTCTCTGGACATACAAAGGGCAGTGGTGATGAATTGTGCGTGCGCTAAAGACACCTAGAGTGAACCGGATTGGGTACTGGGTGGATGCAGCCTGTTGAGAGGTTTGCATGCTGAAAGAAAGGGGTTTTGTGTTTCAGTCTCCAGGACTGATCTAGTGGCTGAAGATCAGAAACTACAGGTGGACAGGCAAAAATTATCTGCAGCTGAACTTTTTACAACTGTGAATGCTAGGAAGGGTGAATCAGATAGCCAGTGCAAGCGAGGGTTTTAAGGATAATTCCTTTACATCAAGACATCTTTCCCCTGAGAATCCCTTGGGACCAAAACCAAAAAAAATCTTTGGAGGGGGGTAGGTTAGCAATCTTCCTGAGCATTTTATAAATTGTTTAATATGTATGGGAAATCAGAAGAGTTACAAGTAGGATTCGGAGTACAATGGTTAAGTACATTAAAAGCAATGACGCCTTCATTAAAAGGCCTCACTCAGAAGTATGACCTGTCTACACTGCCATCTAGGGAATCAAGGACTAGCCAGTGTCCCTTAATTCCGAAGTAGAAAGGTTCTAGCAATGAATAAAGCCTTATCTCTCGTAACAGCATCTCTGGCAACCAGTAGAAACATTTGAGTGGCTTGGCCTCTAGGCCACTGGCGATGGAGTCACCGAACCAGAAGCAGAAAGTAAACAACTGATAGAGGTAAATGGTTTGATAATGAGAATGGATTTTTGAGGGACGCAAAACTATCAGAACATTCTAGTATTATTCAGAGAGCTGTGAAAAAAATTATTTTTCAAAGGAAATCTCTATAAATTTTTAGAGCTTTCATCTAGATTTTCTACTGGGACTCACTAGCCACCTCCCCGTCTTNAGTTATATATATTTAACGTATTTATAATTTAATCTGAATGGTATGCCTTGAATATTCCCATTACACAATGTATCTTGAAATATATACATAGCATATGGTTATTAATAGATATATAACTATGCATTACATCATGAGTAGAAATATGTAAGCCACAAGAGAAGAGAAATGGAGACTCATGCATTGTATATGACTGTTTAAGCAGCAAAATTACCTCATTAGTTCTACTTTGCTAAGGTTAATGTTACAATAAACAGTAAATTCTTGTTTAGCTAAATTTTAACAGCAACTCTTTCTTACATTTTTCTGAAATATAGCATACATATAGAAAATGATGGCACCTGGGTGGCTCAGTTGGTTAAGCATCCAACTCTTGATTTCAGCTCAGGTCATGATCTCACAGTCCGTGAGTTCAAAGCCCCACATTGTCTCTCCCACTCTCTCTCTGCCCTTCTCCAGCTCGCGCTCTCTCTCTCCCTCTCAAACTAAATAAAGAAACATTTTTCTAAAACAAAAAATGAATTAACAAACATCTAAGAAACCTCAACTAAAAATATCCAGATCCCAATTCCAATTCATGAGGGTAGCAGTTTCCCCCACCCCCACCAAGCAATTCTCTAGACACCAACTGAGTGTCCTATGATACAACTCCGTTCCGTCACTATCTACCCAGGAACAGCATCAGATTCCACAGGCTCTGGACTCAGTCTTCCAGGACTGCTCCCTACCTNGTGGCTCCCTTGGTTAAGCTCTGACTTCGGCTCAGGTCATGAATTCCAGCCTCAGGTCATGATCTCGAGGTTTGTGCGTTCTAGCCTCAGGTCATGAACTTCAGGTTTGTGAGTTCCAGCCCTACATCGGGCTCTGGAGCCTGTTGGGACCCGATCCGGAGCCCCACCTCTCTCTTGCCCCTCCCCTGCTCGTGCTTTCTCTCTCTCAAAAATAAACATTTAAAGAAACAATGTAACTGAGGAACAGCCAGGTGGAAGACCTGTCAGGCAAGGTGTAAACAGGGCACACAGCTTCCAGGCCCTCTCCCGGACAGCGCTCCGGTGCCTCCCCATGTTTCCCCCGCCCAGCAGCCCTCCAAACTCCGTTCTTTAGGGTTTATGTGGAGGCTTCACTTTGNTCTCTCTGACCCTCCCCTGCTCACGCTGTCTCTCTCTCTCTCTCCTAGAAATAAGTAAAAAAAAAAACATTTAAAAAAAATCACATTCCTGGTTCTCCAGGCAACCAACGCCCAACCTTAGGCTACCTAAGAGCTTTCCAAAAGGCATCTCATCAACATAACAAAGGATACCTTTCTGGCTCTTACCACAGGAAATTACAAAGGATTTAGGAGCTGTGACAAAAACCAAAGAAGTATGAGAAATATATGTTTGGCCATTTGAATAACCAAATGAAATATGTATTTCTTACAAATCACAATTTCGCTGTCCACCCCCTGGCTTTCAAACGTGGATCCCTTACAGCAAAACTATCAGAAAGTTCAAAAGATGCTGGCACATTGCTAGAATCTCATTCACTCATTAATTATCCAGCCCACAATCATGTCTTATGAATCTGTCTCCCAGGACAAGGCCACTCAGGTTTGCAGGCATCTATTCTAGCTGCTCAGGCCCCCAAGGCAGGAATGGTGTCAGCAGAACCGGGCCTCACCCTTCCGTGCATCTGGTAAACTGGAGCTGAGAGACAAGAGCCTGTCTGGCTCTGAGCCTCTTTTGAGGTCTTAATGCGACATTGGATTTCCCTCATTACATAAGCCATTTATTCATCCCCTTACCCTCAGCTACTGTTTCTCCTTTGCTCCATTTATAGCCCAACCTGCCACCTTTAGAAGGGACATTAGGTTTGGCCACTGCGGTGTGCTAGTTAGCAGGCAGCTGTATGAGTCCCTTAGTCCACGCGTATCCAGAAAAGGGAAGGTGATGTAGGTGCGGAACTGGAG
>NW_027528855.1:476845-480244 GCF_008692635.1 Crocuta crocuta | reverse complement strand
TTTTTAATTTTTTTTAATGTTTTATTTATTTCTAGGAGAGAGAGAGAGACAGCGTGAGCAGGGGAGGGTCAGAGAGAGAGGGAGTCACAGACTGAAACAGGCTCCAGGCTCCGAGCTGGCAGTCAGCACAGAGCCCGACGCGGGGCTGGAACCCACGAACCGCGAGATCATGACCTAAGCGAAAGTCGGACGCTTCACCGACTAAGCCACCCAGTCACCCCGGACCCTCCTTTTAGCGGCACTCTTGCCCATGTGGAGTGTGAGCATACACTTGCGAAGGCGTCTAAGCCAGCCCGTGGCGCCATCATCGCCCCCTGCTTTAGACAGCCCGTTCTAACTGCCCATTCCACTTCTCTACCAAACTAGTCATCTCAGGAACACAGCTCTGTGCCCATTGCTGGACATCATGGACGATAAGGGGTGTTCCCTGGTCTGAGGAAAGGTGGATCAGTGGTCCAAACCAGTACAATGTCATCTATGCCGCTTCTTTTATGGCGCTCCGAGCATTTATTGGCATGTAGCACCGGGTAAGCAAAGCCCAGGCTGGGGTCAGTGTCTAGTCCTGTCAAGGCCCATTTGTGGCCACCCAGGGCTACCGGTGTCAGCCTCACTTGCCTGCTGCGCTCAGGGTCCTCCCACCAGGAAATCCGCCACATAGCCATCTGCACTCTGTCTCTTTTGCTGGCAGACAGAGCAGTTCTTACTGACATCTGGTGCCTCACAGGCTGCAAAAGGGGTATGTGTAGACTCAGTCCCTGTCTGCGTTGCTGCAGACCCCACTGTCTACTTATTTCATGAATCCAAGCAGCCACTTAAGTGAGCACGTGAGGATAGCTGCTTGTCAATTCCAATCACCTTCTAGGCCTGGAGGGGGTTCTTCTGATGGGCAGCAACATGTTGTACTCTAACACACCCCTGAAACTGACATAGGGCTGTGCCCCACATACGCACCCCTTTAGTGAGCCAGATTTCCACTGCCCTCCTCCTTGACCACAGAGCCGGACCACTGGTCACTGCCCACAGGTCAGTAGATAGGCAAACACAGGGGCTTTTCCCACTATTCAATTCTTACATCACTGCTAGGAAAACAGCATGCGATGCAGCCCACCGGGCCAATCTGTTTTTACCTTCTATCAGAGCAGTGGCCTCCCAAACAGTGACATCCGTTCACCCTCAAACTGCCATCCACAAACCAAGCAGCCCTTTGCCTGTTGAGAGCTGTTCATAGGGTGCTGGCCAAGTGATGCTAGAATCTGGCACTTCCTCCTGCAGTTCCGGAGTCAGTCCTATGGGAAAAGAGGCTCCCTGTTAGTGAGCATCCTCGTTGCATTCTCCAGGCAGCATAATCCCATACACAATGTCCATTTGTTTTAAGAACTCTTCTGAGCACTACAATTCCCCATTATACTGTTACTCTAACATCACCCAAGGCTTTGTGGGGATTTCAGGGTTTAAGATCATTTTATGTTCTTCAGTCATCGGGGCAACTTCAATTAATAATGCCCAGCAGCAAGGCAGTAAATACCACTCGAATGGAAATTCTCTAGTCCAAAGTCCCATAGTTGTCACTGGGAGGGGCTCATAGGTTTTGGCCCTAAGCCCAAGTCTCTACGCCCAGAGGGCTATCACACAGAGAATCTGTTCCCACCAACACTCCAGCTTCTATTCCATACTGTGTGGGCTCAGGCAGTCTGATTCCCAGTTAGCATGTCCAATCAACAGTGCCTAAAAGGTGGGTTTTTATGCCTTCCGTTTTACCATATTAGGTAGGGGAGGTGTTCCCCAGTCAGATACAATGTCCATCCCCATAATACAATCAGGTAAGAGAGACACAAGCACTTCACATAAAGCCTATTCACACATTCCAAATCTCCTACAAACATTTACCTTAATTCCATCAATCCTCACATTGCTAAGCATTCCTAACTGTAACATCCCTTAGAACTTCATCCACAGGTTTGGGTTCGATAATGCTAGGTAGGGCTCCACAGCCAGACATAATATCCATTCCCATAGAATATTCAGGTAAAATTGGCACAACTTTTTGTACCTAATACTTCCTTAAACATTCCAGCTTTTATGAGCCTGTCAACACTTATGTGCTAGATCCCCTCCCTAAGGAATGTGGTGAAAACCTCAAGACAAGGGAAGACAACCTGGCTATGTGCACATACGTGACATTCCTCATGATTCTATAACATAGACAATCCCCATTCAGACTGTATGTTACCATATATGGAAAAGAAAGGAGCAAAAATTATACAAAAGGCAACCCCCCGCTGCGCTCAGGGCTCAGCCTTTTTGGGTCTTAGCCCACTGAGCCCGTGCTGGCATGAATAAAGCTGCTTCCTGGAAAGAAAAGTAAGGCTCATTGCCCTGACTCTCTGTGTGTGACTCACCACTACGTTTCAGGGGGCTCACCCAGGAGACAGAGATGGTACTTCACCTTCCTTGTCACCTGGGTATGAACCTCAGGGCACCTCACCTGGCATGAACACACTACTTGATCCATAGAGGACTTGCCCCTCCCAGTGTGTCAGGGCAAGGACCCCAGAAGCACGGTGGAAACCAGTGAGGCCCAGGAATCAGCTCAGGGAAAGCCACCCATCAGCCTGGTAAGAACCCGTGTTCGTTTTGGTAGACCTGCCCCTAAGAGGCAGAGGGGGAGCCTGATCACCTCCCAGAGTTGCCCGAGTAGTTCCATAAGGAACAAAATCGCAACTCCAAGGTGCTGGGTGCTGGGCAGCGGGTTGGAGTCGCTGTGTGACTGTGTGTGAATGAGATGGACCCCAGAAAGTTTCTGACCTGACCAAGGGGCCGAAACGAGTGTTGAGTCCTGATACACAGTTCCCTGGTGACCTCATATGGCTTATGGTGGTGTCAGACTTTCTCAGGAGTCTGATCCAGGTCAGGGCTTGATACTGAACCCGCCAATGCTAAGAGGCACCTGAAATATCTCCGAGAGGAGAGCGGCCAAAAATGGACAAAGCAAGTGTGCATCCTCTCCAAATTAGTCCATTCCTTCCCCCTTTTTTTCTCTCTTGTGCATGAAAGTTGTCTGTTAGGGGGAGGAAATGGGTGGAAAGTAGAGTAAACTGGCTCCCCTAGAATGTATGCTGAGGAATTTCCAAAAGGGATATTCAGGAGATTATGGTGTGAAATTAACCCCTGGGAGGCTCTGACATTCTATGAAATTGATTGGCCATTGTTTGGGGTGGGCTGGCCCTCCGAGGGCTCACTTGATAAGGAACGAGCTGGCCGAGTGTTCAGGGTTGTTTGTGGGGGACCCAGGCCATCCCGACTAATTTCCTTCCATTGACTGTTGGTAAGACCTGGCCCTATCCCAGCCGCCTTGGCTAAAAGTCTATATTGAAGAGAACTGTGAAGTTATGATGGCTC
>NW_027528855.1:464304-476766 GCF_008692635.1 Crocuta crocuta | reverse complement strand
GAAAAACCCATCCCACTGGAAGGGGCTGAGGGGACCCCACCGCCATATGCCACCTGTACCCCTCACTGCCACCTGCGCCTCCAGCCACCCTGGCTGTCGAAACCCCATCAGTCTGTCTCTAGTCCTGAGGCCTCACCATCTCTAGCACCACCGGTCTCTCTGGATGTGACTGGCTCACCCGGACCACTGGTCCTGACCTCATACACCCCTCTCAGAAGGCTACTAGTAGATCAGGTCAGTGGAGACAGTCCCTCCCTGCACCAACACTGGGGAGCCCTACAGATGCCACTGAGGGAAACTAAGGGACCCATCTATTATGGTAACGAAGGCCAGAACCAAGGAGGCCAGCATGTTTTTGTGTATCAACCCTTTACCACTACGGATCTCCTAAATTGGAAGCACCACACTCCCTCCTATACAGGGAAGCCCCAGGCTATGATAGAACTAATGCAGTCCATAATCCAAACCCATACACCTACATGGACAGACTGTTGCCAACTCCTCCTGACCCTCTTTGACACTTAGGAGCGTCGCAGAATTACCCAGGCAGCCCTAAAATGGTTAGAGGAGAATGCCCCGGCTGGGACGCTGGACACCCAGGCTTATGCTCAGGCTCACTTCCCTGGGGAGGACCCCAAATGGGAGCCAAATGACTCACAAGGACTAAATGGTATCAAGAAGCCCTTCTAAATGGCATGAAGAAAGGGGGTTTGGTGAGAAGGCCATAAATATGAGTAAAACATCAGAAGTGTGTCCTGCTTCAGCACGTAGATGACTTAGTGCTGGCTGGAAGGTCCCGGGAAGATTGCATGGAACTCGGCAGCTCCTCACCCTCCTACGGGAACATGGCTATAAGGTCTCAAGGAAAAAGGCCCAAATCTGTCAAAAGAAAGTCAAATACCTTGGCTTTCACCTCACCCAGGGACAGCGCCAACTTTGGCCCAGAAAGAAAACAGGCCATTTGTTCCATCCCAGACCTGTTGACCCGACGTCAGGTCCCAGAGTTTCTCAGGGCCACAGGTTTCTGTAGAATCTGGATACCTAACTTCTTGGTCTTGGCAAAACCCCTTTATGAGGCCACAAAGGGAACAGAGAGGGAACCTCTGTTACGGGAGCAAGTATAGCAAAAGGCCTTTGAAGAGATCAAACAGGCCCTCACCAACACGCCTGGTCTGGGGCCCCTAGACATGTCCAGACTCCAAGCTCATGAACATACTGGCATTGCAGTGGAAGCCCTAACCATTGGGGTCATGGCATCGCATGGTGGCATTTCTCTCCAAGCAGCTTGACTCTGTGGCCCAGGGCTGGCCCCCCTGCCTACGGGCACTGGCAGCCACGGCCCTCTTAGTGACTGAGGCTGACAAGTTCCCTATGGGACAAGAATTCATAGTCCACGTGCCACATTCAGTATTACCTTAACAGAGTACAGGGGACAACACTGGCTAACTAACACCTGGATGATCACATATCAGGAAATGCTATGTGAGAAGCTGCACATTTGCCTAGAAGTAGTGCAGACCCTGAACCCCGCAACCCTGCAGCCTATCGGGCCAGGCCAGCCAGACTGTGCCTGCACTGAAGTCATAGATGAGGTGTTCTCCAGCTGACCAGACTTGAGGGACCAGCCCCTCAAGGACCCCAACGCTGAGTATTTCACCGACGGTAGCAGTTTTGTGATAGAGGGAAAATGCCTTGCAGAGTACTCCGTAGTGCCCATGAATTCTATCACTGAAGCCAAACCCCTGCCAAAGGGGACTTCGGCACAGATGGCAGAGCTCGTCATGCCAACCCGAGCCCTCCCAGTGGCGGCAGAGGTACGTGGTAATATATACACAGACTCTAAGTATACCTTCCCCACCCTCCACGTGCATGAGGCTTATATAAACTCAGGAAGAAAAGACATGAAGTATGGTAAGGAGATCCTTGAACTCTTAGATGCTGTGTGGGGCCCTAAAAGGGTGGCAGTCATGCATTGTTGGGGACATCAAAAGGGAGACACCACGGCTGCACGGGAAAACTGTAAGGCAGACCGAGAAGCAAAACTTGCAGCCTCCAAAGGAACAGCGGAATCGTGGCTTTAACCACCACTCTGTTGCTTTGCCCACCGGCAGAACGCAACCCTAACTACTCACAACACAGATTACCTGGTTTAAGACTGAAAATGGAAGTCACCTCCCAGGGGGATGTGGAAATGTGAAGACGGCCGAGTAGCAATTCCTGAGGCTCTGGCCCCAGCGTCTGTCAGGCAGTCCTAGCAGGAAACCACACTGGCCGGACGGCTTGCCAGACTACATTAGGCCAACATTTCTACGTCCCTCGGCTGTCCATCATGGCCCGAGTGGTATGTGAGCAATGTGAAACGTGTGCCCGGAATCACCCACATCAGGGGCCCAAGGCTGCCTCTGGGGTGCAGAGCATCGGGGGAGCCCCATTTGAAAATGTGATGGTGGACTTCACTGGGCTCCCCCGGGCTCAGGGCTGTGAATATCTGTTGGTCTTTGTGTGCCCTTTCTCAGGCCGGGTGGAAGCGCTCCTTACTCACACAGAAAAGGCACATGAAGTGGCCTGACTTCTTCTAAAACAAATCATTCCTCGATTCGGGATCCCTATAGCTATGGGATCAGATAACCGGCCAGCATTCATGGCTGAGAAGGTGTGGCTGATGGCAAAGGGGTTAAAGATCACCTGAAGTTGCGCATGGCATACCGACCCCAGAGCTCCAGGGAGGTGGAATGAATGAACCGAACCCTCAAGCTGCAATTAAGTAAACTATGTCAGGAAACCCACCTACACTGGGACCAGGTGTTGCCAATTGCCTTGTTAAGAATCAGGTGTAGCCCCACTAAGCAGATGGGGTTCTACCCTTATAAAATCCTTTACGGGCGCCCTCTCCCCATTATCAAGGGCATAAGGAGGATCTAAATGAGAAAGGCAACCTAACCCTAGGGCAAGAGATGTGGGTCCTAGGGTCTACCCTAACCACCTTACACCACTGGGTTAGGGAGCAACTACCTGTGAGTCTGACCACAGACGCTCACCCCTTTGAACCAGGAGACACTGTATGGGTGAAAGGGTAGAATGTGCAACCCCTAAAACCTCTCTGGATGGACCCGTTCACTGTCATTTTGTCCACCCCTACTGCAGTAAAGGTAGCCGAGGTGGGTCCCTGGATTCACCACAGCAGAGTGAAGCCTGCATCTCGAAGCTGGGAGTGCGTTGCTGATCCAGCAATGCCGTGCAAGCTGCCCATGTGGAAGAAGCAATCTGCAACCCCAGAGGCTCCCAGAGACTGTAGCCCTGCTTGAGTCACGCCAGAAGCTGACTGATCTACGCATGGCAGAAGCTTGAGGAATCGACGGTCTGGTAGAATAGACTGTCCTTATTTTCTATGTCTGTTCACTTACTGTGATGCACTGTCACCCTTTATTTCTTGCTATCATTGTGGTTCTTGCTCTACTCTTCACCCTAGGATTGGCTGAGGCCACCTTAGCCAGCTGGGAATGTGGTAAGAGATCTCTGTTAGCCCTCACCTTCCCTTTGGGGATAGGGTGCTTCATTAGTATTGGTTGCTTCTAATCTGGACCCCTTCTGTAGACCTAGATTCTTCATCATGTGACCCATGTATTCGCATAACCAGGCCAGGCCACGGAGTCACTTGGACCTTACTATACCATACCCACTTCTCATGCCAGGGAGAAGTCCTGGCAACCAGCAGACACAATAAGACCACCTATTCTATCTACCAATGGGAGAGTCAGTACACTTGCTTTGACCCACAATACTCTCCCAATGAAGATTAGTTAGAAGGCCTATCCTACCAAGAGGGTGACTCTTGGTCAGCGGGACACAAATTACTAATCCAAAACAACCGATGTCAATGCCGTTTGACATGTGTGCGGTTATAGGTATTGGTCCAGAGGCATTTGTCATATGAAAAAAGTGGGCACTTGCCATAGAGGGCCCAAGGGCTCTTGATATACCATGTGGAAGCTGAGACTGGGAACGGGAATGACGATTCAACAATAAATACCTGTGTGAGGAAAATGGTTTATGTGTCTATATACCTGAGTTTTTATGCCCCAGTTGGAGCTGTGTTTCATGGGCTACTTGGAAAAAAGAAAGCACAACAGCACTCCTCCAGAAGGGGGCTGCTACATCAGGTTGTCAATCAAAGGCCTGTAACCCTGTTAATTTTACCATCATTAACCCAGGAGATTCCAAATGGCAATGGGGTACCCAAATTGGCATCTGGATCCATGAGCGTGGTGGAGACCGAGGGACTGTGCTATATTTCTCAGAGAGTCACAACTGCCCATCCAACCATGTCCCATAAAATTTTCCACTCCTTCTATGAAGAAATAAGAAGTAGCCCCCCCTCATTTCAGTCACAGTAAGGAACTTGTTTCTAGCCCTAGAAGAGACTATAGCCCAGACTCTGATGATCTGAAGACGTATGCGCAGAAACCAACATGGGGGGACAACGGCCATGGGAGGCTAGAGAATTAGATCTCCACGAACCTTATAATGGAACAGAATACCCCAGTCCTGCTCCTGGGGTTTGGCTCCTCAAAACCTCAATTATTGGGAAAAACTGCCTTGCCTGGTGGGGAAGAAAGTTCACCATCTCTGTTGGAAGTTTTGTGTGCGTAGGCCAAAGATTTTATAACTCAGCTGCCTGGGAAACCCAATGGTGGGGGTCCGCAGATCACCTTGAGCCAGATCCCCACCCCTTGTCTAACTTCTCTCCTCTCTGAGAGGCCTGGGACAATGTCAATGCAGCCATCGAATGGTGGGCCCTTGGTAGACTATATTGGATATGCAGGACAGCCTATATACTACTTCCCCCAGGCCAGCCAGGGTCATGTGTGCTGGGAACTATCTGTCCATCTTTCTTCCTGCTCCCACTTGCCAAAGGGGAACATTTGGGAGTCCGAGGGTATGGGGACTGGGACACTCAAAGGAAACAACACGACCTACAAACTGGCAATTGGAAAGATGATGAACGGCCTCCCAAGCATATAATCCAATATTAGGGCCCTGCCACATGGGAAGAGGATGTGTACTGGGGCTACCACACTCCCGCTAACATGCTAAACTGCACAGACTGCAAGCATTTGCAGAAATTATAACCAATAAAACTGCCAGAGCTCTTAACTTACTAGCCAAGCAGCAAACCAAAATGTGCAATGCCATCTATCAAAATCACTTGGCCTTAGATTACCTGCTTGCTTCTGAGGGAGGAGTGCATGGAAAGTTTAACCTGAGCAGCTGCCGCCTAACGATAGGTGATGAAGGAAAAGTCCTAGAGGAGCTCACAGATTGAATGAGAAAGGTTGCTTGTGTCCCAGTCCAGACCTGGGACAGTTGGAACCCCAGGGACTTATTCGGAGGATGGTTTTCAATTCTTGAGGGATTCAAAACCCTCATGGGAATTATTCTCTTGATTTGGGGAGCTGGCTTAATCCTGCCTTGCCTAGCTCCCCTGGTTATATGGTCTGTCTCCAGCCTCACGGAGGCAATGGTCAAAAGAAAAATGGCCACACATGTAATGATGGTATGGAAATATAAACCTCTAAATCAGGATAATGCTCTTTGACCCAAAATAGGGGGTCCGAGCATCAAAGGGGGAGATGTGTAGACCCCCTCCCTAAGAAATGTGGTGAAAACCTCAAGACAAGGGAAAGCAACTTGGCTATGTGCGCACGTGACATTCCTCACGACTCTGTAACATAGACCACCCAACCATATGACTGTATGTCTGTATGTTACCATTTATGGGAGACAAAGAAGTAGAAACTGTACAAAAGGCTGCATCCGGCTGTGCACGGGGCTCAGCCTTTTGAGGTCTTAGCCCACTGAGCCCAGGCTGGCACAAATAAAGCTGCTTCCTGGAAAGCAAAGCGTCGGTGTCCTGACTCTGTGTGTGTGACTCACTGCTACACTTCCACTTTAACATTCTTTCAGTATCATTGTAGCCCAGGTCAGGGCTTCCCCAATGCAATTTGGTACCCTAGTTTGTAGGGCTTCTGTTACCAAAGAGTACTGGAAACTTCTCTTCTCCACCCCCTGACTATTATTTTACCCATTTCTGTGCAAAAGGCTTGGGGTCCTCAGTGAGGGGTCTAGCCAAGAGACCCTGGCCCTTTCTTCAATCTTTTTTTTAAATGTTTTTTAACGTTTTTTATTTATTTCTGAGAGAGAGAGAGAGAGAGAGAGAGAGAGAGAGACAACGTGAGCAGGGGAGGGTCAGAGAGAGAGGGAGTCACAGACTGAAACAGGCTCCAAGCTCTGAGCTAGCTGTGAGCACAGAGCCCGACACGGGGCTCAAACCCATGAACCGTGAGATCATAGCCTGAGCCAAAGTTGGTTGCTTAACCGACTGAGCCACCCAGGTGCCCCTCAATCTTTTTTTAATAAGTAATCTCTACACCCAACATGGGGCTTGAATTCACATCCCCAAGATTGAGTCACGTACTCTACCAATGGAGCCAGCCAGGCATCCCATCTTTTTTCAACCTCTATCTTGATTAATTGACCTAACCACTGCCCCACACGTTTGCTGGCCAGGTTTTTCATTTTCATTTTTGTCTTTCAGCTTAAATTTCTCCAAACAAGGGTAAATAGAGCACACTCATTTGGGGACTTTTACTGTTGGGGGACCTGCAGTGGGTGTCTTTGGCCCTCCCAACCCCATTAATGTCCATTTTATTCATCACATTTCTTAATATTTTTTTTTAAATTTATTTCTAGGAGAGAGAGAGAGAGAGACAGCATGAGCAGGGGAGGGTCAGAGAGAGAGGGAGACACAGACTCTGAAATAGGCTCCAGGCTCTGAGCGGGCAGTCAGCACAGAGCCCGACGCGGGGCTCGAACCCACGAACCGCGAGATCATGACCTAAGCGAAAGTTGGACGCTTAACGGACTAAGCCACCCAGGCGCCCCTATTCATCACATTTCTTAACAGCCATCTAAAAATTTCCACCTTGCTGGGGTGAGGCCTGTGAATCTCCCCTTTCTGTTTCCTTTTTGTTTTGCTCCTTTATTTTTGACTATTTGCTTTATTTACCTTATTTCTTTTTTATTGAATTATAATTGACATACAATATATATTAGTTTCAGTGTACAAGATAGTGATTTAATATTTTTATACATTATAAAATGATCACTACAGTGGGTCTAGTTCCCATCTGTCACCATACAAAGTTATTACAATATTATTGACTACATTCCTTATGTTGTATATTACATCACCATTACTTACTTATTTTATAACTGTAAGTTTGTACCTCCTAATCTCCTTCACCAATTTATTCTGGCCCCCACCCCCTCCCCTTATTTCTTTTTTTGCCTTATTTCTTAACAATCTTTCTTTTGTAGTTTCAAGTTTTTATTTAAATTCCAGCTAGTTCATATACAATGTAATATTGGTTTCAGGAGTAGAATTTAGTGATTCATCACTTACATACAATACCCAGTGCTCATCACAAGTGCCCTCGTTAATCCCCATCACCCATTTAACCCACCCCTCTGCACACCTCCCCTCCAGCAACCCTCAGTTTGTTCTCTATGGTTAAGAGTCTGTTTTCTGATTTCCCTCTTTCCCCCCCTATGTTCATCTGTTTTGTTTCTTAAATTCCACATATGGTGAAATCATATGGTATTCGTCTTTCTCTGACTGACTTATTTCACTTAGCACAATACTCTCTAGCTCCACCCACGTCGTTGCAAATGGCACGATTTCATTCTTTTTCATGGCTAAATAATATTCCATTGTATGTACATAGAATAATGGAATACATATATATACACACATATATATGCATGAGCTGATGGACATTTGGGCTCTCCCCATAATTTGGCTACTGTTGATAATACTGCTACAAACATTGGGGTGCATGTATCCCTTAGAATCAGTATTTTTTTTATCCTTTGGGTAAATACCTAGTAGCGCAATTGCTTAAAAAGTTTCCACCTTGGTGAGCAGAATCCTTGGACTCTCCCCTGACCTTTCCCTTTCTCTTGTTAATTAACCTAATGTTTTTATTAGCATATGTAAGACCCATGAAGGAAAGCTGAGATGGCACATTTAATAAGGCTTCCAGATAGGTTTTTTGGCTTTCCAGCAATAAGGTTAAAAGGGTGGCCATGTGAAAGGGGCCCTGTTAACCACAGCATTTACTGTGACCTGGAAAACGGGCATATTCAGCAGGTGAATATCACGGTCATCATAAAGCCAGCCTCACGTAGTTTGCATAGGAAGCATATCAGCTGCTTCATTTGGAGAATTCCACTTGGCATTCATAGGGGGCGATATAGATGCCCCCTTTTCAGGGTAAACAGATCTTACACTGGCTTTTATCCAGTCCACCAGGCTGGCTGTTCCCTCAGGAATAACCTACTTTGTGTCTGGATCATGTATAGTGTCAGAAAACAAACTCTGCATACTGAATAAAGCAAAGCAGAACGATGAGTTTATTGCAAGGCTTTCAACCTGCAAAGCCTGGAAACCCAAGGCTATGAGAACAATGGGTTCCAGGCTGCTCACAGACTAAGGGATTTTTATGGAGTAAATGCAGAAGTTATTTGGCTTTTTCATCTGATTGGTTAATTAGTGGTCTTCTTCCCTATTTGGATCGGGAGAGCTGAGTCAGGGGAACAAGGAAGTCCAGAGATGGTGTCGACAGTCATGGAATTGGGATTAGCTGGTGTCCTCTGCTGATTTCCGAGAAGAGTTGTAAATTCCTGCAGGCTTCCACTTCCTTTATGCACCCGTGTTGACCATTTCCATTTTGTCCTTGACATGAGGGACTCCATTTTAGTTGTTTCTACAGCAGTACACCTGTGATTGTTCCATAGTCAACTGTGGGTCCTGTATCAACCCAAACATGCTCTTCTACTCTGCAGCATCCCAAACCAATTACACAGCTTTTAAATTAGTTATTCTCATAATCCAAGTTAGTAGGGGTTCCTCAAGTAGCTGATGATACCAGTCCATGGAATGAAACAACTCCTTAACTCTATACCCCCTGGTTTCAATAGTTTCTTGATTTTGTCCTTCCTCTACATTGACTATTTTCTTGATGATCAGCAGTTTTAGAGGTGCTTTCTGTTGTCCCTGCATAGTTTTTTCCCTTTCTAGGCAGTTTTGTGGCCGGTGGTCAAAATTCAGACTACCCAAATCTGATCTGGGTTTAGCATCAAGGGTGGACCCACCACTTTCTTGTATTCTTAGTTTAGGTATTACAGATAACAACAACCAAGGGATTGGATAGTTTGCTTTTCTTCTTAGTTTGCATTTCCTTATGCATCCAGTGAACTAATTCCCAGAAGTTGGATCTATCTCTAAAGTTCATTGGTGACTTTTACCTTTAGTGACTGATGGCAGCACAGTTGCTGCTGCATACCGTGGGTGATCACGTGGCCACCCAGGAATCAGAGGTCTTCATCCCCCACCCTTTCATCCTCTCTCTTCCCAAATCACATGTCTTTTGAGCCAGAGCCATTCTAACAAATCCCATTTCTGACACAAATTAAAATTGTCCAGATCCCAAGTACCATTCATGAAAAGGAGGGGATCCCCCACTACCACCGCAATTCTCCAAACACCAGCCAGCTGTCTTACAATTCAACTGAATCCTGACACTATCTACCCAGAGATAGCATCTGATTCCACAGGTCAAGGGCTCAGTCCTACAAAACTACCTCTCCCACCACTTAAGATGCCAGTCGCAAGCCCACATTATGGCCCATGCTTCTGATCAACAAGCTACAGATTGAAGACTTCCAGGACCCCCTCCTCAGATTGGATTCATTTGCTAAAGTGGCTCCCAGAACTCAGAAACATTATACTTACAAGATCACAGGTTGATTATAAAAGGATATAACTCAGGAACAGCGAGACAGAAGAGATGCATAAGGAAAGGGAAACGGCAGGGAGCTATTCTGCCCTCTACAGTGCTACTCTCCCAGCAACTCCACATGCTCACCAACTGGGAAGCGCTCCAAGCCCAGTCCTTTTGAGTTTTTATGGAGGCTCCATGATTGGATCACTGGCCATTGTTGACTGAACTCAATGTCTAGCCCCTCTCCCCTCCTTGGGGGTCAGGGTGTGGGGCTGAAAGTTCCAACCCTCTAATCACCAGCTCGTTCTCCATCAACCAGCCCCCACACTCAGGTTTCCAAAAGTCTCCTCATTAACATAACACAAGATACCTTTATGGCTCTTCCCACAGGATATTCCAAGGGTTTTAGGACCTGTGAGCCAGAAACTAAATATACATAAGAAATATACATTTGATCATTCATATAACCAAAATATATTTCTCATAAGTCACAATATCGCATCAGCCAAATTAAGATTACTGCTGTTACACAGAAGCACAGCTGTATCCTCCCCAGATCACCATAACCCCTTGAAAGGTGTCACTGTCCTAAATTGTATAGTAACTTGCCTTGCTTTTTTTTATGGTTTAACCTCCTATGTATTCAGTTCCAAACTTTTTCAGTATAGTTTTCCATGCTCTCGAATTTTCTATAAACTGGAATCTCTATGTCTCTTTGTGGGCTTGCTTTTTTTTCCCACTCAGCGTAGTAGCTGTAAGATCCACTTATGTTGTGCTTGGCTGCAGTTGTACATTATCATATATACGTTTTGTTGCATTGTTGTATACTATTGCTGTATACAATTGTTGTATTCTACAATTTACTCATACATTCTACTGATGGTCATTTGGTATGTTTCCAGTTTTGGGCAACTTGAAGAACTATATTATCATGGTCATAAGCGTGTATTGATTTAGGAAACATACACAGCAGTAGACTTCCTGAGTCATTGTTATACTTCATTTTCATCAGAAAATATCAAATTACTTTCCAAAGCATTTGTATCAGCTTTTACTCTCACTAAAGTGAGATCTCATTTTGTTTGGTTTGAGTTCAGGATTTGTCAGCCTAGTACATGTGCCTGGAGATCTCTAGGAATATATAAGAGCTGTCAAAGCTCCCTATTGACATGTAGTTCCCAGGTCTTCTGTTTATATTTCTGTGTATATTTTTGTTATTTGCCCCAACTGGTATCACAGCCTCACATAGCTGTGAGGTGAAACAATCACTACTGTTTTCAACAAGTGTCTTGGAGTGATGGCTTTTCCTGAAGACTGAACTCTGAGTCTGGTCAAATAATGACAAGTTCCGTGAATAGGTCTTTTCTAGGGACCTTCCAGACAAGTCATATAGTGACCATTTTCAGGGGATGGGAACTTTTGAGGAGTTAAAAAACTAGTGCGGACATCCAGTGGCTGCAAGGATGCTAGTTTTCACAGCTTCCAATGGCTATGAGGCTACTGGTTGTCAAAGCTATCACGGAACTGTGGAGAGGTAGATGACAACAGAAGTTTAAAAGCCATAAACCCAGGGTTCCTGGGTGGCTCAGTTGGTTGACTGACCAACTCTTGATTTCTACTCAAGTCATGATCTCCCAGTTTGTGTGATCAAGCCCCACGTAGGTCTGTCAGCACAGAGCCTGCCTGGGATTCTCTATCTTCCTCTCTCTCTCTGCCCCTCCCATGCTTGTTCTCTCATTCTCTCTCTCTAAAGAAAGAAAGAAAGAAACATTTTTTAAAAAGCCACAAACCCTAGGCATGCCTGAGTGGCTCAGTCGTTTAAGCGTCGCACTCTTGATTGAAGCTCAGGTCGTGATCTTGAAGTTCATGAGACCAAGTCCCGTGTCAGACTCTGTGCTGGTGGTAGGGAGCCTGCTTGGGATTCTCTCTCTCCCTCTCTCTCTGCCCCTCCCCTGCTCATGCTTTCTCTTTCTCAAAATAAATAAATAAACATTAAAAACAAGTCAATAAAAATAAAAGCCACAAACCCCATTGTTCTTATTGAGATACAGCAGTTTTTCTTGAATAAACACTCCTAAAATTGTTGTAATCCTCTGGTTAATTTTCAGAGTTCTAAAAAAGTTGATCTTGACTTTTTTTTTTCTTTTTGCCAGAATTTTCATTGCTTTTATGGAGAGGCAAGATTTATGGTGGTCCTTAGTCTGTCATTCTGGACATCTCCACTATTACTGTGTGACTTTAATAAATACCTTTTTTCAGATTAAAGTTTTTTCTTGTAGTCCTAGTTTGCTAAGAATTTTGATCATGAAGGATGTTGAATTTCCTCACAATTTATCTGCATCTATTGAGATGATCATATGATTTTTCTCTTTTAATTTGTCGATGTGGTGAATTACACTGTTTGGCTTTCTAGGGGTAATCTTGTATTCCTGACATATATCCTATTTTCTCAGGATGATTTATCCTGCTTTTTTATTGCTGAATTCTATTTGTTAATATTTGCTTAGGGTTTCTGCATCTGTTACACGAAGGAGATTGTCCTCCACTTTCCCTTTCGCTGAATGTTTTTGTCCATTGGTATCAGGATTGTGCTAGCCTCATGAAACAAGCCAGGGAATGT
>NW_027528855.1:464025-464166 GCF_008692635.1 Crocuta crocuta | reverse complement strand
GGAATGTTCACTCATTTTCTGTTCTCTGAAGCTTTTCTGAAAAGCTGGAATTTTTTCTTGTTTGAATATTTGGTAGAATTTGCCAGTGAAGCAAGCCATCTGGGCCTGGAGTTTTCTTTGTGGGAAGGCTCTTGATTACTG
>NW_027528855.1:460080-463993 GCF_008692635.1 Crocuta crocuta | reverse complement strand
ACTTTTATATTTTCTAGGAATTCATCCATTTTATGTAAATTTTGTAGTTTATTGACATACAGTTTTTCATAATCATTTCTTATTATTAATTTGATATCTGAGACAACTTTGGTGACATCCTTTTCGTTTCTGACCATGGATATTTTCCTGGGCAGGTAGAAAAAATATATGATTTCTATGTATAAAAAGCTTTTATTCTGATAACTGAATTTTTTTTATAAATACGACTTACTTTTAAAATTCCTTATACTGGGGCGCCTGGGTGGCTCAGTCGGTTAAGCATCCGACTTCGGCTGAGGTCATGGTCCCACNGGTAACAGTTTCTTGAGTTCCTGCAACTCAGTGCTTCTTTCCAAATAAGATATCATATGGAAAATTCTAAGTAAATTATCACCGGTTTTGTAAGATTCATGGGAAAAAATGTTTTTGAATTCATATTTTGCCAATAATTATTTTTCATGCCATTTCCTCAGTCTTTCTTCTAACGTTCCATTCCCCTTGACAAACCCTGTATTTGAGCCGTATTTCTCTGGTGCTGTCCCATAAACACATCATACTCTCTCGTCTCTAGTCTTTGCTTCTGCCATTTCCTCTATCTGTATGGCTTTTCCTCACCCATCTTCACCTGCCAGAGTCCTAGCCTTTTTCACACAGGCAACTATTCCTCCTGAGATGAGAGAATTTCACTCTCTTCCTACAACCCCTTTATCCTTCCACAAAGGCACAGCCGACATAGCATTCTCTCTGACATGATTTCAGGGAGGCAGAGCTACGCAGAGAGGCAGAATGAGAGGATCAAAATGAACACAAGGAACATGGAGATTCGGGAGATGTCCCCCGTCTATAATAGAAATAGAAACATTCCAACTTCCCTAGGTTTTGTTCCTGTGTGTTCAGCTGTGGGTAGCTCAAGGCAATTCCCTTTGGGAGAGCACGGTCTCTCTGTGACACTGACATAAGGGTTTGAAGGTACCAGTTGTTTGTTTCTCATCCTACCTGAACATCTTGCTCTTTCAGAAAGTTTTGATGCACAAGCAATATCAACATCTGTTTCAAGGATCTCTGCTGGAATTGCAGCTTCACACAGCCAAATTGCCTATGTTTCCATCAAGGAAATGGCTATTTATTTTATGCAGCCATCTGGGCTCTAACTAGGATGTTTTGTCATTTGTGGTCTTGTTTTCTGGCTTTTTCTTTTAAGGATAAAAATTTGATGACTTCATAAGCAATTTCATTTGTCAATAATATATATACAGCATATATATTTTCAAACTTATGAATAAATGTTCCCTAAGTTCTTTACAATGTCACTGTGGTAATAAATATTTTGATCTAGCCTTCTCTCTTCCCTTCCCCTCCCCCAGCGGCTGTTATTTGGATCTATAACATTTACACTTTGGTGAAAAACAAGTCAATAAACTTCACAGGGCCCATATGCGGCGGCCTGGAGACGTCTTGCAGGGCTCCGCTTCCTCTGGGAAAGCAGGCTCTGTGGAGACTCAACACACTACCAAATGGAGCTCTCCCCTACCTTCCTACCTCTCGACAGTCCATCAAGCAAATGGCTTAGCTTATCACTTTAATAAACACTCTCATCATTTCAAACATTAGAAACTTTTCTGCATCTTTTATGGTGGCTTCTCAAGAGGAATATCACAAATGACTTGGGGCTAGAGGATAATCCCAGTGACTACCAGGGTAGAGGACATCAGAGGGAGAGGGGAATTGATCTGAAGACAATTTGTTTTTTTTAAGATGCCACCCCCCCCCATTTTTGAAGTAAAATAACTCAGAACTAGGACTTTTACAAAGTCTTTCTTTTTTGAAAGTTTTCTTATTTGAAAAGAAAACACAGGATACTCCCATTGACAACACATTTATTTTCTCGTCTCTCTGGCATTCTCGCTTACCTGGAACAGAGCCATATTTTATTTTCAAGGAAGAACCTTGAAAGACCTGTAAGCATCCCAAATAAATGTTGCAGAGTTCACACCCCAAAGCTTATAGACTTTATTCATAGAATAGTACTTCACCCACACTCTATTTACTCTTACATTACACACAATTATATCTGGTTTTCCAGCCCATTGCAGATTAGAATCAGCCAATTAGAATGAAGAGAGGAACTGCCAGGGGAGAGTTATAAATGTTATCAATAGAAGACACAAAACTAAAAATTCACAGCAGTTCTAGGGCATTTAAAATTGGGCAAAAAGCTCTTTACACCTTCATACCCATGAGAGCACACTGTGTTACAACCCAGTGCAATCAGCGATGTTTATAACGATAACTTGGAGTCATCAAGAGGATGCATTATGTACCGGATTCTCTCTGTAGGAGAGCAGAAAGTGTGTAATATATTTTAGGAAGATTTCCAGCCGAAATGATTAACATTTTAAAAGGTAAGGTTCAGCGATATAGAATGGTTTACTGAAACCTGGATTATTGAAATCACCTCCTACCTGGTTTTCTGTCTCCAATATCTCCACCCAACCCCCAACTACCCACCTCCATCAAGTCAGCCTTTCGGTTATTACACGATTAATTTTCCTAAAGGAAATAGCTCTGTTCAAATTAATTCCACATTCAGGAACCTCCAATGGTTCCTCTACACCAATACAGCCAATACAATAAAATATTCAGCTTATCATTTAAAGGCCATCCACACTACGGCTGCAATCTTATCTATCTTTCCAGCTTTATCTACCACCATTCCTTCCAAATATTCTGTTCTCCAGCCTAGTGGTTCTCACAGTGTGGTCTCTGGACCAGCAGCAGCAGCAGCATTATCTGGGACCTTGTTAGAAATGTGGATTATTGGAAGTCACCACAGAACTACTGAATCAAAACCCCTAGGGGTGGGGTCTATTAGGGCCTTGCAGCTAATCCGGATGTACCTCAAGTTTGAGAACCACCAGTCTAGCCAATATGAACTGGCCATTACATAATTTTACTTTACCTCTCCTACCTCTGTGGTTTACTCCTGGTGCTTCCTCTGTCTGCAGTTCCTCTTGCCTTTTCACCCTTATAAAATCCTACATATTCTTGAAAAATATCTCTAATGATCTATCCTTTAGAGAGTAGCCTATAGTCTCCCGAATGAGGTACAAATTCTCCTCTATAGCCTCACAAATATTTAACTGCAATTCATTCATCCATTTTTCTGTTCAACTAATATATATTTTAAAGATTTTATTTTTAAGTAATCTCTACAACCGGTGTGGGGCTTGAACTTACAACCCCAAGATCAAGAGTTGCATGCTCTACTGACTAAACCATTCAGGCACTCCTCTGTTCAACTAATACTCACTTAAGTTGGCCATGTGCCAGGCACAGGGTACTGGGGATACAGATGGACCATGAAACAGGAAGTTACCCCACAGTATTCCATGCACCTAACTGTGAGACACAGAAAAGAGACATCTCTCCCAGACATGGGGGCTTGACAATACTTGTTACAGAAAGTGTCATCTGAACTGGGTATTAAAAAAAAAAAAAAGATGAGTAGAGAATTTCAGCAAAGAGTATTTAAAAAAATAAGCAACGCGTCATCAAGAACTATTTTAAGTAAAAATCTATACATGACATAAAAGTATAGAGTTGAGTAGCGTAAGAGTATTTGCTTACACTGGCTAGCTTGGAGCCACGCCCTTTAAAGGGCATCCAGTTGCATGAGTCCTTGTTTCCTATGGTTTCAACAAATGGCAACAGATATTGATCCAGATCTAAAGTTCAGATCTACCTTAGGGGTCAGGTGCTCAGATGAGTTCATACTGCCATATGCTGTCATTTTCTAATATTTTACTTCTGGATTGGTTTTTACTTTGCAAAGTAGAAATTATTTTTATTAATTTATACCATCTGTATTTCTTTAGATTTACACAGATATTAACCAATTTCTTTACTCACATGC
>NW_027528855.1:456059-459779 GCF_008692635.1 Crocuta crocuta | reverse complement strand
CATTGGTGAGAGTCTTTTGATAATAAACACCCAATTTGTTTTTCTGAAAATATCTTTAATTGCCTCAGTTTGAAAAATATTTCTGTTGTGTGGACAACCTAGGTTGATGATTATTTTCTCTTGGCCTACTGAAGATATGATTCCCCCTCCTTCTCACTTAGATTTCTGCTATTGAAATGTTATTCATCATTGGCATTCCTTTTTGGGTGATTTATCTTTTCTCTCTTTTTCTCAGATGTTCTGTGGGTTCACTTCAGTAGCCCCAGATGAGAGCTTTTTTCTGCTTTGGACTCATTTTGGTTTCCTGGACCTGAGAATTGGTTTCTTTCAGCAATATGGAAAAATTGAAGAGTTAGTTCTTTCATATGGCCCTTTCTTCTATTATCTCCAACAAAAGCACCAATGACATCAAACTTCTTCCACATTTCCTATCACTTTGTCTTTCTGAACTATAGTCTAGAGAATTTCTTTGGTCTGTCTTCCAATTCATGAATTTGCTTTCCAGCTGTGTCTAATCTTCTGATTAATGCAGTCATTACATTTTAAATTTCAATTATTTTAAGGTGATTTTCTAACTCTCTTTTGTACTTTTTTTTGTATTCCTTAAATTATTTATTTACATCAAAACAATTCAATTTGTTTTAAAATTTTAAAAAATGAACGAGGAAGTAACTTTGGGGACTATTTAGTGAAATCATTTAATTTTATGTGTAAGAAAATGAGACCTGATCAGATAAGACACCATTTCAAGGTCACACAGTGAATTAGGGCAAAGCAAGACTTGAATCTAACTCTTCTGACCTCTAATTCCAGGTTCATTCCTCACACTCCAATTCTGAAAGAATACTGAGGTTCATTAACACGGTAAAAAGGTACTTCCCAAAGCTCTCCTTTTTTCTTTTTCTTCTCTCTATGCCTTTTTTAGAATAGTCTGATTTCTCTTAGTGTCAGCTAAATCTCTTCTAAGCCCTGATTTCAAAGGCCCCCTTTTAACTGATTTCCTTTTTACATTCAACTTATCTTTTCCAAGATAACATGGAATGTGCCTCAGAAAAGAGATGGGGGACACCTGGGTGGCTGAGTTGGTTAAGCATCTGACTCTTGATTTTGGCTCAGGTCACGATCTCATGGTTCATGAGCTCAAGCCCCATGTCAGGCTCTGTGGTGACAGTATGGAGCCTGCTTGAGATTCTCTCTCTCCCTCTCTCTGTCTCTCCCTTGTTTGCTCACACACATGCTCTCTCCCTTTCTCCCTCTCTCTCTCTCTCTCAAAATAAATAAACATTTTTGGGGGCAACTGGATGGCTCAGTCAGTTGAGTGTCCAACTTCATCTCAGGTCATGATCTCACAGTTTATGAGTTTGAGCCCCGCATCAGGCTTTCTGGTGTCAGCGTAGAGCCCGTTTCAGATCCTCTGTCTCCCTTTCTCTCTGCCCTTCCCCTGTTTACTCTCTCTCACTCTCTAAAATAAATATCAAATAAATAAACAAACAAACAAACAAACATTTTTTTAAAAGAAAAGAGAGCAGGTACAATTCCATACATGTAATTACTTAGACTAAGCATTTCTATGTAACACATCGAATTAATCATTCTAAAACTTGCTCCAATCTTGTCGCCATACCACACTTCCCAGGTTAGAAACCATCCTCATGGCTATGACCTCTGGGCTTCTCACCAATCCCGAGACAGGTATGCTGAGGTTGTTATTAACCCAAAACTGGATACACTGGAAACTAAAAAAGCAAATATCCTCTCTTATACCTAATTTCATTTCTGTAATTTTTAAACTTATTTTCTTTAAGAGGGGCCCCCAAGCAGTATAAGCTATGGGCCTTATAAAACCTAAATCTGATCCCGATAACCCTCATTTTACAGTAGCAACTGAGGCTAAGTGAAATTAAGCCACTTCCCTAAGATTTAATGGCCATTAAATTATGTGCATACAACGTGACCTACTTAATTATTCTGCAGTCAGTGTTTTTTCACATGCAATCATGGCGAAACTTCCCAAATTCGAATACATTTCCAGATAGTTGATGACTGAGTTAAGGTGACTTGGTGGTAGAATATCCTGAAATAGTCATTGATGTTTTCCCACACCAACATGTCCTGGCATCACTCAAGCCCAAACAGCTAGAGAATTCCACATATGTTGCCTTCACGTTAAGACTGTCACTGCAAAGATGTAAAAGAGAAAAACATGTGATGTTCCCCATTTGAGTTTTGGCTTTTGAAGCCCATGGCAGAAATAATGAATGGAAGGTGACAGCTTGGTAGGAGTTCTTGCACCACCACAGCATGGGAGTAGCACGGAAAACTTCTGGAAACACTGGGGGCAAATTAGATCCTGAGACAGCCCCAAATGGTGTGAGAGAAAGAGAGCAGGATGACGGCCCCTTACTCCTAGGAGAAAGTATGAGCTGGTGGGCGCAAAAGAGTCATGTGGCTGTGAAGAAGGGACAGCGCCAGATACAATGTCACAGACCGTATGGTGGGGGGCCGGAGGAGATGCAGCTGTCTCAGAGAGTGCTGCATGGAGGCGAGAGTGGACAAGAACCACGGGGGATGGCATACATCCCACCCGCAGCTGGCACGCCTCCCCTTTCCCCATGCCATCAAGTTTTCTAAGCCTCCTGTAAGCTAGCAGGCAGTCACGGAAGAGAATGAGGAGGAAGATGCTGATTTGAGCTAAAATCTAAAAGTGGCCGAGATGACACTGTCGTATCTGGAAGATCCAGGACTTAAGAAGCTAAATTCACTTAATGGAAGCAGTCAGCTAACTTGTGCAACTGAGTTGTGTGGACTATCAAATTTGCAGACACTATATAATTATTTTTAAACCAAACATTACTACATTGGCTGATGAAGATGTGATTTAGGAGAAAAAGCTTCTATTTAGAATCAGAAATTCTACCTTCAAATCCCAGCTCTGCCATTTACTAGCTTTGTGATCTCGAGCAAGTCATTTAACCTCTCAGAAACTCCGTTTTCTCATGCACATGATGGAATCCCTATCCTGCCTTCACCTCAGTGCTATCATGAAAATGAAGTGAAATCATAAAGGAGAAAGNCATTGGTGAGAGTCTTTTGATAATAAACACCCAATTTGTTTTTCTGAAAATATCTTTAATTGCCTCAGTTTGAAAAATATTTCTGTTGTGTGGACAACCTAGGTTGATGATTATTTTCTCTTGGCCTACTGAAGATATGATTCCCCCTCCTTCTCACTTAGATTTCTGCTATTGAAATGTTATTCATCATTGGCATTCCTTTTTGGGTGATTTATCTTTT
Organism: Crocuta crocuta; assembly: GCF_008692635.1. Classification (NCBI taxonomy): domain Eukaryota; kingdom Metazoa; phylum Chordata; class Mammalia; order Carnivora; family Hyaenidae; genus Crocuta; species Crocuta crocuta. The sequence goes on along the minus strand of NW_027528855.1, from coordinate 456,485 downwards.
CTCTCTTTTTCTCAGATGTTCTGTGGGTTCACTTCAGTAGCCCCAGATGAGAGCTTTTTTCTGCTTTGGACTCATTTTGGTTTCCTGGACCTGAGAATTGGTTTCTTTCAGCAATATGGAAAAATTGAAGAGTTAGTTCTTTCATATGGCCCTTTCTTCTATTATCTCCAACAAAAGCACCAATGACATCAAACTTCTTCCACATTTCCTATCACTTTGTCTTTCTGAACTATAGTCTAGAGAATTTCTTTGGTCTGTCTTCCAATTCATGAATTTGCTTTCCAGCTGTGTCTTCTCTTCTGATTAATGCAGTCATTACATTTTAAATTTCAATTATTTTAAGGTGATTTTCTAACTCTCTTTTGTACTTTTTTTTGTATTCCTTAAATTATTTATTTACATCAAAACAATTCAATTTAAAATTTT
>NW_027528855.1:451287-455865 GCF_008692635.1 Crocuta crocuta | reverse complement strand
AAAAGGCATTTCCCAAACCTCTGCTTTTTTCTTTTTCTTCTCTCTATGCCTTTTTTAGAATAGTCTGATTTCTCTTAGTGTCAGCTAAATCTCTTCTAAGCCCTGATTTCAAAGGCCCCCTTTTAACTGATTTCCTTTTTACATTCAACTTATCTTTTCCAAGATAACATGGAATGTGCCTCAGAAAAGAGATGGGGGACACCTGGGTGGCTGAGTTGGTTAAGCATCTGACTCTTGATTTTGGCTCAGGTCACGATCTCATGGTTCATGAGCTCAAGCCCCATGTCAGGCTCTGTGGTGACAGTATGGAGCCTGCTTGAGATTCTCTCTCTCCCTCTCTCTGTCTCTCCCTTGTTTGCTCACACACATGCTCTCTCCCTTTCTCCCTCTCTCTCTCTCTCTCAAAATAAATAAACATTTTTGGGGGCAACTGGATGGCTCAGTCAGTTGAGTGTCCAACTTCATCTCAGGTCATGATCTCACAGTTTATGAGTTTGAGCCCCGCATCAGGCTTTCTGGTGTCAGCGTAGAGCCCGTTTCAGATCCTCTGTCTCCCTTTCTCTCTGCCCTTCCCCTGTTTACTCTCTCTCACTCTCTAAAATAAATATCAAATAAATAAACAAACAAACAAACAAACATTTTTTTAAAAGAAAAGAGAGCAGGTACAATTCCATACATGTAATTACTTAGACTAAGCATTTCTATGTAACACATCGAATTAATCATTCTAAAACTTGCTCCAATCTTGTCGCCATACCACACTTCCCAGGTTAGAAACCATCCTCATGGCTATGACCTCTGGGCTTCTCACCAATCCCGAGACAGGTATGCTGAGGTTGTTATTAACCCAAAACTGGATACACTGGAAACTAAAAAAGCAAATATCCTCTCTTATACCTAATTTCATTTCTGTAATTTTTAAACTTATTTTCTTTAAGAGGGGCCCCCAAGCAGTATAAGCTATGGGCCTTATAAAACCTAAATCTGATCCCGATAACCCTCATTTTACAGTAGCAACTGAGGCTAAGTGAAATTAAGCCACTTCCCTAAGATTTAATGGCCATTAAATTATGTGCATACAACGTGACCTACTTAATTATTCTGCAGTCAGTGTTTTTTCACATGCAATCATGGCGAAACTTCCCAAATTCGAATACATTTCCAGATAGTTGATGACTGAGTTAAGGTGACTTGGTGGTAGAATATCCTGAAATAGTCATTGATGTTTTCCCACACCAACATGTCCTGGCATCACTCAAGCCCAAACAGCTAGAGAATTCCACATATGTTGCCTTCACGTTAAGACTGTCACTGCAAAGATGTAAAAGAGAAAAACATGTGATGTTCCCCATTTGAGTTTTGGCTTTTGAAGCCCATGGCAGAAATAATGAATGGAAGGTGACAGCTTGGTAGGAGTTCTTGCACCACCACAGCATGGGAGTAGCACGGAAAACTTCTGGAAACACTGGGGGCAAATTAGATCCTGAGACAGCCCCAAATGGTGTGAGAGAAAGAGAGCAGGATGACGGCCCCTTACTCCTAGGAGAAAGTATGAGCTGGTGGGCGCAAAAGAGTCATGTGGCTGTGAAGAAGGGACAGCGCCAGATACAATGTCACAGACCGTATGGTGGGGGGCCGGAGGAGATGCAGCTGTCTCAGAGAGTGCTGCATGGAGGCGAGAGTGGACAAGAACCACGGGGGATGGCATACATCCCACCCGCAGCTGGCACGCCTCCCCTTTCCCCATGCCATCAAGTTTTCTAAGCCTCCTGTAAGCTAGCAGGCAGTCACGGAAGAGAATGAGGAGGAAGATGCTGATTTGAGCTAAAATCTAAAAGTGGCCGAGATGACACTGTCGTATCTGGAAGATCCAGGACTTAAGAAGCTAAATTCACTTAATGGAAGCAGTCAGCTAACTTGTGCAACTGAGTTGTGTGGACTATCAAATTTGCAGACACTATATAATTATTTTTAAACCAAACATTACTACATTGGCTGATGAAGATGTGATTTAGGAGAAAAAGCTTCTATTTAGAATCAGAAATTCTACCTTCAAATCCCAGCTCTGCCATTTACTAGCTTTGTGATCTCGAGCAAGTCATTTAACCTCTCAGAAACTCCGTTTTCTCATGCACATGATGGAATCCCTATCCTGCCTTCACCTCAGTGCTATCATGAAAATGAAGTGAAATCATAAAGGAGAAAGCGTTTTTCAAAATGTAAAGTTCTCGGGGTACCTGGATGGCTCGGTCGGTTGAGCATCCGACGTCAGCTCAGTTCATGATCTCATGGTTCGTGGGTTCGAGCCCTGTGTCGGGCTCTGTGCTGCCAGCTAGCTCAGAGCCTGCAGCCTGCTTCAGATTCTGTGTCTCCCTCTCTCTCTGACCCTCCCCTGTTCACGCTGTCTCTCTCTCTCTCTCAGAAATAAATTTTAAAAATTACAAAATGTAAATTTCTCTACACCAATTAGGTGTTATTACCTGTCACACATTTCTTTTCATTCATCTTGTACCACCCTTTTATATTTTTAGATATTGTCAGTGTCTAGAGAAACATCTGCTTTGTAAATATGTTATGTTCCTTTTTCATAGAATATACCCAGAGATACGTGAGTGAGATAGCACAGGTCCTCACTCTAACCCTGGCGTCCAAGACAGCAGCTGGGTGCTGGGTGCTGGGTGCTGGCCAGAGGCAAAGCTGCCAGCTTTTCCAGTGAATTTCATCACTTATGGCCACCGTAACAAATGTTCACAAATGTAACAGTTGAAAGCAATACAAATTTATTATCTCATAGTTCCAGAGGTCAGAAGTCCAAAATGGTCTCAGTGGGCTCAAATCAAGATGTCGTCAAGGCCATATTCCTTCTGGAGGCTATAGAGAACCCGTTTCCTTCCCTTTTCCAGCTCCCAGAGGCCACCCGTATTCCTTGGCCTATGGCTTCTTCCTGCATCTTCAAGGCCAGCAGCAGAACATCATTGAATCTCTCTGCTCCTGAGCCTCCCACCTCCCTCCTTCAAGGACCCTTGTGATTATATTGGGCCCACTCCCAATAAATCAAGAAAACCTCCCCATCTGAAGGTTTGTCCTCTGAATCACATCAGCCAATTCCCCTTCCCATGTGTATTAGTCTTCTGGGGCCACCATTACAAAGTACACACACTGGGTGGCTTAAAACCACTAAATATACTGTCTCCCAGTCTAGAGGCTGGAAGACTGAAAGTCAAGGTGTCATCGGCCATGCTCCCTCCAAAGACTCCAGAGGAGGAGCCTCCCTTGCCTCTTCCCACTTCTGGCTCCTGGGAGTCACAGGTATTCCTGGGCTTGCAGCTGTAGCACGTACACGTCTGCCTCCATGATCACATGGCACTCGCTGTTCTGACGCTCCCGTGTCCAAAATTCTCTCTTCACGCATGGGCACCAGTCATCCAGGGTTAAGGGCTTTCCGCTACAATCTGACTTAAGTACATCGGCCATGATCCATTCCCAAATAAGGTCACATTCTGTGGCATCTGGGATTAGGAGATCAACATGTCTTCAGTGATGGGGGACATAAGTTGATCCTTAACACCATGTAAGGTACCGTATTCACAGGTTCTGGGGGTTAGGACATGGACATCTGGGGGCTTAGTGTCCTGCCCAATGTATCCAGACTCTCCAGACAGCTTCGCCTATCCACGCTGTGAAGACCTCCAGGCCTCACGGGAGAGGCCAGGGCCAACCAGCAAGGACCACTGTGGTGACAGGGAAAGAGTCCCTCCCTTGCCAGACTGGATTCAGGTCGATCCCTGCTCCTTGCAGTCGGAGAAACTTAGAGCAAACCCTTTTGCCTCCCTGAGTCTCGGTTACATCATCTCGAAACGGGCCTCATAACCTCCAGTTCCCAAGGGTAGATGCCACGATGCCCTGAGGCAAGTGTGGAAAGCACACGTGAAGTGGGGGCTGCTATCATGTGTCCCCACGCCCCAACTTTTGAGAAAGAAAGTAACACTTTGTTCCACATAATTAATCTCACTAATACTTCTATTGTACTTTGAAACAGCAAATTTTTTTTCTGTGTGACCAGCTGGCCCGGCCAAGGCAGAGTGAGAGCTGAATGAAGAAGCCACAGGCCAGGTGAGGGCAGGGACCACTCCAGTGGCCCACGGCCTCCCCTCCTGGCTTCTCCTTTTTGTCCGCCTGTGTTCCCTGGTCTTGTGACTGAAAGCCGCAAAGGATGTCAAGCCCTAGGGAGACCCTGAAACCAAGGGCTGAAGGTAGTTCTGAACATGCAAAAGACCCTAGACTTAAAATTCTAAATTTAAGAAAGAAAGTCTAAACTGTCAACAGCTCCCGCCCCCATCAAACCCCTTGGAGTCATGTCCTGTGTCCCTTAAACAAGCACAACCTCACTTGAAACCAGTTTTGGTGCTGAGCCTCAGTTCTCAGGAAGGGGAGCTGGAAGTGGCCGTGCCAGGCACTTGAGATCCTAACTAATTAGCCACTGTGTGACCACAGGCATGGAAGACTGGTTGGATTTGAGTTTCCCATAGACTCAAATGCCGGTTGTCGGGGAAATAAGAAAAATGCTTACTGTACGGC
>NW_027528855.1:417615-450796 GCF_008692635.1 Crocuta crocuta | reverse complement strand
AGGATTTTTATCTCTCCCAGGTTTTTATTTAAATTCCCACTAAGTAACATTCAGTGCAATATTGGTTGCAGGAGTAGAACCCAGTGATTCATCACTTACATACGACACCGGCGCTCATCCTAACAAGTGCCCTCAGTGCCCATATCTCGCCCATCCCCCACCCACCTCCCGCCAGCAACCCTCAGTTTGCTCTCTATGGTTAAGAGTCTGTTTCCCGGTTTGCCTCTCTTTTTCCCCCCATGTGTTCATCTGTTTTCTTTCTTACATTCCACAGATGAGTGAAATCATATGGTATTTGTCTTTCTCTGCCTGACTTATTTCGCCTAGCGTAACACTCCCGTGAGTTTTGCGTTTGAGTGAACTAATGGGAGAGGAAGATGCGGGAGAGGGATAGACCCAGCACAAGGAAACACGTGGGCCTGGGGAGAGCTAGCAAGCCCGTGACATCCCTGCCTGAAAACATCGTCCCTGCGATGCAATTTCATGAACAGACCCACCTTCCCAGGGATGTTGTATTTATTTCCTCGAGCGGCCATAAAAAAGGGACCACAAACCAGATGGCTTAAACAAGAGAAATTTATTGTCTCATACTTCTGGAGGCTAGAAATCCAAAATCCAGGTGTCCGCGGGGCACCTCGTCTTTAGCATGCCTTTCTCTTCGCTTCTGATGCCGNNCTGCTGCCGCTGGCGGTGCTGGGGTTCACCCTGGTCTCTGCCTCCATCTTCACACGGCCACCTCCCTGGGCGGGTCTCTTTTCCTATAGGGACATCAGTCATGGATCAGGGCCCGTCCTACACTAACGTGACCTCATCTTAACTCTTTGCATTTGCAGAACCTTATTTCCAAATAAGGTTACATGTTGAGGTAGACGGTTAGGATTTCACCCTATCTTTTTGGAGGAGACACAATTCAACTCATAACAGATGTGAATTAGGCCGTATTTGCCTCACCCAACTCCATGGTGCAGACTGCCGTCAAGGCCATCGTGTGCTCCACCAGCGGTGCAGGGCGGGGGGCACCTGGCAATGTCTGGAGGCATCTTTCCTGTCTCATCTGGTGGAGTGGGGGAAGGTGCGACTGGCATTCAGCGGGGGAGGGCCGGGGTGCTGTGAACATCCTACAGAGCACAGGACAGCCCCCCAACAACAAAGAAATACCCAGCCGACAGTGCCAGGTTGAGACCCCTTATGCCACAGTAAAAAAAAAAAACAAAAACAGAAACAAAAAAAACCTTGTCTGCCTCCCACAATGTCCCCATGGGAAGAGCATCCCCTCTCTCCCTCTGAGAAGCCATCGCAGGCCCTTTGCCTTCGGGTCCCATTTACTCTCCTCCCCCTTCCGACTCAATCGGAGGCAGGGTCTTCCAACTGATGATTTCTACGGTTTCTCCCTCTGCCGTGCTGCGTGGCTCCCGCCTGCCTGCCGCGCCAGCAGATGAACTTGTCAGGGCTGCCGGCTTCCCCGCGTCTAATCCGGGCCTCGGCAGCAGCAGGGAAGGGGACAAATGTTCAGGAGCAGTTGTTGGCAAAGAAGCACAGCAGCGGCCAGCCCCAATGATGCCACCGCGTGCACAAAAGCCGCTTTAGCAGGTTTCTCCTAGGTGGTCACTTCTGCAGCCAGAACAAGGCCCTCTGCTGCGTTTGGTTCCGGGCAGNTGTGTTTAATTTCACTTCTGTTATTAATATTGGTAGATTAAGCTGATCTGTGAAACGCAATGGGGGATGAGTTTATGTGGCAGTAAAATATAAAGCAGAAGATTTCCACATGAACGTGGTTTTATCTAAAGTAAAAGGGCTTCTGCATTGATTAGGCATTGGTCAGCAAACCATAATAAACTGCTCCCTGGTTTGCTAGATTACATTAATTACTTAATGATTGCTAATTAATGTTAAATAACCTTATGATTAGGCACCAATGTGATTTTTGTTCCTTGCTTATAGAGGCCTTGGCTTTCTCTTCCTGTCTAAAAAAAAATTTTTTTTTTAATTTTTAATGTTTTATTTATTTTTGAGAGAGAAAGAGAGAGAGAGGAGAGAGAGACAGACAGAGTGTGAACAGGCGAGGGTCGGAGAGAGAGGGAGACAGAATCGGAAGCAGGCTCCAGGCTCTGAGCTGTCAGCACAGAGCCCGACGGGAGGCTCAAACTCAAGAACCATGAGATCATTACCTGAACTGAAGTCAGACACTTAACGGACTGAACCACCCAGGCGTCCCCTCTATTCTGGTCTCTTAACATTACTACATTTCTTAATCAAATATCTATGTGCCAGAATTCAGTAATTTCTCCTACAACTCCTGGCCAGTAACGTCAAATAGGGACATAGCCTTGTATTTAATTAGGGAGGAAAATATCTTTTCTTAAGATTTAGCATTTGGGCCCTGGTTACCTATTGTTTTTGAACTGGTTTGGATTTGGGATTGAGGAATTGCTGAGATATTCCTATTGCTCTTTTATTTTCAGATCAGCTGTGCAATTGCAAGAGAACACTGACCCTTGCGCAAAATCCAAGTGGCCTAAGAAAGGTAGTTAGAGAGGCTTTCCGACAGGGCTTGTGTCTGTGTCCAGGGCAGAAGAGCCTTCCTCCCTGAGCGCCTTCTCCTAGTTCCCTTTGCCCAGAGCTCCCCCATGTGATTTGTCACTAAATTGTTAAGAAAGTGCCAATGGAAAAAGCCAGCTCTTTCAGCTCTGCGATGTCCTGCCTCCATTTTAAACCACTCAGCGCAGAAGGTCTTGGACTGGATCCTCATCTCCATCAGAGAGTGTGAAATGTGACTGAGCAGGGGGATGTGTTTAGGAATTCTCTGCACATCTTTTTGATTTTGGTTATTCTGCTTCGGTGTGAACAAGCATGACCGTGTTTCTGGGAGTCTGGACCATCAGGAAGTGACTCTGCTGGGCTAAAGGGAAGGAAAATTCTATACCCTTCAATTCTCATCAGAGTGTGAGCTAGTGAGCTAGATACGGAGGATGCTGTCCTGAATTCCCTGAACTTAGCATTTTCGTTTTATAACTTCGTATTTTCATTATCATTTATTAAAGATTTATATTATACAAAATTACACATCATTCATGCCCTCACCACCCAGATTTAACATTTTGCCATATATGCTTCTGAACTTTCTGTTCAGATATATAATGTTATACTCAAGCTTCAAACCCCTCCCGTGTCTTCCCTCCTTTTCCTTTTCCAGGGTCATCACCCTCTGTTGTTGTTGTTGTTGTTGACACAGAGAGACAGCATGGGGGGGGGGAGGCAGAGGCAGAGAGAGCAGGCTCCACGCCCAGCACAGAGCCTGTGATGGGGCTCGTGACCGTGAGATCACGACCTGAGCTGAACCCAGGAGTTAGACACTTAACTGAAGGAGCCACCCAGGTGCCCTTTTTCCTTCTTTTTTGTTTGTAAGTCGGTTCCACGCCCAACGTGGGGCTTGAACTCACAACCTCTCAAGGGTTAGATGCTCTACTAAGTCAGCCAAGTGCCCCATAACCACTCTCTTGAAGTTGGTGTGTATATTTCCCATGAATGTTCTTTTTTTTTTTTACTTCATGTTTTCTATTAACCCATATGTAATTACTTGTCTTCCAGTTTGTTGAAGCAATAGGTCAGACGCTAAGTATCCCCATGAATGTTCTCATTCTGGTCTCTATACGTATGTATGTGATTTTTAATTTGCACAGCTAGCATCAAACTGACCACTTGTAGGAGACACGTACATTATAGAATATTCATTGTAGTACTGTTTGCAACAACAAAAAAGAAAGTGAATACAACCTAATCGTCCACCAGTAGAGGAACAGATAAATACAGCTGTGTTTTATGCATACAGCAGAATACTACACTGCGGTTAAAATGAATGGACTAGATCCACATGTATCAACCTTAATGAATCTCAAAAACGATGCTGAGGGAATAAAGCAAGTTACAAAAACATACATGCAGAATGATACCATCTACTCACCCGCTTAACTCCTCTGTAACTTTAATTTTTCTGATGTCTGTCCCTTCCCATTTAAAATACAGATCTCAAAATAGTATTCACAGTTATTTCATTTAAATATCTTTTCCAGTTTGCAAAGCACTTTCACATACACAGCCTCATTAATAAAGGCAAATGCAAAGATGAAGGCCTAAATGTTAAAAGTTGCTTCTTCAGTTTTCGGAATCCTGAGAATTGCTCGCAAAGACTTGGTTAGCTTGAGAAAGCTACTTGGATGGGTTGTATCCTCAACTGCAGCACTGCCCTGCCCAACATGTGTAACCCAGTAATGAGCATATGCCTCGGACCTCAGTCAAGCCTCCTAATCAGCTCTCCCTTGAACCAAAGAATAAAAGTGGGAAGTCGCTCCTCAGACCTCGGTCAAGCCTCCTAATCAGCTCTCCCTTGAACCAAAGAATAAGAGTGGGAAGTCGCTCCCAGGAAGATACTGCCTCTACACATAGCTCACTCCCTAAAATAACTTGAATGTTTCTACAAGACACATCAGAGGAAGGCATAAAATAAGTTCCTTGTTTAAGCTTTCAAAATTCTTCTAGAACGTAAACTGATACAGCTTTATCACGTAGTAGACCCCTGAGAAAATAACCCTGATACATAGTTCTTCCCGACTCTTCTCACATTACAGAGAAGCCAAATCTTTTAAAGGCAGGAATGATACCACTATCTTTGCATCCTACAGGGCAGGGTTTTTGCACATGCACGCTGCTCAATAAACGTGGGAGGGAGTACAGAGCAGTGGAAAACATGCAAGCTGAAGTCATTCCAAACAGGCCTGTTTTGAGGCACCTGGCTGGCTCAGTTGGTAGGGTGTGGGGCTCTTGATCTGGAGGTCGTGAGTTCAAGCCCCACGTTGGGCACAGAGATTACATTTTTAAAAACTAAAAAAAAAAAAAAAAAACCCACACAGGCCTGCCTTCAAGTCGCCGATCTAGCTCTCATTGAGTCAATGGATCTGCAACTGACCTTGTGTTTGGTTGGCCTGATTACTTGCCAGATTCAGCAAATGAAAATACAAGGCACGCAAGTTAAATTTCGCAGATATATTTATACAAAAAATTATTAATTGTTTACCTGCAATTAACATGTTACTGGGCATCCCGTATTTTGTCTGGTGATTCTACTTTGAGCAAATGAATTCTCTGTGATTCAGGTAGTTTTACATGGAGAAACATCCCACAGAAAAGCAGCCTTCCCTATTCAGCATGGATGAGGCAGAGCCCTGGTCCATTCTGCCTCTCCAGAATGGAGTCCAGGCTACTGGACACTTAGTGTACTGAAATCAGAGACCCTTAAACAACCTACGTACAGCCGTTCCCAAAGAAGAACGGTCCCTCCCAAATATGAACGGTGCCTCATTTGAAAAACACTTTACCAGATGTCTGTGGGATAAGGGGAATTGTACCTATTTTATTGTTGACTTGAGTATTTTATCCTGGAGAGAAAATGCTCTCTGCCCCCTCACTTTGGCCATGTATCGTGTGCCACAACCAAAGCTGGAATGGTGAGATTATGAGATAATGCGTGAGAGAATGAGCAGATTTCACTCCAATTCTGTTGCCATCACTCCAATGCCAAGCACCACATTGCCATTACTCAGTATGCATGGTTTTCTGAGAGAAAGTTCTTCTTCAGACAAGACACTGGACAAATGCATGTTATTGCTCTACCTTGTTATAATTTTTCCCAATATATTTCACCAAATGCCAAGCATCATAGGAATACACAGAAGGTTAGCCTCACCCCATAATCAGATACTGCAAATGGCATCAAAGGAGGGGGAAATAAGCGGATTCTTGTCTTTCGTTTGCTCTGGAACAATTGATTATTCTGTAATCGATAAAAGCCAGAGACTTTTGGCCTGCCTGAATCCTTGGATGGGTATCTCCGCTCATACTAAAAATGTTCCCTTCTCCTCTTAAATGTGCTATTACCCTCACTCTTGGAGCTCCAAGTCTGGTCATACGTTGGATCAAAATGGAGGCGCTAAGAGGATTAAGAAGAGCAAAATAGACAAGAGATCTCAGCAGTTCTCCTCAATGTCATGTAAGGCACTGATGCTTTGGCCTCAGACACCTGGGTTCAAATTTTGGCTCTACCACTTACTAGCTCTGACACCCTGGAAAGGTATTTAACCTCCTCGTGCCTGTCTTCTCATCTGTAAAATAAGGGCAGTAACACACACCTAGAGGAGCTGTAAGGGTTAGAGAGAGAATATATGGCAAGCGTTTCGCACCACGTTAGGCAGAGAACAAGTGGTCAATAAATATTTGTTGTTACAGAGATCCTCTCAGAGAAGTGTCCCTTCTGATGCCACACCAACACAAACGCACTCAGGCTAAGGTCAGACTTGAATAACCCACGTCTGGACAATCAGAGAGGAATTGACAGGGTATATCCTAGCTCAGTAAAGTCTTCCGGCAAGCACGCACATACTCATATGGACGCAGGCCAAGCAAACTAACGGGATAGCAATTCGCGTATAACTCAGATTCAATCACATACATACTTAAGGAAAAAAGGTTTCTTTGTTTAAGTTTATTTCTTTATTTTGAGAGAGAGCAAGAGAGAATATCAAGCAGGCTCCACACTATTAGTGCAGAGCCCTATACAGGGCATGAACCCACGAACTGTGAGATCATCACCTGAGCCAAAACCAAGAGTCAGACACGTAACCCACTGAGCCACCCAGACACTCCCAAGAAAAGTTTTTCATAAGCAACTTATTATTTGGGGGAATATGCGATTTATAAATTCTCAGTTGAAGATATTTGGCTCAGATATCAGTGCCAATAACAAATGCCATTTGGGGGACAGAGTCATCCATAGAATGTCTTCCATAAAAGCGAAAAGTTAATTTCCATTTTAGCCAGTGTCTAGAAAGACTATCTCACTCAGCTTTACAAACGGAAGTCAACATCTCCATTGTTGTGACTCTCAGGGGCCGTCCCTGGCTGCTTACATCCATCTGCATAGCACTTTTTTTTTTTAATATTTTATTTATTTCTGAGAGAGAGAGAAGAGAGAGACAGCATGAGCAGGGGAGGGTCAGAGAGAAAGGGAGGCACGGAATCTGAAACAGGCTCCAGGCTCTGAGCTGGCAGTCAGCACAGAGCCCGACATGGGGCTCGAACCCACGAACGGTGAGATCATGACCTGAGCCAAAGTCGGGTGCTTAACCGACTGAGCCACCCACGTGCCCGCTGCATAGCACTTTTGACTTATGGTTGTGCTTGACAGCGTCCTTGGACAGTTTCCACTCCTGCCCACTTTCATGTACCTGCCTATTCACCACGGGGATGGAAACACGAAAAAGTCAATTTCCCAGGCTCTCTTACAGCTAGGATTCCGGATGCGAATTCCATACAACCACCGAGATGCACCTGCACAAGATTTGGAAGGTGGAAGTGAGGCAAAGGCCACCTTCCTGCTTCTGTTGTCGCTGCTGGTCGAGTGTCGCTGAGGAGTAGTGGAGGCAGCAGCACTGTTGGCACGGGCCGGAGGAGCATGTTTTGGCCTCTGGGTCCCAGTCACAGTGGTGCCTCCTGATCCTCAATCTTCTAGTCTTTCCAAGGATTTTATAGGCACCGAACCCTGACTGATGCAATTCACTAGGTGCTTTAAAAACCGTTCCAGCAAAATACTTCAACGGTAGTGAGGCATGAACTCCATCTCCTCGGGGTCTGGGAGCACAGCCCCAAATGAGCCGTCGCAAGCATTAAAGGTCTGAAGCTCATGTTTGATTTCAGAAATGAATGCCAAGTTGGAATTCTGACTCATAATTCATCTGTTTTCATAGGAAATTTTTTAAAAAGATTATTTACCTTCAAATAAAACATATGCTAGAGGAAAACACACTATGCTGATTGTGTATCATAGATTAGTATTTCCCAAACCAGGTTTGGCATGAGCGGATGCACAGAGCATCAATAACTAGAGGCTCCTGGGCCCAACCCCAGACCTTCTGTATGAGAATAATGAGAATCTCTGGAGACATATGGGGGGGGCATGGAATCTGAATTTCTAAGAGCTTCCTCGTTGATTCTGATGTGCAGCCAGATTCAAAAACAATTTGTTTGGATCATCAGGAAAATACGCTCCTGCACTGTATTCCCTCAGTTTTCCCAAAGAAAGTTTTTCAGTGATTGAATTGTAACTGGATATTTTGTCTGCGTTTCTAGAAAGAGTAAGTGGAGAAAATATTCAGTCAAAGGTTTCTGTGTCTTTTGTAAACGTATAATAAATAACCCTGTGTAATCACAAGCAACTCAATGTTGCTTTACACAAGATACCGTACAATAAATTTCTTGTTATATTCTTCCTGTAGTATAAATACAAGCATAAATACAAACAACAGAACTAATCTGCTTGCCTTTTTGGCTTGGGAGCCAGAAAGCTCAGAGCTAAAGTGTGGTCTCTGCTGTAGAGAAGTCATTCCATATTCCTCGTACAGTTATCTCATTCCTTCTAAACAATTTGTCTTTTTAAATGTATACGTTTATTTCTATTGTTCCCTTTCAGGTCTTTTAATATTGTAAACAGCTTTGAATGTCGAAGGGATATAATTTATAAGTTAATTAATTGGCATTCTTTGATGTGGGTCTGTTCAAGATTAATGACAGAATTGATTATACTGAGCAACAATTATATTCAGCATGTGCAGGTCTTAGAGAGGATTGTGCCAACATACACTTCCCTTATATCATTAGTTATTCAGACTACATTCTCATAAAAAAAATCCTTGAAAATGTAGGGGGAAAGAAGTTAAAAGTTCACATGCAGTCACACTGCTAACTCCTGGTAGTTCATAATCCTCAATAAGGAACCCTCTAACACTAATGAAGTTGAGAGAGCAAAAAAATGATAAGAATTCAGTAAAGGATACTTTAAACCGACTGCACACTGCCAACACATCTTAAATGGGCATTTTATTTTCCCTTGGTTGATTCTAATACATGAGCCTTTAAAACAAATCCACCACCCGGATAGACAGATCAAGATGCTTAGCAGGGATTTTCCTTTACAATCAAGTCAATACACAAGTTTTGAAGACAGCTATCTGCCAGGTTGTTTTCAGTGGAATTGAAAACACTGCCTGCTCTTTGGTTAATCAAAAGGAGAAGAGTGTTACACGGCGTGGCTCTCACACTGCAAGCTGCCCATATTGCAATCTGTGAAAACTTACTCCTGATCCAAACCGGGAACTTTTGAAGGAAACCAAGAAGCACAGGTGACGCTTAGAAGACAGTAGAAGCTTTCTGTAGTCACAGTGACGCTTGACTTATGTTGTCAAGAAAAACTGAACTCCTGCGGGCGCCTGGGTGGCTCAGTCAGTTAAGCATCTGACTCTTGATTTCGGCTCAGGTCATGATCTCGTGATTCATGAGTTCGAGCCCTGCATCGGGCTCTGCACTGACAGCATGGATCCTGCTTGGGATCCTCTCTCTCTGTGCCTCCCCTTCTCGTGTGTGTGTGTGTGTGTGTGTGTGTGTGTGTGTAAATAAACATTAAAATAATAAAAGTGAACTCCTTTGACAAATGTTTATAAAGAGTAAGTTTTATATGGCTAGCATCTCCATTGACCAATAAACTATTTTTCTTTGGGAAGTAAAACAATAAACAAATGCAAACAACAGATTCTGTTTGGTATGGAACTGCTTTATGTGACCACAAACATTTTGCTAAATACATTTGATCTTGGTGTGTGGGTTTGGGGTGTAGGGTAGGGAGGCGGGACACATAGTGTCATATTCACACCTAGGTCTTCTGAGTCCCATCCATCTATAACCATTCATTCCTACGTCAGTCCATTTAACAAATACTCATTGCCAGGGCACTGTATTAAACTCCAACACTTTCAGAAACCTTATTAAAGGAAAAATGGCTTAAACTACCAAGAACTCTAATGTTGTTAAGGCATGGACCTAGTGCCACTTTCTTGAGCCCCTCAACCTTCTCTGTTTGGGAAGTGATAACTGACTACTCTGAGACATGGTGAAAGTTGTGGATATTTTCACCAGAAAAAAAAAAATGTCCATACACACAGCATTTCAGATACAGTTTAGGAGTTTTTTGGACCAAATTTAACAAAATGGTATTTGAATAAAAACAAGTTATAGAATGATACAGCCAAATAGCATTTTGTGGTCATACTTTTGTATAACTTTTCATATAAATGTGTTCACAGAGCAAAAACAATCCTTTGTTGGATTTCACTTCCTGCTTTTCAAATCAGAGGAGGTCACCTTATAGAAGGCTGCACAGAAACACATTTTAAGAGTGTTCCTCTACTGCCATCTTGTGGATTTTTGTTGAAAAATATAGTAAAAAGCTGCAAGGGTTTTTTTTTCCCTTCATTTTCAACCCCAAATACCCTTCACCTATGTTCACCAACTGTTAACATCTTGCTACACCCAGTCCATCTGGCTACACACCCACATTTCCTTTTTTTCAAGTCACAGAAAAGTAGTCTACTTTCATCATGACATTTCACCATGAAATATTTCAGTATCCATTTCCCAAGAATAAGATCCCTCTATTTAACTACATTTGCACACTCCAAAATAATCACCATAAATTCAATGTTCAGCGTCTAGCCTTTACTAAAATTTCTTCTATTGTCCCCAAAATGCCCTTTGTGGCTTCCATTTTCCAATCCAGGATACACTCAAGACTTGCTCAGAGCATTGGGTTTGCATCTCTTTAGTGTCCTACAATCCAGAACGATCCCCCTGACTCCTTCTGTCCTTCGTGACATCAAATCCTTTGAAGAATCCAGGTCAGTTGTCCTTCATCATAACCCACATTATAGAATTGCCTGTTTCCTCATGGTGAGACTCAGGTAAAACATCCCCAGCAAGAACATCACGTAAATGACACTGTGTGCCTCCACTGGGTCATACTGAAAGCACTCAGCGTCGGGTGAAACCACTATTGGCAAAGCCAGGTTTGACCACTTGGTTAAGGTGGTGACCACTGGACTTTTCTGTTGTAAGAGCACATTCTCCCCTTTATTAAAAGTACTCTGTGGGGTGATAATTTGAGACTTCCCAAGAACATTTTACCCAGTCATATTTGCATCAATTGAGGATCCTTACCTCAACCAATTATTATTTTGAGGGTTATAAAACAGCAATTTAAAAAAATATTTATATGTAATTTTTTAAACGTTTATTTATATTTGAGAGACAAAGAGAGAACAAGCACAAGCAGGGGAGGGGCAGGGAGAGAGGGAGACACAGAATCCGAAGCAGGTTCCAGGCCCTGAGCTGTCAGCACAGAGTCCAACGCGGAACTCGAACCCAAAACCATGAAATCACAACCTGAGCCGAAGTCAGACAACAGCAATTTTCTAATTAAACCATTTCTTTTACATTTAATAGTTGGCATTCTTCTTTAAAAATAAAAACAAAAATAGAGCTTTCCTCTTTTATTCTCTAATTTTAAATCACTATGGATTCATGAATTTTCATAACTCAATGTATGATAAGCTATGACCATCATTATATTTTTAAGTTTATTTATTTATTTAAGTAATCTCTACAACTCAACGTGGGGCTCGAACCCATGACTCCAAGATCAAGGGTTGCATGCTCTTCCAACTGAGCCAGCCAGGTACCCCACCATCATTATTTTTGATGTTCAAATTATTCCAGGCTTAGCCAGTTGGTGTCCCTTTGGTTTGGTTTCTGTGTCCTNAGAGAGAGAGAGAGAAAGAAAGAACCCCAAGAAGGCTCCGCACTGTCCGCACAAAGCTTGATGCAGGGCTTGAACTCATGAACTGTGAGATCATAACCTGAGCCAAAATCAAGAGGTGGACACTTAATCAACTGAGACCACCCAAGTGTCCCTCTGATCTTTTCCTTAATTTCTGGTCTATCAAGATACTCAGGCTCATCTTGTACTTTCCTTGAAATTAGCTATTTCTTCAAGGAAACCTGATTCGTCTTCATGGGAGACGATGCATAGAAACCAAGATCTGAATGGTAGGTGTGTTCACTGCTACTGGAGAGTTTTTGTTCCTATATCCTTCTGATCAATGTACAGAGATAAAGGGAAATGCATGAATACATATACATACACATTTTAATCATGAGTTCAGAAGACTTCTGTGATAGAGTAGCCTTCTAGCAGACCAATATTCCAGCAAGAAAAACTAGAAAAGTCAAGTTTTCAAAAAATATCTTTCATAAAGGAATCAAGGGACTGCTGAGGCAGCCAAGATTTGAGAGACCATCGAGACAGAAGAGAAGCTCATCAAGATAAGCCTTACTTTCCACACATTACTTTTCCCTCAGGATCTTTTTTGGCGTAGAGCATGAAACAAAGAAGCCAGTAGATCAGCTCTGGGTTAACTCATGGGGCTCAGAAGACTAACAATAAAGTTTGGAGTTGCCAAGGCAGCTGACTGTTGAGGGATCAAGATCCTAGAGAGATAGGACACAGAATAGACTGTAACACTTGGAACCGGTTTTCTTCTAGAGTCATTTACAGTTTAAGTTGTGCAGAGAGAATGAGGCTAAGAAGTCAGGCAGAAAGCAGCAGCAAGGCCAGAACATTTTTATAACAAGCTCGCAGTGCTGGGGAGAGAAAGAGAGGGGGTTATGAGCTGTCAAGAAGGAAGAACTGCAGCAAACAACCCGGGTTTTTATTTGGAAATCCTAGAAGGCTACACCCTAGAAGTGGGGGTGAACCAGAGGCAAACCTGGACATATAAAAATGGCAAACTAGCCTTGAGTTAGTCTGTAAAGTCTCTACTTGAAATAAGCCGATCTGAACCTCTGCTACCTGCCCAGAGGAGAGGGGTAATCCTCTGTGGAGGAGGATAACACGATATGGAGCCTCTACAATTTTTTCATACATCATTTTGGACACTCAATCAAAATTTACTGTCATACAAATAAAACAAGGCCAAGAGCAATAGCGAGAGGATAGAAATAGAAGCAGAGGCGATACTGGAGTCATCAGACACAGACTCTGGAATAATTGTGCTGAATAGGTTCAATAAAATATATGGCAAGAGAGACATTTTCACCAGAGAACTGGAAACTATAATAAAAAGTCAAATGGAAAGTCTGCAACAGAAAATAAAACAACTAAAACTAAGGCCTCAACAGATGGATTTAACAGCAGGTTGTGCAAACTAAAAAACATGATTAATGCATTAAAAGACAGGTCAACTGATAATACCTAGAAAGAAGAATGGAGAGCAGAAAGGGTGGAAATGAGACATATGAGATATGGTAGGAAATGTACTTGGGAGACTCAGAAAAAGTGAGAGAATGGGTCAGAAGCAGTGCTAGAAGAAGCAGACAAATTCCTTGAAAAACACAATTCAGTGAAAGTGACACAAGAAGAAACACTCCCATATGTGTGTAAGAAATGAAACATTTTATTAAATCCTCCCCCCCCCNAAAAAACGTCCGAACAAAGTTAAACCTCAGACCTAAAGGGCCTCACTGATAAGTTCTTTCAAACACTTAAAGAAGAAATAACATTGATCTTACACAAACACTTCCAGAGATAAGAAAAAAAGGGATATTTGCCAACATATTTTATGAAGCCAGCATAAACCAAAACTTGGGAGAAATTACAAGAAATGAAAATCACAGAGGGGCGCCTGGGTGGCTTAGTCGGTTAAGCGTCCGACTTTCGCTTAGGTCATGATCTCGCGGTTCGTGGGTTCGAGCCCCGCGTCGGGCTCTGTGCTGACTGCCAGCTCAGAGCCTGGAGCCTGTTTCGGTCTGTGACTCCCTCTCTCTCTGACCCTCCCCTGCTCACGCTGTCTCTCTCTCTCTCTCCTAGAAATAAATAAAACATTAAAAAAAATTTAAAATAATAAAAAAAAACAAGAAAATCACAGAACAATAATAATAAAGGGGGCAGTAAGGAAATTTCGAAGGTGATGGGTATGTCTATGGTCTTGATGGTGGTGATGGTTTCATGGGTATATACTTATCCCTACATTCAGCAAGTTATATACATCGCATATGTACAGCTTTCAGCATGTCAATTATAACTTAATAAAGTGGTTTAAAAAAGAGATGAAAATTGTAAACAATCATATGTATGTGTAAATCAAATCCAGTGATATTTAGCAATGATAATACATCTGCACCATGTGGAGTTTTGGGAAAATTAAATAGTGTAATTTAGCATATTAACAGGAAAAAACTAGAAAACTATATGATCATTTCAAAAGATGTAGAAAAGGCATTTAATAAAATTGCACTCCCCCTAGACTTTAAAAAGAAAAGGCAGCTTTCTGAGTCTGAATAAATAATAACTACCAAAAAACTTTTATTTTTTATTTAAATTGTTACTTTTTAAATTTTCCCTGAGATCAAGAATAAGACCACGATATCTGCTGGCAACGCTTTTATTTAACACTGTCCTGGAGGTCCTAGACAGTTTAATCAAGCAAGGAAAACATATAAAAGGCATAAGGAGTAGAAGTGAAGAAATAAAAACTATCATTTACACGAGACATGATTGTGTACATAGGAAATCCAAAAGAATTTATAAGCAGTGTGAATTAATAAGTGTATTTAACAATGTGGATATAAAGTCACAATGTAAAAATCAATTTATTTAGATTAGGATAAATAAGTTAAAAAAAAGTTTAATTTATAATACCACCAAAAAACAATCAAATACCTAAGAATAAATTTAACAAAAGATCTGTAAGATCTTTACTCTGAAAACTAGGAAATATTGTTGAGACAAATTAAATAAAACCTATGTAAATGTAGAAATATACTATGTTCATAGGTTAGAGTCTCAGTATTATTAACACTTTATTTTGACAGGAAGTAGGATTTTTTGGTGGGCATGAATAGGGAGGGGGGCAGTATCGAGGTTCTCATGAGTGTAGAGCCCAAGGGCCACAATTAGGGATGTATTTGACCCCAAAGCCATCTTGGATGAGATACTTTTCAGCCACCATGTCTTCAAATTAATCTACATTAAACTTAGTAAAGCCCCATTTCTTGGAAATGTGGATCTTCTGGCACCCGGGGAACTTGAACTTGGCCCTGTATAGGGCCTCAATCACATGCTCTTGTTCTGCAGCTTGGTGCAGATGGACATGATGACTTCACCAGTGTGGACCCTGGCCACTGTGGCCCGGGGCTTTCTAAAGGCACACCTCATACCTGTCTGGAGCCTAAACTGGAGGTAGCGTGAGGTCAGACATCAACGTCCACTGGAAAAGGCTGTCTCCAAGGTCTCTTAGGACAACCCATACAATCAACAGGCTGCATAGACTACCAAGGAGGCTACTGTTTACAGCCATTGCACATTGGGCTCCCATGGGAAACACTGTTAATATGTCAATTCCTCCTTGATTTATAGAGTCAATGAAATCCCAATAAAAACTGCAGCCAGTTTGGGGTGCCTAGATGGCTCAGATAGGCAACTGACTCTTGGTTTTGGCTCAGGTCATGATCTCACGATTTGTGGACTCAAGCCCCACGTTGGGCTCTGTGCTGACAGTGCAGAGCCTGCTTGGGATTTTTTTCTCTCCCTCTCTCTTGGCCTCACCTCTGCTCACATTCCTACTCTCTCTTTCTCTCTCTCTCAAAATAAATAAATAAACTAAAAAAAATTTAAATAACTGCAGCAAGCTTGTTATGAAAACTGACAGGCTGATATTTAAATTTATATGGAAATGCAAAAGTCCAAAGCAACCTTAAAGAATAAAGCTAGAGGAACTTACAGAACCAGATATCAAGACCCACTATACAGCTATAAGACAGAATGGTTGGGGACAGCACAGATAAATATATGAAACAAAATTAAAAGTATAGGAGGGGCACCTGGGTGGCTCAGTTGGTTAAATATCTGACTTCAGCTCAGGTCAGATCTCACGATTTGTGAATTCCAGCCCCACATCGTGCTCTCTACTCTCAGCATGGAGACTGCTTTGGATCCTCTGTCTCCCTCTCTCTCTGCCCCTCCCTCACTTGCTCTCTCTCAAAAATAAACAATTAAAAAATTATTAAAAAATAAAAATATGAGAACAAACCACAATTATATAATCACCTGATTTTTATATCCTTAGGATATATCCAACTGAAATCGGTCAGAGTCAAAATCTACTTGAATTCTGTCTTCTGTGATTAAGTTATCAACCTGATATAATTAGGATCATTTGTTTTTGTATGCGTTCAACTTAAGATTTGCTTTTCTTAAATCTCTTTTGACTCTACCTTTTGGATATGTCAGATATTTGCATGGTTCAAAAATCAAAATTATATTAAAAGAGTACAAATTAAACAACACACTCCTTCATTACCATAGGTCAAGGAAGAAATCACAAAGAAAAGTGTAAAATACTTTGAGATGAATGAAAATATAAACACAACATAGCAAACTTAAAAGTACAGCTAAAACAGTGTTCAGATGAAAATATATAGCTGTGAAGACCTATATTAAAAGAAGACAGATCTCAAACGAATAACCTAATCTTACAACTTAAGAAACAAGAAGAGAAAGAGCAAACTAAACCTAAAGCAAGCAGAAGGGAGGAAACAATACAGATTAGACCAGAAATGAATAAAATAGAAAACTGAAAAATAGAGATCAATGACACTAAAGGCTAGTTCTTTGAACAGGTCAACAGAACTGACAAATTTTTAACTATATTGACCAAGCAAAAAAGAGAGAAGACCCAAATTATTAAAATCAGAAATGAAAGAAGGAACATTACTATCAACCTTATAGAAATTTAAAAAAGGATACAGAAATGAAAAGAATACTATGAACAATTATATGTCAACAACTTAGGATGAAAGGGATAAGTTCCTAGAAAGGTACAAATTACTGAAACTCAGTAAGAAATACAAATCCAAATAGACCTTTAAAAAGCAGAAGTTCAATTAGTAAATTAAAAACTATCCCCAAACAAAGGCCCAGGTCCAGATAGCTTCATTGAGTTTCACAATCTCTTTCAGACAAAAGACGAATAAGGAACTCTTCTCAACTCATCCTATGAGGCCTTTGTTACTCTGACATCAAAACCAGACATAGCCCTTTCATGAAGATGGTACCAAAGGTGAAGAAGGAAGCCCCCGTCCCTCCCACAGCTGAAGCCAAAGCAAAGGTTTAGAAGGCCAAGAAAGTGATCCTGAAAGGTGTCCACAGTCACATACAAAAAAAAAAAAATACCCACATGTCACTTACCTTCTGATGACCAAAGACACTGTGTCCCTGAAGGCAGCCCAAATATCCTTGAAAGACCACCCCCAGGAGAGACCAGCTTGACCACTATGCCATCATCAAGTTCCTCCTGACTACTGAGTCAGCCATGAAGAAAATGGAAGACAACAACACACTTATGTTCATTGTGGATGTCAAGACCAACAAGCACCAGATCAAATAGGCTATGAACCTCTATGGCATTGATGTGGCTAAGGTCAACACCTTGATCAGGACTGTTGGAGAAAAGAAGGCATAGGTTCGACTGGCTCTTGACTATGATGCTTTGGCTGTTGCCAACCAAATTGGATCATCTAACCTGAGACCAGCTGGCTAAATCTGAATTTTTTCATGATTAAAAAAAGACATAAACATCACAATAAAGAAGACTACAGACCAATATCCATTATGAACATAGGCACAAAAATCCTCATCAAAGTACCATATCCAGCAATATATAAAAAGGATTATATACCATCACTAAATGGGACTTACCTCAAGAATGCAAGGTTGGTTCAACATATGAAGATCAATGAATGTAATATGCCATATCAATAAAATAAAGTGAAAAACCACATAGTAATCTTGATAGACACAGAAAAAGCATTTGACAAAATTTAACAACACATCAGCAACAAACAACAAACAACAACAAACAACAAACTAGGAATAAACTAGGAATAAAATTGATTTCAGCTCTGGTCATGATCTCACTGTTCCATGAGTTTGAGCCCCATGGCAGGCTCTGCACTGACAGTGCAGACCCTGCTTGGGATTCTCTCTCTCCCTCTCTCTTTTCCCCTCACATGTTCATGCTCACATNCCATCAACCCTCAGCTTGTTCTCTGTATTTAAGAGTCTCTTATGGTTTGCCTCCCTCCCTCTCTGTAACTATTTTTTCCCTTCCCTTCCCCGATGGTCTTCTGTTAAGTTTAAGTTTCTCAAGTTCGACATAATGTGAAAACATATGATATCTGTCTTTCTCTGACTTATTTCACTCATAATACCCTCCAGTTCCATCCACATTGATATTTTTTAAGAAGACAGTGTGATGCAGACATAAGGATAGAAATGAAGATTAATGGAATAGAACTGAGAGTCTAGAAATAAATGCATTTATGGTCAGTTGATTTTCAACAAGAGTGACAAGACAGTCAAATCGGGAAAGGATAGTCTTTTCAATATGTGCTGCTGGCACAACTGCAAACCCGCGTGCAAAACAATTCATTTGAACCTCTACTTCATACCATATAGAACGATAATCTCAAAATGGATCATATACCTAAATGTAAGTGGTAAAAGTATAAAAACCTTACAAGAAAACTTATGAGTAAGTTTATTGACATTGGGTTAGGTAATGCATTCTTAAATATGACATGAAAAGTACAAGCAACCAAATAAAAATCAACAAATTAGACATCATCAAAATGAAAAACTTTTGTGCCTCAAAAGATTCTATCAAGATAGTGAAAAGACAACCTTATGGAACCCTCCCCTTAAAAGAAGAAACTATTTGCAAATCATGTACCTGACTTTTATCCAGAATACATAAAGAAGCCTTATAAGTCAATAGTGAAAAGGCAACTCAATTAAATACTGGGCAAAGGGTCTGAATAGGCTTTTCTCCAAAGAGGATATAGAACTGACCAATAAATGCCTAAGAAGATGCTCAACCTCAACAACCATTAGGGAAATGCAAAGCAAAACTACAGTGTAATACCACTTCACACGCACTAGAATGGCTACAGTCAAAAAGACAGAAAATGACAATTGTTGGTGAGGATTTGGAGAAACTGGAACCCTTATACATTGCTAGTTTGGCAGTTCTTCAATATGTTAAACACAGTAGTACCATATGACCAGCAATTCCAGGTATATACTAGATATATACTCAAGAGATATAAAACACACAAAAAGTTGTACATGAAAGTTCCTAATCTCATTGTTCATAATAGTCCCAAATTGCAAACAACTCAAATGGCCATGAAACTAATGAATGGAGAAACAAAATGTGGTATATCCATATAGTAGAATATTATTGAGCTATTAAAAGGCATGAAGTACACATGCTACGACCTGGATGAACCTCGAATACATTATACTCAGTGAAAAAAGCCAGACACAAAAGACTGCATTTATAGGAAGATCCAGAATAGGCAAATTCATAGAGACAGAAAGTATATTCGTGATTGCCAGGGGCTGGTGAAGGTAAGTCAAGGGGGTAAGTGCTAATAGGTATGGAGTTTCTTCTGGGATTGATGAAAATATTCTGGGTTAGATGGTGGTTATTGATGAAAAACTTTGTGAATGTACTAAAAACCACTGAATTGTACACTTTACAAGGGTGAACTTTATGTAGTGAATTATATCTCGGTAAGGCTATTTAAGAATACTATGCTAAGAGATACTGAGAGAAGTCTTGCCCCCATCCATGTTCCCTTTACCCTATTTCTGCCCACCCCTTCTATGTAAACATTTCTCTTAGTTTCTGGTTTGTCCTTCTGTGTCTTTTTGTAAAAATAAGTATATATTCTTATTCACTTTTCTTCCTTACACAAAAGGTAGCATATTTTACTTTTTTTTTTTTACAAATAGTTTATTGTCAAATTAGTTTCCACATAACCCCCAGTGCTCATCCCCACAAGTGTAAAAGGTAGCATATTATATAAACTCTCTTGTACCGTGTATTTTTCACTTAATAATATAGCCAAGGAAATCACTGCATGTCAGCTTGTAGAGATCTCCCTACTCTTTCTACAGATGGATGGTAGGTCCCCTATGAATGGTCAGTGAGGTTATATCCAATATATTGCTACTACAAATAATGCTGCAATAAATAACCTCGTACATATGTTGTTTCATATTCGTGGAGGGATATCTTCAGGCTAAATTCCTAAAAGTGAGATTGCTGTGTCAAAGGATAAAAATCTTGCTAAACCTTTCTCCACAGGAGTCATTTGATAATGATTCCACACTCCCACTAGCCATGTTCGAGAGTGACTGTTTTTAGAGTGCTGCTTCACAGAATGTGACGCTAAGCTTGCCAAGACTCCTCCATCCTCACGCTCAACTAATGATGCTGCTTCCTACCTAACTGAGAAAACTGGAGCAATAGGAATTTCCACAGACTCCTACTGCCATTGTCTTTGTTATCTCTCTGCCTTCTTGCTTTTTACTATAGATGAGTCTTCCTTGCTCCNGAACACATGACCCTGACAATTTTACAACCTCTCTCCTATATCATCAATGTTTTACTCTGTACTGGATCATTCCCATCAGCATACAAATATGCTCTTATTTCTCCCATGAGAGACAAGGACTTCTTTTAGGGTGAAGACACTTGAACAACATAGAGATGGGAAGGAGGAGGCAAAAAAATATACCTTCTGCTCTTAATGAAGAAATGGAGACAGTGTCTGTTAATGATTTTGAAATACTTTCACCTGATAATAGTGCTTTCACCAGTGGCTCNCAACTTCAGCGGGGCGCGCGGACTGGGATTTGGAGATTGGAACTGGCCTGGGTTGAAGAGTGCAACCAACTTCGGCTGCGCCCCCGGTACGGGGAGATTAGCATTTCTAATGTATTTCCCAAGTGATACTGATCTTGCTGTTCAAAACTTCACTTTCAAAACCTCTGCTTTACTCCCCTTTTTCCATTTGACACGCCATGTCTTAATTCAACGCAATCTGCATTAATTGTACATTTGTCAATAAACCTCAAATGGGGAAATGACCTCTTTTCTTCCAATTATGAAATACGTTACCTTAAGAAAACCACACTGCTCTTTATCTCAGTCCCCATCACCTACCAACTGGTGCTTGATTTCTTCATTCTTCTGTGAAACAAAACCTCAGAAGAGTTGCCTATATCCGCTATCTCTAATTCCTCTACTTAGTTTTTCCTAAACTCATTTGAAGCAGGCTTTCACTCCATCCACTCTGCCACGCTGCCCTCATCAAGGTCTACAATGGCTTCGGTCTTGATAAGCCTTCAAGTGTAAGCTTCCATCTTATTGACCTATCAGCAGCATTTGGCCATGGAATACATCTTCCTCTTTTCCCTCCCTTGACTTGCAGAACACCATATACTTTAGGTTTCCCTCTTACCTCACGTGACACTCCCTGTGTGCTGATTCTCCTTTTTCCTTACATCAATTTTGATACGTACCAAGAATTAGTCCTTGGCTCTTTTCTTTATCTTATTCATTTTATCCTGTGGCTTTAAATACCATCTATAAGCCAACAATTCCTAAATTTTTATCTCACAGTCCTGAATTCCTGACTGCTATATCCAACGACCTAGTCAACATCTCCACTTGATTATCTAATAATCACCTCAAATTCAACATGGTTAATTCGTGATCAGCCCTCTCGAACCTGCTTCTCCTGCAGCCTTCCCCAGATCAGTACTGATAGCAACTCCATCCTTCCAGTCCTTCCTGGATTACTCTTTTACTCTTGTAACTCACATCCAATCTGTCAGGAAATCCCATTAACACTTGCTTCAAAATATCCCTGGAATCAGACCCTCTCAACACCACTTCTCACCTGCTTCCACTCTGGTGTGAGCTACCTGAATTGCTCCAACAGGCTCATCACTGGCGTCCCTGCTTCTCCTCTAGCCATTCTACAGTCTGTCTCAACACAACAGCCTAAAGGATTCTATTAAAGCACAGGCCAGGTCCCATCTATCCTCTGCTCAAAGCCCCACACCAGCTCCCATCTCATACAGAGAGAGCCCAAGTCCTCACCATGGCCAACAAGACCCCATCTATCTTCTGGCCCTGACCACCACTCTCACCTCTTCACCTCATACCCCTCCCATTGCTCTCTGAATGAACTCTACAGGTCTCTTTTGCTGTTCCACTAACATGCCAGACACATTCCTGCCTTGTGGCCTTTGCTGTAGCTGTCCCTCTGCTAGAATGCACTTCCATTAGATAGCGGGTCAGTTAAGTCCTTCAGATCTTTCCTCAAACTGTCTCTGCTTAATGAATTCTATCCTGACTACTGAGTAGCACAATCTGGGCCTCCCCTCAGTGCCACCCTGAACCCCTCTTCTTCTATTCTTTTTCTCTTTTTCTATAGTACTTATGACATGTTAACATACCACATATTTTACCTATTTATTATGCCTATTATTTCTTCTCTGTTTTACCCTTAACACACACTACGTTCCAAGGGGAAATGGAAAAAATGCTCTTCTCTCCATAGGACTCTGGCCTAGTCTGTGGAGCCAATCAGAGGAATAGGCACTCTATTCACCCACCCATCACTAAGATTCTGCCCTCAGTGGCCAGACACACACCTAACCAGGTCCATGCCTGATGTAATGAACTTATGATAATGGCTGTCTAGATATGTCTAAATTTTAGTTTTTACTCAGATATAAACTTCTGGTACATACAAAATGAGGTGATTGAGGGTGTTTGGGTAGTTCAGTTAGATGCAACCCTTGATATCAGCTCAGGTTGTGATCTTGTGGTCATGGGATTGAGCCCTGCATCAGGATCCACGCTGAGAGTGGAATTCTCTTTCTCCCTCTCTCTCTACCCCTCCTCTGCTCACACACTCTTTCTCTCTCGAAATAAGTAAGTAAATAAATAAATAAACAAATAAAATGAGGTGACTGGATTAGACAATTTTTGGTCTTTTTCTAATTCTGTTTTTATTACATTTAAACTTAGCTTAGACAGCTAAAGTCCATTTTCCAATGAACTAGTCATTTTTAATGATTATTCCAAGTATGACCCTCTACTTAAAAAACTGTAAGTCACATTGTCTAAATGCTGTTCTGTAAGCTATTTTATCATGAATATGCATCCCATGTCTGTCTATACAGAGTGAAGGGCTTAACATTCTGATTGATCAATCATTCAGTTCATTGGGTGATTTTTTTCACCCTCCAGTGAATCAATTGATCACTGACTAAACTGTCGAAATAAACCAGTTGTAGAAGAATGTTTTGGAATGTCGTTTCTCTAACTGCAGCAAGACACTTTGGCCTATATAAAAGTGAAGATGAACAAGGCTTTTCAGGCTATATTTACCTTTTCATTGTCTAACACATTACTCAGCAAGGCACACAGATGTGTCAGCCAAACCTCTTCTCCCAACCATGGGGCTCAACTAAGACAAAGTAGGCAGAATATTTGAGAGTCCTGTTGGCTTTTCCTGGGTGATGCTAGTCTATGTGACCTATTTTTCTAACTTCATTTGGAAATAATTATAGATTCATAGGAAGTTGCAAGCATAGAACAGAGGGTTCCCACATATCCATCACCTAGTTTTCCCCAGGGTACATCTCACATGGCTACAGTACAATATCAAAACCGGGAAATTAACATTGGTACAATGTGTGTGCGTAGTTCTGTCATTTTATCACATGTTGGTTCACTGTTACCATCACTGAAATCTAGATAC
Source organism: Crocuta crocuta (assembly GCF_008692635.1). NCBI lineage: Eukaryota > Metazoa > Chordata > Mammalia > Carnivora > Hyaenidae > Crocuta > Crocuta crocuta. The sequence goes on along the minus strand of NW_027528855.1, from coordinate 427,177 downwards.
AGAACTATTCCATCACCTCAAAGATCTCCCTAGTGCTACTGCTTATAGTTATATGCACCCCGTCCTATGTAACCTGCTACTCCCTATAGTTATATGCACCCCCTCCTCTCTATGTAGCCTGTGTTTAACTCTTAAAAGAATAAAGTGCCTCAGACAGGATTTCCCTATGTGACACATATATACTTAAAAATTCCAAGGACAGATCTCCATCATTTTCATGACCAAGAAATCCCTGACAACTCATCAAAGCTGTTTTGAGCCTGGGCTCACAGCTATTTATTTCCTTTATTACCATAAAAAACCCCAACATTTATCAGAGCCTTTCTAGGAATATTTAACATTCAAATATATTTTAGTTAACTTGTCCTAGTTGAAGCATGGATTTTACAAAATCCCCTTAGTAAGCAATTGTTTAAAATGCCTGCTCCAATGACCTAGTTGCATGCTCAATAAGACAATGCAATCTGGATCCAAGGCTCTGAAGAATACCATTCGATCACTTTCTCTCTCCAATGTGAGAGAAGAATCATACAATGTGAAGAAAGAGAAAGAGCTATGGGTCATAAATGTTTAAAACAAACTCACCACAATGGAACATTCCCTCTGTGCTACTTCTCCCAATCTTCCTCAGTTTGCTTTTCCTACCCTACCATCCTTCCCTTTTTCCAAACTCCGCAACCTCAGATTTTTCTCTCCCACCCACAATAATCCACCTTCAAAAGACGCTGAAGTCAATTCTGTCTGTAGAAATTCGATTAGCTATCTCAAATTTTTCAAAGATACGAATACATGACATATTTTTGTAATAAAAAATGGTACTCAACTATACATAGAGTTATGTAATCTTTCATTCTACACATGAACATTTTCCCATGCCATTAAACATTTCATTATTCTTAAATGTTTAATAAGAAGTCTGACAAGGGGTGCCTGGGTGGCTTAGTCGGTTAAGCGTCCGACTTTCGCNATAGACCCATAACTAATACTACAAATATCTAGGAATGTTGGATAAAATATGATACCCAAACAAATTTTAATACATACACTAGCTTGAAAGCAAATTTCCAGGGCTTATAAGGGGAAAAAAGAAATCAGAACCTGAGCTAAGGTGACTGTCTTGGGTTTAGCATGGAAAGTCCTGCATCGAAGAAAACCCCTCAGTTCTGGACAACCAGAACACTGGTTATCCTTATTCAGAGCAATAAGTAAAGGGAAGCTGATACCAATGGCCTTGTTAAGGACTCTAGCTGCTGAATAAAACACTCCTAACTGTTTTATTAGTCCCAATTGTTTGCTAATTCTCTTGTATTTTCCATGTAAATGATGATATTGTATGCAAATGACAGAGACTTCCTCTTCTAGTCCTTAAAAGATACTTGTTTCTTTTTTTATTTAAAAAAAATATTCTGGAAACTAATTTGACAATAAACTATTAAAAAAATAAAAACAAAACAAAACAAAAAAAATTAAAAAAATAAAAAAAATATTCTAATGCTTATTTTGAAAGAGAGAGAGAGACAGCTGGGAAGGGACAGAGAGACAGAAGGAGAGACAGAATCCCAAGCAGGCTCCACACTCAGCCTGAAGCCTGACACAGGTGGCTTGATCTCACAACCATGAGATAATGACCTGAGCTGAAATGAAGAGCCGAATCGCTTAACTGACTGAGCCACCCAGGCACCCCTAAAAGATANTTGGGGGTAGAGTTTACTTTTTTAAAATTTCTTTTTAATGTTTTATTTATTCTTGAGAGAGAGAAAGAGACAGCGTGAGCAGAGGAGGGTCAGAGAGGGAGAAAGATACAGAATCTGAAGACAGGCTCCAGGCTCTGAGCTAGCTCTCAGCACAGAGCTTGACACTGAGCTCAAACCCAAGGACTGTGAGATCATGACCTGAGCTGAAGCCGAAGGCAGATACTCAGCTCAACCAACTGAGCCACCCAGGCACCCTGGGGGTAGAGTTTACTTAAACAAAACAAAGACAAAACAAAATAGTGACTGTGATACCAGGCTTCATTACCGTGCTCCTGACCTTAAAGGGAACATCTCTAAGTTGTCTTCATTAATACTCTTCATTTACTTTTAAAAGGTTAAGGGAATTTCCTTATATTTCTAGTTTTCTAAAATTTCTTTAAATCATAAATGGGTGTTTATATTTATCAATTGCTTTCTCCTGTACCTTTTCAGANTAGCTCAGAGCCTGGAGCCTGTCTTCAGATTCTGTATCTCTTTCTCTCTCTGACCCTCCCCTGCTCACATTGTCTCTCTCTGACTCTCAAAAATAAAAATAAAAATAAATAAATAAAAAATAAATAACATTAAAAAATGGGCTCTGTGTCTGGGGACAATGAGGGGGAACTAAAGAGTGCAAACCCTTACCCTAACCATTCTGCCATCCGTAGGTCCTGGCCATTGCCTACATTTCCCTTCATGTACTGACCTTGCCATAAGGCTTTTGACAGATTTTTAGTTGCTAGGTTTGACACCGAGTTCCATTAATTTCTCTATCACTTTTTGGGAATTGGTAGGGATGAAGGGGGGGGAGGGATTCATATATGATAAGTCAATTTGCCATATATGACAACTATTCCTCAAGGCTGGTTTCATGGGCACACAGCTTGTGCAGTCATACACAGGCCCAGCTCTTTAAAAGGCCCTGCACTTGGTTTAATATTCTGCTGTCACCATTTTGAAATTCTTTATTATCATTATTATTATTTATTAATCTCTACACCCAACGTGGGGCTTGAACTCATGATCCTGAGATCAAGAGTCAGTGCTCTTCTGGGGCGCCTGGGTGGCTCAGTTGGTTAAGTGTCCAACTCTTGATTTTGGCTCTGGTCATGATCTCATGGTTTGTGGGTTTGAGCCCCACATTGGGCTCTATGCTGTCAGTCCGGAGCCTGCTTCAGGTCCTCTGACTCCCTCTCTCTCTGCCCCTTCCCCACTCGCACTCTCTCCCTCCCTCTCTCATAAATAAACATTTTAAAAAATTAAAAAATAATAATAATTGAAAAAAGAATTGGTGCTCTTCAGACTGCACCAGCCAGGCATCCCACCATCTTGAAATTCTTAAGAATTGTAAACATGAAGCCTTGTATTTTCATTTTGTACTAGACCCCACACGTTATATAGCTAGTCTTGCTATTCCTAAATAATTTTCCATTAAGTCCTAAATATTTTCCAATTAAGTTTCACATCCCTCTGCTCTTTCTACCCTCAAGTTATAAGCCACCTACAGCTACATTTTTTTGGCAAGCCTTCTGGCTGAGATTTGAGGCAGGCAGCAGCTAACCCACATATTACAGATTGGTCTGAGGCTTTAAATTCAGCCTGGCAATCCCATAGTATCATCAGTTTTCCTAGTCCCCTCAAGGGAAAGTTGTGCACCATTTGGACCATAAATAGACAAGGAATATTTACAAAATACCATAATGAAAAAAACATGTCCATTGTCCATGATGCTGATATCTAAGAGAGATCTTTTCCTCATTTTCCAAACTACTGAACTTTACATCTATCCAGATTCTCTACCAATGTCTGGTTGGCCGCGGGCTAAGGAGAAAGAGCTTTGTTTTTGATCATTTGGTCATTCTTGGTTTAAAGTCTCAAGGTCTGTGGGGTTGGGGAGAAAGTGAATCACCTCTGGTTTTAAAGCAGTCACCCTAATCAGTTTAAGTTTAGGCTCTGCATCAGAGGTACTTCTGAAGCTAGTGTCTTTTCATTTGGAACAGATACAGTAATGGCTTGAGGGAAATGAATCTGTGACTATTAAAGTCTGCAGGCTAGTGACATGCTTATGATCTACCAATCTATCTCTTGCAGGACTTGGTCATCCATGATTTAGTAGTGTATTAGGCACTGGCATTGGAGATAGCACTCTGAACAACCTTATTTCCTTCCTACTCTTGTGAGGATCCTTTTGGCTTTTAATCTTTAATAATAACAACCCTCAATTGTTTCAACTTTTCATCTCTGGCTCAGCATTAATTCTGCATATCTAGTTGTTTGACTGCCACTCTAAGCTCACATTCTTTCCCCTCACATTACCACTTAATGGTAATCTCTGTCAGTGTCCCCTGTAACCCAGTTTCTAATCTGTTATAGAATAGTTGCAGATGTTCCTATCTATTGCTTTCAAAGCACTGCATCAGACTATGTTTATATTCAGATTGCCACTGCTTTTGCTAAAATTTCAATCTTATAAAGTATTTGTTTCCTTATGAGTTGTTTTATTTTATTTTTTAAGTGTTTTATTTACTTCTGAGAGATAGAGAGACAGTATGATCAGGGAAGGGTCAGAGAGAGAGGGATATATAGAATCCGAAGCAGGTTCCAGGCTCTGAGCTAGCTGTTAGCACAGAGCCCGACGCAGGGGCTCAAACCCACAAACCGTGAGATCATGACCTGAGCCGAAGTCAGATGCCCAACCGACAGCCACCCAGGTGCCCCAGAGTTGTTTTATTACTTATTTCTACCCAGAGAATTTCTCTGGTTGGTCTTTTTTGTTCAGTTTTCCCTGAATGTGGCTCTTAAAATTTAGAACAGCAGTATTGCATTCTTGAGGAATAGCTTTAAAAACAACCACTTNAAATACAGAATACCACAAAAATACCTTATTTCCAATCCAATCATCCAATAGGTATTTTATTTCTTGAGCACCTAATATGTGCCAGACACTGTCCTAGGCACTTGGGATGTATCCCTGAACAGAACACACACAACTCCCTGCCCTAGGAGAGCTTATATTCTGGCAGGGAAAAGCAAATAATAAACGAGAAGCATAATAAATAACTAAATTATACGGTATGTTCACAGAAACAAAAGAGGATAAACTGGGGATCAGAAGGACAAGTTGAAACTTCTCCTACACCTCCAGCATTTACATTCAATGTAATTTCCCCTATCTTGAAAATGTTCTCCTATCCTAAACTTCCAATCAATTACTATACCACTGCTTCTCTGATTCCCTTCACGGCCAAATTTCTTCAACAAGCTGTCCATACTTTCACTTTCTCACTTCCCAGTCACTATGCAACTCAACTTATCTAGTTTCTGCTCCTACCTCATCACTGAAACTGCTATTGCCAAAGTCACCAATGACTACTGTGTTGCCAAATCCAGTGGAAATGAATCAGAATTTTGATATTGTTAATCATTCCCTCTTCTTTGAAACATGCCAGCCTCTTGGAATTCATTATACTGCTCTGTAAGGGAGCAAAATTTGCCACCCCAAAATGTGTCCCTTTGGCATGTGGATTATTTTAGGCTGATTATTTTTAAGAAAGAGAAGGCTCAAGAAGTTCTGGGTTGTTTTTGTTTGTTTGTTTTGTTTTGGCCTTTCTGCTAACTGCCTAAAAGAATTTAGATAGAGGACCTGTTCCAGAAAGGGAGCTATTTATTACCATAGATAACTACAGTATAATATGAATTAGGTGGGGCAGCCAGGGAGGATCCTAGCAAAGTCTGTTTGTTGAAATTTCTCTCTGTATCCCATTGTATTTGTATGGTCCAGCAAACATTTGTTTACCAAACATTTACTCTTTTTCATCTACCTGTGAATTATCTTCTTCCCTTTGAATCCCAGACCCCTACACCATTTCTCCTTAGCTCCGAATGGCATATAAGCCTCAATTGTCTGACTGCCTGTAGGCCTCAAATTCTTTATGGAACCTCTATATGCACATAATTAAATTTTATTTTCTCCTGTTAATTTGTCTCATGTCAATTTAACTCTTAGACCAGCCAAAGGAATTTTGAAAGGTATAGAAAAACTTTTCCTTCCCAAGAGCGCTCTCTTGCTTATCTTCATACTTCTCAGTCTCCACTGACAGCTATGCCATTTCTGATCATCCTTTAAATGCTTGTGTTCCTCTGGATTTTATTCCAGTCCCTTCTTTTTTTTCTTATTCTTCCTGGTTGAAATCACTAGGACTTCAATTATTTTCTATATATTGATGATTCCTAACCTTTTATATCTAACCAGACCTTTCTCCTGAGCTCCAGACCCATATATTTATATATAACTGCCTACTAGTCATCTGTACCTTGATGGTCCATAGGCCCTTCAAACAGCCTATTCTAAAAGGACTCATCTTCCCCTGCCAAACCTGCTGTTCCTCTCACTGTCTCAACTCACTGATAGAACCACTATCTTTCTAGCTGTTTCATCATTTAGAAATCTGAAATTCTGGAGTGCCTGGGTGGCTCATTCAGCTGAGTGTCCGACTTCCGCTCAGGTCATGATCTTGCAGTTCATGGGTTCAAGCACCGCATCTGAGCTATCAGCACAGAGCCTGGAGCTTGCTTTAGATTCTGTATCTCCCTCCTCTCTGCCCCTCCCCCACTCTCTCTCTCTCTCTCAAAAATAAATAAACATTAAAAGAAAATTTAAAAAAAGAAACCTGAAATTTATACTCTCCTTTCAACCCCCTTGTTTCTTCCGCCACACAAACTAATAACCAAGTCCTATTAGTGCCACATGCCAAACAGCCTTATCTAGGACGCCATATTTTGTCATCCATATTAATACAACAGCCTCCTAACTGATACTCTTGACCCCAGTGCTGCTTACTTCCAATTCTCCACACAATAGTCAGAGTGAGCGCTAAGGATATAGATCTAACCATAGCATTCTTTTGCTTAAAATCCTTCATTGGTTCCCTTCTGTCTACAAGATGAAACCCATGTTTTTAACATGGGTTGTTAAGTTCTTCTAATCTAACATCTAAGTTGAAGTTGTTGCCATCCTGAACTATTTGCAGTATTCCAAATACTCCATGTGCTTGGGCCTTCATACCTGAAACCTCCTACCACACACCTATTGGTCCCTCTTACCTTTCATTTTGTGTCTCTTCCTGAGGTCTGGGCTAAGAGCCCCTGCTAAATACTCCCATAGAACTTGAAACTCCTCCTATCATAGGCTTGTCATTACTTCTTTACCTGGCTTCCTCTCTAGCTGGACTGTGAGCTCCTTGATGGAAGGGCCAACTCTATCTTGCTCATGATTATTTCCCCAGCACAAAGAAAGTGCATGGCTTATGGCAGGGGCTTAACTGATGCTTGTTGAATGAATAAGCAACAAGCCCAGTTAAACGTGAGCCCCACACATTTCAAAAGAGGAAACTGAATCATAAAAAAAGAATTTTTTTTCCAGGGTACTTGGGTGGCTCAGTTGGTTAAGGATTCAACTGAATTCAGATCATGATCTAAGGATTCATGAGTTTGAGACCTACATGGGGCTCACTGCTGTCAGCCTGTCAGTGAAGAGCCCGCTTCAGACCCTCTGTCCGGCCCCCCCTCTCTGCCCCTTCCCCACTCGTGCTTTCTCTCTCTCAAAAAAAATTTTTTTTTAAAAAGGATAACTTTTAAAAAATCAATTAATTTATACCACAGAACACTATTGTTTTTTTTTTTTTTAAACATAAGCTATCAACAGTGTTCAGCTCTTGGTAGTGGGATTATGTGACTTTTCCTCTTTATTCTACAGAATCTTATTTACCAAATTTTCTATAATGCGTGTGTCTTTTATTGTGGAAAAATGTTATAAATTATAAAATAAAAAGAAGAACCCTACAAAATATCATTACTTCTTTCCTTCAAAATAAACAGAGTATCATGTACAGTGAAATATGATCACTGGGTTTTCCCCCCACTTTGCTAGAAGGTGAATAACAACATGAAATATCTGCCTTATTTAACACCAACAGAGGTATATGTTGATAACATAACCCAAGTTGCAAAAATCACATCCCTATATGAGACCTGAAATGCCACCAGTGCTCTTCATGTTTCTTTTTAAATTACTTGGAAACTATTTTTAATAAGAGTTCAGATCCTGGTTTGATGCACAAAAACAGAACTTTCAACTTTATTTTATATTTGGAAGTAAACATGACAAAAATAAGAACAAATTTTTGTCCTAAAATGCTCCAATAGGTTTGGATGACTGGGACAGTCTCTTCTGCTCTGAATGGTTTGTATTCTTCTCAGTGGGAAAATAATGCTACAGGAGAAAAGTAAAGTAGAGTTAAACAACTTGAAAGGACTAGTATACATACATCACATTCTGTTAGAACAGGAAGTAACTGCAACAGAGTTCTCAAACTATTCAGTGTTATGTTTAACTTATGTATTTTCAGTTTGCCAGTATACTAGCTTCTGTTACTATGAGGTGTAAAGACAAAATACACCGTGGCAAATACAATGACAATTTCTGAATAACTAAGTGAAGTTCCATGCCCCCAGTAAATGGCACACAGAGATTGTTAAGTCTACTTATGTCATATATGTGTGTCTGTATGTGCATATATATGCACATGCATGTACTATATTAAACATATACAGAGCAATAATATAATCATATACGTATATGATTATTAGATATACTTATGTATTACCTTGCATAAATCATTACATATATAAGGATTTTGTTTCTTCTGATATAAGTCACATTTCCTATTCATCTAGTCCAAACTTCTCATTTTGCAGCTTGGTGAACTGAAGCCCAGGAAAGCTAAGGGAATTGCCCAAGCTCCCATGATACAAAATGGCAAAATTGAGAGTAAAACCAGAGTCTCCTGACACTAGATCAATAGCCTATTATTCCACTCCTCTCCATATATGTAACTGCATTATAATTTTCAAAGCATCTTCACATACATTATATTGTTTAAGCTACACAAAAAATTTCAGCTGATGGTATCAAGTTGCTGATAGGTTAACTTACTTGCCCATGAAAATGTCATTAGCTAATGGCCTGAGTCTCCTGAACCCCAGTCCAATATTCTATTCCCCAAAGTATACTTCTTAACAACCATTTTATTTATTTTTTAACATAGTTTGTCAAATTGATTTCCATATAACACCCAGTGCTCGTCCCAAAAAGTGCCCTCCTCCATGCCCATCACCCATTTTTCCCTCTCCCTCACCCCCCATCAACCCTCAGTTTGCTTTCAGTATTTAATAGTCTCTTATGGTTTCGTTCCCTCCCTCTCAGTAACTGGTTTTTCCCCTCCCCATCCCCCATGATCTTCTGTTAAGTTTCTCCTGATCCACATATGAGTAAAAACATATTCTCACCAACCATTTTATTCTTAGGTAGCTATTCATAATTATTTCAGGAGGTGGAAACACAGGCCAAGGCTAGGGGATCTGTAAGCCTGAGGGCCAAGTAGTTCCTGGCATATAATTCTGGGATCCCCTCTCTCAATCACTTATAATACTGAATTATTTAAGTTTGAGAAACAGGTAGCTGAAACTAACAACTAGAATCGAGGATTCGATCGCAGATCTGTCAGATTCCTGAACCTCCTTCCCCTGGATATGTACCATGGTCAATACATATGGGGAACTATAGCCACTATTATTTAGCAACGGTATCTTTCATGGAGCCTCAGAGTCAATGCAGGAAGATTTCATTTATTTCTTCTGAAGGGGTGACCTACGTATACCAAATACTGTTGTACCCAATCAACTTGGCACATTTCTTGCCCATATTCCTAGCATCCAAATATCCCTAGTGATAATACGGTTTCAGAAGCTGATACCTCTGTGGTCCACTC
>NW_027528855.1:412602-417070 GCF_008692635.1 Crocuta crocuta | reverse complement strand
AGGAAACAAGAATCAAATATTACATACTTCAATTTTATATCCTACTGCCAATTACCTTTGTTCCACCACCTAATCTTTCCTATCTTCTGCTGCTGTCCCTGATACCTCAGCATTCTTCTTTCGCTTCTTTCTTTGTTTCTTCAAACCCTTTATAATTCTGTTGACTCTCCTTTGTAAAGGATTGGCCCATTTGCTGTAAAATTAGAAGTTCAAAGTGAAAGCTTATTTCTCAACACTGATAGAACAATAACAATGGTGGGTTATAAAAGAAAATAATGATGGGGTACAAGGAAAAGGCTAGTTACCTACATAACTCTTTTTACACATTCCCACCTGACTATTTTTAACAAATAGGATAGAAAACATGTACCTGGCTCACTCATATTTATCACTGTAACCGTTACTATTACTCTGTATAGTGTCATTTTGATCCTCCACAACAGGAATGCTGTCCTACTTCCCTCTGCTGGCATCAATGTTACTCACCCTTCAAGATCCAGCTTATATGATATTTGCCTAGGTAGCCTTCCCTTTATTCCTAGCCTATAGGGATTCTCCCCTCCTATGAACTTCAAAACTAAAGAGTAATAGTTCATATTATATTATCTTCTACAATTTTACAAGTTTGCACTTTCACTCATTATTGCGATCATTTGGAATTCAATCTTGTACTTCATTAAATTTGTGTGAACAGTCAGGGCTGGGGATGCCAGAGAGCCTATCACAGGCTAAGAACTTGGCCAGGTGCTTAACATACTTGATATCATTTAACCCTCACAACAATCCTATAAGATGTATATTGTGTTTCCTGTTCTCCAAACAATTAGGCTGGGGCTTAGAAAAGTAAAATAACTCACCCAAGGACACACATAGACAGTAAATGGAGATGCTAGCATTTGAACTAAGGTCTGTTTGACTCTAAAATGCAGACTCTTTCCATTAGACCACACTGAAGCATTAGCAGATAATGACTTACAACAACAAGTGTGATAGACTTCCCATGTCCCAAGACCTGTGTATAAGCACTTCATGTGCAGAATCTTATTTAATCTTCATGATGACCTGATGTGGTATTTTCATTTTTCAGGTGGGGAAACTGAGGCACTGAGAAGGAAAGTAACTTGCCTTACATCACCAGACTACTCATTGTGGTGCCAGGATTCAAATCCAAACCTGCCTAAATCTAAAAAGCAATCTCTCACTCACTATGCAAACCTGTCCCTTTCCCCCCTCAGAGCTTGGAAATAACTTCAGGCTAGAGCTTTACCTTGTAACTTTATATACCTCAGAGAACCTGGTACCCAATGAGGGTTCAGGAAATGTTAGTGGATATTTATGTTTATAAGAGCTTTCACTTTCTTTTTTTTAAGATTTTATTTTTAAGTAATTTCTACGCCCAATGTGAGGCATGAACTTAAAACTGCACAATCAAGAGGTGCATGTTCTATTGACTGAGCCAGCCAGGTGTCCCAAGAGCTTTCACTTTCTAAAGACCTAAGCACAAGCCAAGGAGAAAAACTAGAAAATGCTTAAAGCAAAGATATGGATGGAAACCCAAAAGAGAAAGAAAGATTTGCATATGATATTATCAAGAGGGAATGACAGATACACAGTCCTATCCTCAGCTCAAAGCTAGGTAGTGTACAGAAGAGGACCCCTGGCTCCAGACAGTGCTACTTAGCTATACAGAGCAACCAGGTTCTTACTTAGCATGTGGGGCCCAGAGATTGATAAGGCTGCCTTTGAAATGATGACTTTGAAGGTAATATTCACTTTTCTCCCCTCAAACTGCATTATTAGGTTGTCACTGAGCTCCACTAGGTAAGATAGATATGAAGCAAATAAATACTTTTTCCTCAATTAATCATAAAAAAATCTCCAGGCATAAATGAAATAGTGGGTGAAGGCCAAAAATACATTTATGATTTACCTATGGCCTCTCTGTTGAGCTATTAACTTCAGTATCAAAAAAATATGATAATCAAAAAAATGAAACTACGTAGTTCTCAGTCTCTTGGGGACAGATGCGTTTCAGAATGCAGAATATCTGGGGTTTTACAAAGGCAATATGACATGATATACTGAATATTACATGACACTCCCATGAAGTCTGCGGCAACATCTCATGATCAAACACAGTAATATTTCTACAACAAAATATATGAATATTCATTTTAAGCATTAAATAAGAACTAGAAAATGTCTCAGGTCAGGTCATCTCAGGTTTTTCTGCCAAAAGAGTCAGGAANACAAAGCAAAATTCAACTTGATCTTATTATTTCAAAATGTACTGCACTGGTTTTAGGTTCAGCCTTCTAACATTCATTACTGAAATCCAAAGTTAGATAGTCTACCCAATTTCTAATGAGAATCCCCAAGGGGAAAAGTAGGGGTGAAATGATTAGTCCAAAGTCCTAGAGGTGATTTTCTCCTTTTTATATAAAATGTCATATTGCGGCCAGCTTACTCACACTTGAATTGTACAGATCAATTTATCTCATATGAATTCCCTCATTAACATACTTGCTCATTTATGAAATAAACACCATTCTAAATACTAGAGACATAAAGATGAATAATATGTGGGTCCTGCCCTCAAGGAGCTTAAAAGTTAGAATTAAAGAGAGATATATAAGCTGATAATTATATCACATTTAGATATTCCAAACAGAGATAAGTAGAGATTGGTAGAAAAAAGACTGACCCAGTGTGGGGCAGAGGTTTAGGGTAAGCTTCCTAGAGGAGGTGTACTCTAAGCTTAGACCTGCATCCAGAGTGCGGTGAGTCAGATAAAGAAGAGTGGAGATGGGAAGATGTATAAGAGCATTTCAATCAGTGGGTGGTACACTGTGTGAAAATATCAGAGTGGTGAAGAAGCATGTTCTTTGTAAACATCAAGTAGAGTGGTGTGGCTGGAAACACTAAGTGGGGTCACTGGGAATTTCTTGTGATACAGATCTATAGTTGTGAGATTTTCTCAAAGAATTCCTAGGAACCTAGATCTAGGAACAGAGAAATGGTGTGGATTCAATTTTAATGAAACAAAGGAGCTGGAAAGAATGGATTCATGTATCAGACAATAGGATATAGGTTGGATAAAAGAAATCAGATGATGCTAAAAGAGAGAAAACCAGGGGAAAATAGAGAATTAAAGAACCTGGATGTCTCAATGAGAACAAGTGTAACAAGGGTAAAAGAAAAAAAAAATAGCCCAGAAGACAAGGCATTTATGGTCAAAGAGTAGTTTGAGATTTGAAGTGTAAAATTTCAGACACTCAGAGGTTCAATTTTAATTTTTTTAAAAATTTACCCATTTTGAGAGAGAGTGTGTGTCAGAAAGAGCAGAGAAAGAGGAAGAGAGAATTAAAAGCAAGCTCCACACTGTCAGTGTAAGGAGATCAATGTGGAGCTCAAACCCAAGAACTCATGAGATCATGGCCTGAACCAAAATCGAGAGTCAGATGCTTAACCGACTGAGCCACCCAGGCCCCCCTCAGAGGTTCAATTTTTTTTGAGTGACAAGATTCAGGATATGGGCATGAAAGTGGCTGGCCAATACAGAATACTGGAAAGATTCCTCAGAATTGAGTACATCAGAGAACTCTGAAGCTATAGGCTTAGATGGCTCATAACATGCACAGAGAGGCTGCCCATGGAGATGATCAGATGGAGAAGAATACAACACCTAGCAAGTGCCCAGACCAAAGTAGGAGCTCAATAAATATTTGCAGAAAGAATGAATGTAAAAAGGATTGAAGTGGAGAGTCTAGTGTAGTTCTAAAGGGACTACATATCAGATTCATTTGGGGTGCTTTAGAAGATACAAATTGCAGGTCCAAATCCCATACTTACTAAATCATATTCTCTTGAGTACAGCCTGTGAATCTGTATTATTAAATATTCCCAAGGTTAGTTCCATAGAACCCATCTACAGACTAGAATATGATAAATACTGATCTAATGGGTTGGTTTTTCCATGTTTCTAAACAAACTATAATTCATTAATATAAATATGAATTCTTTAAGACAGTTAAAAAACATAACATCAATACTACAGACAAAAAAATTTATCAATTTATCATTTGAAACATCAAAAGATAGAAAATCCACCAAAATGACTGGCTAGATTCCTCCAATCATTATTTACTAAATTGCCTACCACACAGTCTTAGAGACCTCTGGTTCTCAGACCTGAGTATACATGAGAATAACTTGTTGGGCTTGTTAAAACACAAATTTCGGGGCTTTAACCCTGGAGTTCTGATTCAGTAGGTCCAGTGTAGGGCCTGAGAACATGTATTTCTGACATGCTCCCAGGGGGTGATGGTGAGACTATCAGACCCCATTTGGAGACCCACAGCTCTAGACTCAAAGCTTAGCCCCTTGTCCCCACAGAAGTTACAATTTAGCCAGAGAAAAAAAGCTAATAACAGGAAACAAAGGATAATTATGTATTAAAATATGTAGT
>NW_027528855.1:401105-412596 GCF_008692635.1 Crocuta crocuta | reverse complement strand
TGGTTGAAATATGAAAGTAAAGAAAGAATTCAAACGAGAGAAGAGGAAGAAGAAGAACAATCCCAAGATTTGGGAGCAATATGGGCAAAAGAACAGAGACAAAAATAAAGCCTGGGGTATACCAAGAAAAATAAATACAGCAACCTGCATGGAACAAAAGATACATGTAGTCTTATAAGAAATTATATTGGAGTTACAGAATGAATCTAATATAGAAATCTTTTTTTTTTAAATTTTTTAATGTTTTATTTATTTCTAGGAGAGAGAGAGAGAGACAGCGTGAGCAGGGGAGGGTCAGAGAGAGGGAGATACAGACTCTGAAACAGGCTCCAGGCTCTGAGCTGGCAGTCAGCACAGAGCCCGACGCGGGGCTCGAACCCACGAACCGCGAGATCATGACCTAAGCGAAAGTCGGACGCTTAACCGACTAAGCCACCCAGGCACCCCTAATATAGAAACCTTTGAAAGCCACAGCCCTTTGCATGGGCTTAAAGCAAACAACACTGTGTTTACCTCTACATTTCTTTTCTTCCTATTTTCTACAGTAGAAAAAGCAATGAACTCAGAAGACAGATCGTAATCCTTGCTGTATCATTGTGTAATCTTGAGAAACAGACCAAACTTCCCTGCAGCTCTGTTTTGAAGGTCATATAAAACATTGTATGTGAAAAATTTACATAAATTGGAAAAGGCCAAACATGCTAACTCTTTTTACATGCAATTTTTATGGAGTGTGACTTTTTACTTTGGGTATTTGTATACATCCCTTATGAGACTATGTGTTCCTTGAGAGCAGAGTATGATCTGAATCACCTTTTTGTCCTTCACACAAGGTCTGGAATCCAGATATTCTTGAATGAATTAGAAGTTGCTGAATAATATAATGAAATGAAATAATATACTGTCTTTTGTAGATGAATCTGGCAGGACATTACATGATGGATTAGAAGGAGAGTAGATTAGGAGTCCAAACTGGCTTGGCAAGTACCCTTACAAACTCCTTCCTTAAGGGCAAAGCCATATATTCCTATCAAAGTGCCAGGAACCTTCTCCAGGACTTATCTCCTAGTCATCTTTGAAACCCTACTAGGTAATCCTAGTTACTGTCTCTCCTGTATAAATTCTTTGAACACCTCATTCCAATGCCCTCTGCAGTTCTCAATCCTTTCTTTGCCTCTGGATGCTAACTGGCCTTGTGTTATAGGACCAAATGCCTGTGTCCCTAAAACTCATATATGTAAGGCCTAATTTCCAATGTGGTTACATTTGCAGACTGGGGACTCTAAGGAAGTAATTAAGTTTACATGAGGTCATAAGGGTGGGGCCCCAATCAGCACAATTAATGTCATTATAAAAACTAATTTTTCAGTTTTCTAAACTAAAAACAAGAGTTTGCTCCTCCTCTCTCTCCTCCTCCTCACATGCATCAAGGAAAGGTGATGTGAGTAAACAGTGAGAAGAAGGCCATCTGCCAAACCAGGAAGAGAGCCCTCACCAGAAACCAAATCAGCTGGCACTGCAATCATGGACTTCTAGCCTGCAGAACTGTGAGAAAATAAATGTCTATTTTTTAAGTTGCCTGGTCTCTGAAATTTTGTTATGGAAGCCCTATAAGACTAATAAACCTTGGTTGGGTGTTTTGTTGTTGCTGTTGTTGCTGTTTGTTTGTTTTTGCTCCTCTCCTAAAACTACTTACCCAGGACTGAAGTTGACAGCATACAAGACCTGGACTAAGGTAACAATAAAGGTAACAATAAATAAATGAGAAGAGGCAAATCTCAGACTCATTCCAAAGGAAACCAAAAGATGACAGGTAGACTAAGAGAATAGATTACATATTAAAAATAAAGGAAAGGAAATAGTCACAGATGACTCCAAGGTTTCTAGCTTGGGAGACTAAAGAAATCACTGACAGAAATGCATAGCTGTCAAGAGGAGATGATTTTAGAGAAAAAAAGATAAATTTGATTTTGTACATGTTGCATTTAAGGTACTAACAGAACATCTAATTCATGAAGGCATTTGAAAATATGGAATAGATAGTGGTAAGGATTTCAGGATTCAGATTTAAAAGACTCATTCACTCAGAGAAGCCCAGAATATTATGATCAGAAAGGACCTTAGAGATGCCTGGGTGGCTCTGTTGGTTGAGCATCCGACTCTTGATTTTGGCTCAGGTCATGATCCCAGGGTCATGAGATCAAGCCCTGCATCAGGCTCTGTGCTGAGCGTAGATCCCGCTTAAGATTTTCTGTCTCTCTGTCTCTCTCTCTCTCTCTCACTCTGCCCCTCTCTCCTCATAATTTTTTTTAAAAACACCAAAAAGAAAGGCCCTTAGAAATTATCTAACTCAATTCTCTACCCTAATTTTATAAGAAAACCACTCCCAAAAGAAGTTAACCTCAGTATAAAACTGGTAGAAAAGACAAAACTAGAAAACAGATCTTTTTAAATGTTCTTTCTGTTACATACCTGTAATATTCTCTGGTAGATGAGAATAAGACTTTGGGAAACAACCACAGTTGGGAGAACAAAGAAAAGCAAACTGAGATGGATCAGAATGGCAAAGGAAACAATGAAATCCAAGGAAAGAAAGTTCCAAGAAGGGAGCCCTCAACAGAGTTCTATTGACCAAAGGTCAAGTTGGATGGGAACTGAGAAAAGGCCACTGCATTTTGCACTGAGGTTATTAGTTACTTGGCAACAAAATGCTCTTTTTAATAGTACCTACTACTCCCGACTTCTCTCAAATGCTGCCCTCAGAGTTCTTGCAATGGGAACATTTCAGACATATAATCTGCATATAATGAGATTCTCTTATTATTTCAGTAACTAAATTACCTTGAACAGGGTCCANNAGATTTCCAGTTTCCTCACATTCTCATCTGATCATATTTTATCAAAGTTCTTAGAGACTAGCCATACTTTTAAAATTTACAGACTTTATTTCCTTTCTCTGAGTTTACATGTATATAATCCTAGGTACTTCAAACCTTTCAGCAGTTGGCTAATTACTGCATAAAGCTTTTCAAAATAACATTACTAATTATATTGTACAGTATAATGAAACACACAAACATGGAGATTTGAAAATGTAAATGCCTATTTTTAAAATTCAATGGGTGATGATTTTTAGGCAATTTTTGACACATTTATTCCCAATTCTTTACCTCCCATTCTAAGAAAGTAAGTGGTATTAAGACTATCTGCATAATGAGAACCACATTATAATACAGAGAATCACGCAGCAGGATTTGTCTAAATGTAGAAATTTTCAGTAACAGCCATCTGGAAAGTAGCAACATTGAAAGTGTATGGGGGATGTGCTATTTACATCATCTGTGTATCAGATGATCTACAATCTTAAAAAAAAAACATGGCTTTTTATTAGTTGAAAGAAAACATAGTTTTGTCATTTTCAGACTGAGTTCTGGATTTTTTCTTAATTCAAAGTTGCAAATTCAATCTGAGGAAGGAAAAAAAACACAAGAAAATGCACTCCATCTGAGTTTAATAGGCATGGTATTATAATGTTTGAATTTTCCACCTTACCAAAGCTATGTGCATACTTAAGTATCATATCACTATATAATACACAGATGTTTAACTGGCCTATGCATGAAGATTAAACTTTATCTAAACACAGATAAAGATTAAAAACTAAATTTGGCACTTGAGATTACTATTATTGGCACTCTATTACTGTAACGGGAACAATTCAGCCACCATTCTTCTCTTCTCTCCCAGTAGCGCCCTCCTCCCCTGCTTCCTTTTGTCCTCATCCACCTGATCTTCTCCTTCCTTCATCTCTGTGTAAGTCTTAAGCCTGCTAGTGACACTTAAGCCTAATGAGGTTTCTGATCCTTATTAATGAGAATAAAAATAGATCTTACATAACCTTGAAGATGTAATGAATTTCAAAATGTATCTTATATGCAAGTTTAAAAGGCTATTAGTAGCAAATTCTTAGAAAGCCTTTCACTAATGCTCTCTGCTCTCTTTTGTATATGTGCAACCAATTGAACCTGGTTTGAGTTCTCTGTGTACCTGGTTCATACCACACCTGAACTCAAGTCAAGTAGAAGTAAACTAGAGATTACATTACAGATTATTCCAGAGGCAAAGTTCGGCCACTTCTGCTTAGAAATGACAAGCGGATAAGGGGTCTATACTGAGGGGACTTCATCTGGATATAATGAATTCTGTGGGAGCCCCCCTCTAAATCTTGTCCTCCCTTCAAAACTCAGATCAAATAGCACCTCCACCACAGAGCCCACTCTGCCCTCTCCCATTCATCCTGATCCTCGCTGCCTCAAAACTTTGGTAAGTTACTGCCACCACCCTTTTAGTCCTTAATTATATTCCATCATGTATTATTACTTAACATGCCATGCTTGGGACTTATTTTAAAGTAGGTTTCAGCTCCTTGAAAATAGGGCCTATGTCTTACCTAGCAAAGAGAGTAACTAAATATGGTCAACTGTAGAAAGCATGAAGTAGGCACCAAAAGAATAAAATACATTTGGCTCTGGAAAGTGATTATCCTCTTCCCCATAACTGCTTTCATTTCTCCCACCTGCTCATATTACTTCTCATGTTCCATCCCTCTAACTCTTGCCAGTTGTTAGCTCCTGAGGCAATCATAAATGAAACACGCTGTCCAAATTGTAGGAGCTATGGAATGTCAAAACTTCACTAGTTTTGGCTTATAACTAAAGGCCGAGAGGGGAGAGCTACAACATCTGAAGGAATGTATATTTAATGTATAGGTCAGGATCCAGCAGGAGGAGGAGCTTAATAGTATCTTCCAAAGTCGCAAGAGTTCTTCCAACAAATAGGCCCAGATCATGTTACTGCAGATCTGCTTTTGGCTTTTAGCCCCTAGTTAGTTGATTTAGACAAACAACTGTTTTTGGCTACTTCCTTTTCTTTTTTAAACCACAACACACTGATTTTACTGCTGCATCTATTTCCATTTTATGGGTCATTTATTCTACCTACTGTAATATTTTATCTATCTCTTTATTCTCTGAAATGAAGAACAGAAAGTGAACTAAGGGGATAGTTCTAAAGAGATATCTTGACCCCAAAAAGAAAGGAATGGTTAGCAGGCTTTGGCTTCCATTTAAGCTCCTTGTTTGGTATCAAGGAGAGAATCTTTATTTGAACACAATTATTCTCCTTGCCTCTAAAATCAGCTTACCAGGAGAAGCCTGACAGTGCCCCATCCACCCTCACACATCCACTGTTACTGGAAATTAAGCTAAGCACCAAGCACTAAGCAGATACTCTGGGGGTGCAAAAAGCAACCCAGGATGTCTGAAGAAACAAATAAATTTTTAAATAAATAAATAAATCATAGAAAACCAAATTTTTAACGTTCAATAAATATACTATTCACATTTTTCAAGTCTCTCAAGCAGTTTTTACTATATAGAAAGAAGAAAAAATATTCTTATCAGGGAATAATTCCTTGAAATTAATTTTAAAGAAAAATCCAGGGGCGCCTGGATGGTTCAATCGGTTAAGCGCCTGACTTCGGCTCAGGTCATGATCTAATGGTTCATGGGTTCGAGCCCCGCNTCCTAGCCGCCATTTGCTAGCAAATATGATTTCATTTTTGTTTGTGGGTTATCTTTTATCTGAAATCAAACCCTGAAGGGGGAAGGGCAAAAAATTCTACTCCTATTCTCAATCACCTGTGGAAAGAAAGAAAATGGGAGAGGCCTAGGAATAGGGATTACACACTCGGTATAGAAAACTAAGTGAAAACTGAGAGATGAACTGTCATATAGCAAATGGGAGGAGCTGAAAGGCTACGACTCCACCCTATCTTCAAAATGGTCTGAGAAAATGATGTGAGTGATGAGAAAGTTTAAATTACTATAGGACTACCATCCAGGCTAGCCAATGCCATCTGCTATATTTCTGTATTTGCTCAACCATTAATGTATTCAACAAAAATGTATTAAGCACCTTAATATATGAGACATCATGCTATGGACTGAAAATACAGTGATGAATATGACACACTCATCAAACTCAAGGAAAAGGCACAAAAAAGAAAAAAAAAGACTTAATGATCTTTATGGAAAATGAGGTAACTTGTGTATAGTCTCAATCTTTCAGCGAAATCTAAACAATGTTTTGGTAACTCAAATACCACTTTCTTATTCAAATAAAAACACCAAAGATGCTTAATTTTCAACTGGTATCTTTTCTTTACCAGAGAACTGAAGGAAATACTTACACTCAGGGTCATGCTAGTGCCAACCCTGCACTTGCACAAACCTGAGAGTGTGTGTCTCCTTAAATGTTGTGCTCCAGTCGCCTCACTCACCCCACCCTGGTCCTGGCCCTGCTATCTCCACCCCTACTGTTCCAGTAGGTAGTGAGCTATTTAAAAAAAACAAAACAAAACAAAAAAACCTTAGAAGTATGCCAATAGGCCACAGGGATAAAATCCACAGGGATGCTGAGCAGAAACATGATACAAATTGGCTTGAAGAGAGACCAAGGCTTTTAAGACCCAACGGTAGATGACCATTTACTAGATGGAGATAACACTTCTGGAAACCCTTCTGATTTGCAGTTAATAACCACTTCCACTCACATGCTCCCAGCTCACTAATGTATTTTTCCTCCCAAATGTCTGATGAGAGAATGTACAGACTATGCAAGAAGATGTCTAAATTTATGGAAAAATAAAGTAACATCAATTTTAAAACATTGTGGTAACTTGTGGCACCTGAGTGGCTCAGTCAGTTAAACATCCAACTTCATTCAGCTCAGGTCATGATCTCACAGTTTGTGAGTTCGAGCCCCGCGTCGGGCTCTGTGCTGACAGCTCAGAGCCTGGAGCCTGCTTCGGATTCTGTGGCTTCTTCTCTCTCTCTCTCTCTCTCTCTCTCTCTCTCTGTCTCTCTCTCTCTCTGCCTCCCCTCTCCTTCGTCAAAATAATAAACATTTAAAAATTTTTAAAATATGTTAACTTTATTTTAGGTTTTTCCTAGGCCAGCTTCTTTTAAACAAAAGGGACACAAACATAACCCCTGTGTTTCTAGTGCCTATGAATAAATGTGTCTACACAGAAATATCCAAATACATGCAGCAATCAGCAAATAAAAGTTTATGGTTGCCTACCTCCTCTGCCAAAGAGAGCAGCAATAAATGGGCAGACATCCCAGGATGATCATGCCGATCACACCAAGCCCAAACATCCGGAACATCTGTGTAGGCTCTGTTGGTTTAATTATATCCTGTTACTTTTATGACTTAAGCAAGAGAAGCAAATCTGAGCTCTTTCATAAAGTCTTTATAAAAAACTATCAGTGAATAAAGTAAAATAAGGAGGTATTCTTATATGACAGGTAAATATCTTTGGTTCTCTATCAATAGCAGGAGTTTATGAAATCTTAAAACACAACTAAAAGGTACACTTGAAATACATGCCTCCTTAAGGAAGCCTTAACAAAATGAACCTAATGGTTTTGTTAAACAGGCTATTATGACTCATACTATATATTTCTTCCCATGGCCTAAGTGTGTTTTTTTCTTGACCATATGTTATACATCCTAGAGCACTCAAGAAGGGAATTAGTCTATGAATAGTCAACTTGTTAAAGGAATGGCTTCTTAAATGTTTACTTCCAAATTATAAAACATTAAATTAAATAAGAAACCAAGAATTTGCAGGTAAATAAGCATATTTTATTCTTATATTCATTTGGAAATGCATTCTAATATGACTGGGAAATTATAAGTCACGGTTCAATTTTTCCCTCCACAAAGGCTGAATGTCTCTTTACACATAACATAAAGACTAAACTGATGAATGAATTATAAACACTGTTTGACAGTGTTGAAACTGTAATACTATATTCATGATCAGGTTTCAGTTTCCATTATTAATACTAGATGTTCAACAAAGACCTATAAATTGAATAGGGACTATATTAAACTAAGNTTTCAACCTAAGACACTTGTTTTACATGCATCCTTTTTATAGTATTTGTTAGTGTTTAATCATGTCTAATATGTCCATCATGGGAGACCAACTGGTAATATATCCCCTTAATCCAATGCAGGAGGAAAAACAGATGGTCTAGTTCTCAAAACTTTGTAAAGAAAAAAAAATCTTAAGAACCTGATTCAAAAACAATAGAACAAAGAGAAACTAATAAACAAACCTTAACAAGGAACATGCAAGGCTATTGTTACATACTGAGATTTGAAGACATGATAAATGGGAAGAATTCTACTGGAGTAGGAAGAAAAGGTGAGAAGAGAAAAATAAGCTAAGGCATGCCTGATTGGTATCTTCTCCCAAGCACTAAAGGTTTTAGATCTCACAGACCCTGGAATCTCTGGAACAAGACAGAGATTGACTAAAGCAAAAGAAAGATAAGACTAATTTTGAACTGCCAAAGTCATATCAAAGGCTAAGCAGAAACTATTCATGAATAGAGACCTGCCCACCTCTGAACTTTTACAGACAGTGTTGCTCCAGGGCTGGAATCTCCCTTTAGGTGTTAAACTGAGAGATCCAAATTTAAATTTATGCCATTGTAACCTACTTATTCAATTTTTCAAAACATAAATATAATGAATGTAAGAGGATGAACTTACTATCCTTTAGTGGGACAAAACAGCTGACGTTATTGATCTTGAAGGATGAAAAACAGCATTTATATCCCAAACATTCAGTCTTGTTATAATCTTGCTGCTCATTGCAAGCCTTCACCACCTGATTCTGCTTTGGAATGCATGCTTTTAGAAACAAAATCCAAGAAAAATAATTCAGTATGGTTAATAAGCACTTTCCCTAATTAAATAATTACTGCAAGACAATAAAAGAAAAACATTCAAATTGGTACATTTACATGTTTTTTAATGTTATATTATTTATTTTTGAGAGAGAGACAGAGCATGAGCGGGGTAGGGGCAGGGATAGAGGGAGACACAGAATCCGAAGTGGGCTGCAGTCTCTGAGCTGTCAGCACAGAGCCTGACGCAGAGCTTGAACTCCTCCTGAGCAGCGAGATCATGACCTGAGCCAAAGTTGGACACCTAACTAACTGAGCCACCTGTCGCCCCTCAAACTGGTACATTCAAAGACTGAATGACATGTACAAATGGTGATGAATGTTGAAAAAAGAAGACTTAAGCTAAAAATTACCACAAAGTTACTTAACATCACATTTTCAATTGTAGATGAATGGCAGAAAAATATAAATTGTTAACAGGTCATTAATAAGGAAAAGGACTATAGATCATAAGCTTAGCAGTAGTAATACAAATATAATACGGAAGGAGTTAAATAACAAGAATATACCAAATGTCCTTAAAACTAACACCTTGTTAACATAATACCATGAATATCTTCTCACTCAATTTTATAGCTACAGAAAGTCACTGAATATGTCAATGAAAATGAATGTAAGCAAAATTCAGTTTACTGCTAGAGTGTAAGTAAGGTAAACAATACTATTGGTATTGACCCACTTTCTGTGAACACTTACCATATTGGCACTATGGTATAAGATTCTTCTGTCTGACCTTAAGTTATGACTCTATAATTTTGAATAGGCAATAACTTATGGTATGAACACCAAGGTTCATGCAACTGCAATAAATTCGTACATATCAGAATCTATAAGATTTGTAAGCTCAAATAGCTGATTCTTTTAAACATCCTGCTTGTATGAGAAACAACAACCAAAAGGGCAGATATCGGATTTTTATTCAAAAAGAAACTTCTACAATATGGCTTAAGGCCAGCACAGATTCAGTTCAATCTCCAATACTGTCAACAACAACAGACTTAAAAAAGTAATAACTGATGTTTTATGATCACTCTCAAGCACTATAACTAATCAGCAAAGAACAATAGGATATTTACAAGCATATTTTTATCTCTTGGTATATTTTATTATATTCGTTTTTTAAAGACTGGCAATTCCTGAAACTAAGGTAAAAATAATAATAGCTACCATTCACTAGGCACCTACTTGGGGCCAGGTACCTTGCTTTGCACACATTATTTCTAATCATTATAACAAACTCTCAAAATGATTTTTAAAACCCCCATTCTAGAAACAAAGAACTGAAGGATCAAAGTAACCTCTACAAGGCCACAAATTTAATGCATTACCAGTTGGCCTGGATATTCATTTCTCAAACATTTTAGACATATGAGACTTTGGTCTACTTTGTTGTTATATACACTAGGCAATTTATTCTCAATTCTACCCAGCCCACACTGACTTCCCTCCCCAGGCTGGAGTGCATCTGGAATATCATGTTCAGGGGCTGGTCAGAGATGGTACAGACTTACTAAGTGCAAAATTCTTTGCTATTGGCATCATTCAAAGGCCACTTTCCAGGAATGGTAATCATAAAAGAAGATTTTAAATCNCTGAAGCAGGCTCTAGGATCAGAGTTGTCAGCACAGAGCCACTGTGGGGCTCGAACCCATGAACTGTGAGATCATGACCTGAGCTGAAGTCAGGTGCTTAACCAACTGAGCCACCCAGGTGCCCCTGAGCTTCTGTTATTTTATTATACAGTTGCATCTGATGGACTTTATGCCAGATACTAAAATTAGCTTTCAGACTTAAATTACTGAGACAGTTTATTTTGAAGAATAAAAAGGGTAGAAAATTTTTACCAGGTATAAGTTTATAATTTTGTCCAAAGAGAGAAGGATTATGTGACCCCTCAAGCTTCCCTGTCAGTCTGTCAAGGTTATCACTTTAATGTGATGTGCAAGAGATAAATCGTTTATGAACAACAGCCTAATGACAAAATGGCAGACTTTTATTTAGTGCTTAAGTGGGAAGAGTGTTCCTTTTCAATTNTTCCCATTTTAAGAACTTATTCTTTTCAAAGAGACAGCATATACATTTTATAAATATTTAATCACTGTTTTTTTTAAAGATTTGAATCAACCTGGGTCAGATGTTTCTCTTAAAATGGAACAGTCTGATTTTGTTGGGCATCTCATACAACTGATTTTGACTCAACTTACTGCGCCAGGTTGAAGGAATATTTTGGAAATGCAGATATTCTTATTCAGACTATTTTTAAAGGTGGCTTCAGTGTTTGTATAATGTTGTTACTAGAGGTAATTATGGGACAGTTTATGTCTATTATCTTCATTAGCTTTAAAGCTTAAATCATCAGGGCACCTGGGTGGCTAAGTTGGTTAAGCATCTGACTTTGGCTCAGCTCTTGATCTCACAGTTTGTGAGTTTGAGCCTTGTGTCAGGCTCTGCACTGACTGCTCAGAACCTGGAGTCTACTTCGGATTCTGTCTCCTCTCTCTCTCTCTGTTCCTCCCCTGCTTGTGCTCTCTCTTCCTTAAAAATAAGTAAATAATAATAAATAAATATTTTTTATTTCCTTAAAAAATTTAATTCCTTAAAAATAAATAAACAATAATAAAATATTTTTTTAAATAAAGCTTAAATCATCATTTGTTGTTTTTGAC
>NW_027528855.1:399646-400929 GCF_008692635.1 Crocuta crocuta | reverse complement strand
TACTATCTCTCAAATTTCTTACTTTTTAAAAAGATTTTATTATTTTTATTTTTTTAAGTAAACTCTATGACCAATGTAGGGCTAAAACTTATGACCCCAAGGTCAACAGTCACATGCTCTGACTGAGCCAGCCAGGCACCCCTCAAATTTCTCTTTCTTCACTCAACTTGACCATGGTGGTTTTTTCAATTTATTTAAGGGGCTCACTTATTTTGCTGTTCTCATTAGTAGTAGGTGTTATAATGCCTGTTTTGTACTTGATGAAACCAGTATAGAGAAATATGAGGATATTTATGTAAGATCACAGAAGAATTCAGTGGTAGAATCTGAAATTAAACAAATGGATATAATTTTGTGCTTACATATGCACATCAAATTTTGTTAGAATAAATTCTACATGATTTTTACTTACTTATTTTTATTTTTTAAGTTTATTTATTTTTGAAAGAGAGAGACAAAGCAACAAAGCATGAGCAGGGGAAGGGCAGAGAGAGAAGGGAGACACAGAATGTGAAGCAAGCTCCAGGCTCTAAGCTGTCAGCACAGAGCCCGACGGGGGCTCAAACTCACAAACTGCGAGATCATGGCCTGAGCCGAAGTCGGCTGCTTAACCAACTGAGCCACCCAGGGGCCCCTGCGTGATTTTTAATAAAAGCTTCATCTTTGTAATTCACATATGTCAATTTATTTGAAACTTTTCCTTGAAAAGGTACCACATGCTGTAGAAAATGAAACATCTTTATTTGTGGTTAATAATTCTCAAGGGTCATCATATGTTTGATAAACACATTATATACAGAATCACAAGAAGATGATGTGACTTGAAACCTGAACTTATCATTAAAACAGATGGGAAAACATCTAGTATATTCCGTAACATGAAAGTCACATAATACCCTGATTAATGCTACAGAAGGCATTAATTTCACAATACTGGGTCAGTGACTACATTTCAGGCAATGCCATTAAGGTAAATTGTGAAAGGTTTAGGTGTTTATGAAGGAAAAGAATTTCTATAAAGAGTAACCCACATTTATGAAATGTCTTAAAAATACTGTCTCAGGTCATCCTCACAATTCTTTGTGGTAAATATTTTCATTAAAGCTGAGGACACTGAGATTCAGAGATATTACCTTGCCTAAGGCAAAAGGTTGAGTCAGGATTAAAACTCAGGTCTGTCTCACTCCAATGGCAATAGAACACACTGCCTCCTAAACATTTAACTACTCTTTTCAAAATGAGGATACTGGGGAGGAAAAAAAAAAAAAGAACTTACTTGTTGG
>NW_027528855.1:387902-399084 GCF_008692635.1 Crocuta crocuta | reverse complement strand
TGCTCCATACCTTTTTTTCACATGAAGACAGAGAATTTACATATCCTTAAGAAAAAGTGAAATTATTAATCCCAACATATAAAGCATTAATCACCTTCTATGACCCTTTAACAGTAACTATCCTTTACTTAAATCAACTATGGAAAGTCTAAGAGCTAAGATACTATATACTTAAATCTCGTAACAGCTTAGGTACTATTAATAATCAGAATGTGACTCTGCTGTGAAACTGAAATACTAAGTAAAATTTTTGAAACATTTAATTAAAAATTAATTAATTTTAACATTCTTAAGCTATGGACCAACACATCCCATTCCTGTGCTGTAAACTGAATTACAATAGGGAACTCGGCTCTGACAAACAGCACTGACATTCAGAGGCTCTATCAATTAACAACTTGGAAACAGTATGTATCTAAATCAAACCCCATCACAAAAACTCTTGGCATATATGTTGCCTTCTTTATTTACGGATAAAAAACCAAGGCCTTGGACAATGTAAAACTTTCCTTATCCTTCCTCCTCAATACTTCAAACAAACTGCATTTAGTTTTCTTTGCATGATTCCCTCCTATATAAGAGGAAAGTATATCTTTGTTCACATAGCATGGATTTGTCCATATCATTCAATATTTGTCAACACTATCTTTAATAATTTCACAATATTCCATTATATGGCTCTATTACAACTGAATTAACCATTTCCCCATAGAAAGACATTTGTTATTCACAAGATATTGATATTATAACACTGCATAGAACTCGTAGACAACAAAGAGGAGATTGGTGGTTGCCAGAGGCAGGCAGTGGGGGTAGGTAAAATGGGGTAAGGGAATTAAAGGTACAAACTTCAGTTACAAAATAAATAACTCCTGAGGATATAACGTACAGCATGATTACTACAAGTAATAATACTGTATTGCATATTTAAAGTTGCTAAGAAAGTAGATCTTAAAAGTTTTCATCACAAGAAAAAAACATTGTGACTATGTCTGATGAAAGATGTTAACTAGAAGTTACTGTTATTCTGCAATCCATAAAAAATATCTAATCATTATTTTGTGTACCTAAAACTAATATAATGTTATATGTCAATTTTACCTCAAGAAAAAAAAAGAAAGAACACTGCAATGATTGTCATTGGAGCTATATATTTGCAAACAGCTATGAAAAATTCCTTAGGATAAATTGTTAAGGAATGGCTCTTGATCTTGGCCACACTACCTTCCAGCAAACCTGCCCCCAAGGTACACTTCTACCAGTAGTGCAGGCAAGTACCAGTATTCTTGCACCCTAGACTTTTTGTTGTTGTTTGCCAGTTTGATGGCCAAAATAATGGTATTTCTTTTGTTTTAATTTGCACCTTTAAGTCATCAGTGAGCTTACATCTTCCATACATTGGTTATGTATGGTAGAAAAATTTACCTTCAGTCTGCCACATATGTTACAAATATTTTTCAAGATAATTAGCTACATTTACATTTTTTATGATGTTATGGGAAGTTCAAAAGTTTTAAATGTTGTACGTAATCAAACGCATCAATCTTTTCCTTTACTATTTCTGCCTTTCAGGTCATGTTTAGAAAGACATTCTAAATCCTAATATTTCCAAGGTGCCTGGGGTGGCTCAGTCAGTTAAGCATCTGACTTTTGATTTTGGCTCAGGTCATGATCTCACATTCGTACGACTGAGCAAGTGCCGTGTCAGATGTGACAGCACAGAGCCTGCTTGGGAGTCTTTCACTCTCTCTCTGCCCCTTTTCTGCTCTTGCATGCACATGCACGTCTCTCTCTTCTTTGTCTCTTTCTCTCAAAATAAAGAAATNTAATGTTTTATTTATTTCTGAGAGAGAGAGAGAGAGACAGAGACAGAGACAGAGACAGTGTGAGCAGGGGAGAGTCAGAGAGAGAGGGAAACACAGAATCTGAAGCAGGCTCCAGGCTCTGAGCTGTCAGCACAGAGTCTGACATGGGGCTCGAACCCACGAACCGTGAGATCATGACCTGAGCCGAAGTCGGACGCTTAACCGACTGAGCCACCCAGGTGCTCCTACATTAAATCCATTTTTCCTACTTATGATTATGTTATCACCATCACACTCTAAGTCATTAAACAGTTATAAATCTGATTTTTGACTTTCTACTCTGTTCCACAAATCTATCTGATCATGCACCAATACCACTGTTACAATTTATCTTACATTGTCATATAACTGACCTGGCAATCCTTTCATTAGTCTTCATTATCAAAATTTCATTCTTAACTCTGAAGACTTTTTTTTAGATGAAGTTCTCATTTTGTCAAGTCAAAAAAAATCTAATATTTTTACTGTAATTATATCACTTATTTAACAATCATTTAAAAACATTTATTGTGTGTCTCATGTGCTAGGCATGAATTCAGTTATAGGTCAACTTATTTGGAGAGAAGTGGTAACTGTACAAAATTTTCTCACCCAATCATAGGTTTGTCTTCTCTACTCATCCACCTCTCCTCTCGAGTAAGGTTTATAGTTATATTTATATAGGTCCCATATCTTTTTTACTATGTTTATTCCCTTATATCATATATATTTTGCTATGTGAATATGATCTATTTCATCACATGTTCTAGGTGGTTTACTGCTGGTATGTAAGAAAGCTACTGATTTTGGTTCATGTATATTCTAACTTACTACCTTATTTGACTCTCATTAGCTCTCCACTATTCTTCAGTTTCATTCCAGATCTATATAATCATATATCACTAAATATAGATGGTTTTGCCTCCTTCATTTCCAATACTAACAGCTCACTCTTTTTCTTCTCTCACTGCATTGCCTAGAACTTCTGAAACTATGGTTGAAAAAAAAGCCATGATAATGGGCATACTATAGTTGATCCTGACTTTAATAGGAATGCACTAGTGTTTTACCATTAAGTGTAATTTTGGCTGTGGGCTTAGGATAAATATTTTTTATTAAATTAAGGATGCATTCCTCTAGTCCTAGACAAAACAAATTTTCTCTTGTTATTTTGTTTCATTTTTAATCAAGAATGGAAGTGGGAAAAAATTTTTAACTTTTAAAAAAATTTAAAAAAAAAGGAGGGGAGGATGCCTGGGTGGTTCAGTGAGTCAAGCGTCTGACTTCAGCTCAGGTCATGATCTCATGGTCCATGAGTTCGAAACCCACGTCAGGGTCTATGCTGACAGCTCAGAGCCTGGAGCCTGCTGTTGTTTCTGTGTCTCCCTTTCTCTCTGCCCCTCTCCCACTCATGCGGTCTCTGTCTCACAAAAATAAATATTAAAAAAAATTTAAGAATGGAAGTGAGATTTTATCAAATGCTTTTAATACTGCCACAGTCATATTCCCCTCTGACTATTAATTGTTGAATATTAATATATTTCCCAACATTAAAATATTCTTGCATTCCTGAAATAAAGCCCACAAGTGCTAACGGTTTATGTAGGATTTGTGGTTCAACATTCCTAAGTGTGTTTGCCTTTTCTTTTGTGCTATCTCTGTAGGATTTGGTATGGGGTTTATATTTGCTTCATAAAATAATATGGGAAGCTTCCCATCTTTTTTTCTACACTGAAACTATTTAAACAGCATAGAAAATATTTGATCCACTAAAAGTTTCTGAAAACTCATCTATAAATAGTCTGACTCTGTATTTTGTGGAGGGAAGAATGCCTTAATAACTTTTCAGTTCTTCATGAGCCAATTTAGATTTTTATTTTCCTAGGAAATCATCCACTTATCCAAAATAATTATTAGGATGGAATTAAAGGAAGATTCACTTATAATTTTTAAATCTCCTTTATATCAATGATAATATTCTCTTTCTCATTTTAATGAGAGCAATTTCCATACACATACACTTGAGTATGTAGTTCCAGCCTATAGGGTACTTTCTTATGATACGAACCTTATTATATGAATATGAACTTTATTATAGATGTTAAATCAAGCTACAGTGTATTATTCAAATGCTCAATATCCTTATTTTTTTTCTAGGACTAAAAGATATGTATTACAATCTCCCACCACAATTGTGGTTTTGTCCATTTCTACTTGTATTTCTAAAACCATCTGTTTTATGTATTTTAACACTATGCATAAATATTCATTCATGACAGTTTTATCTTCACTGTATATTACATATCTTAACAATATTTAAAATAACCCATTTTGTTCTGTTTGTTTTTCCTAACTCCTACTCATTCAATAGTTATGTATGTATTTAATGCCTACTACATTCTAGATTTGGAGGATACATTAGTGAACAAATCAGATAAGAACCCTGTCCTCATGGGGCTTACAGTACTGTGGAGAAAAAGAAAAAAATAAGTAAACTAATAAATTAAATAATTACAAATTGCAGTGAGTGCTACGAAGAAAGTGGATATCAATACAGTATAAGGTAGGGGACCTATTTTAACTAGAGGATGGCCTAGGTGAGGTAATATTTAAGCTTAAAAAAAGGATTAGAAGAAGCTGGACACACAAAGGTCTTGGAAGAGTGCTTCCAGCACAGGGTACAAAAAATAAGATTAATATTGCCAGGCACACTTCAACAGAGTGGAGGGCTCATTGCCCCACACCATATAGGAAAGGAACTACAATTGGAAGTGGCTCTAACAGGACCAGAAACTGCCATTTGTTCACTCCCTTTCCCCAGCTGACTGTCCCTGCATCATCTGAAGGAAGTGTTGGCTGGCAGTAGTAGCACACTGTGACCTGAGTCTCCATCTAGGTTATCCTCTACAGGTGATGTGCTTTCTGGAGTCCCTCCAGGACAGAGATTGATCTTCAACTCAAAGTACCCTAGCCTCCAGCCCCTGCCAGACAAGCTTGGCCTTAGCCTAAGGTGAAACAAAGGCTGCTGCAACTTTTCTCAGTAGTGTTTGGCCTGGCCTCCTCTCTTTCAGAAACCTCTCCAAATTTCTAGCATATTGATGGGAGATGGCATCCTTCTTGGTTCTCTTGGTTTAACCATTATAGATCTCTTAGTCATTCCAATGGGCATTTGCAATAGAGGAAGCAATTAAACATTTACTCAGAGAGGCACCATTAGTGGCAGCCTTAGCCAAAAATATGCAGCATGTTTAACCTGCCCTCTACCACTGGTTTCTTCCCTACTCTGAAAGACAATTATTTACAAGTTACCTTGAGCACTATGTCCCGTACCAAAAGCATTACATGAGTTGATTTTAGGAGAAACACAGTTGAATATTTATGGATGTATTTATTTTTTTACTATTTATGTATTTATTTTAAAAGTGTAAAAAGAAATATGTATGTTTGTCTCTCTCTCTCTCCCTCTCTCCTAGCATATCCAAACAAGGTTGACATAACTTACCATATGGCAAACCTTTATAAAATCCCCCTTAACATCTCTGTTCTTTCATCCCCGGGAGCAACTCAACTGTCCTTTCCTCTCTCCAAAATCTCCCATCAGCCCTCAACCAAGTCTTCTCAGATCTTCCTCTCTACCCTATTGGGCTCCAGACTCTTTCCCTTCCCAAACTGCTTTTCATATGCAGAATAATTCCATCCTCTCTGCCTCTAATTTGCATCTGTACATTCATTAACACGCTCAGCAAACAAAAGATTAGAAACCAACTTCCTTAAATGGAAGAGAGAAATGGTAAAGAACCAATTATGTTTCCCAGTCACAAAGAATTTTATTTTTAATTTTCCTGTTAAAAAATTAAAGACTCAAAAGCTAACTACATTTCAGAAAACAAACTCAAAGCTGCAGGCTCTATGGCTATGAGACCTGTGCAATCTACAGTCTGGTTCTTAGAAGGACCCCACTCTTGGTTCAATGTTCTTGAAACGTGTAATACATTTTGAACAAGTCAGTCTCCACCTCTTCACTTTGCAGATTATGTTGCCAGCTCTGCTCTGCAGGGGGGTCTCTCAGATGAGGAACTGGATTAAGGAGTGAGGAGACAGAATGGGAGCAGTGGCTAATGGCATACTGAGGGCTAATGGTATCATGCTGGAGAAGATTCTGCTGGGACTTTTGCAAGTGGAGGGTCTGTCTACCTCTGCTGCAGTCTTTCTGGGTTTTGGCCTCAAGTAGACCTGAATTTGCATTGTGGCGCTGCTACATACTAGTTGGTGCGCTTCAAGTCAGTAAACTTCTCTTTGCCTCAGTTTATTCATCTGCATAATAGGGATAATATTTATTTTGAAGGATTGTAAGGATTAAATAAAGTCATAAATAAAGTGCTTAGTACAATGTAAAACAAGTAAATATTTTGTTATATGCCTGTTTTTTTTTTGTTTATAATTTTAAATTTAATAACATTACCTTGTTTTCAGGATATTTATTTTTATAAATAATTATCTTAATAGCAAATATGACCAGTTTTCAATTTATAATTGTGCTACAGTTAGTTTCCTTTAAAATAAATACATTTATGTAGAAAAGTGAGGCAGTTTTAAAAAATATGAAAAGCTGGTAACATTAAGATAACCAAGAGCTGAGCAGATGTTACACAAATGACTGAGGCAGGAGAAACATTCATCTAGTGCAATCTCAATTTTTAGATAGGATAACTGAAACCTAAAGAGGAAAAGTGATTCACCAAACGTCACACAGCAAGTCAATGTCAGAATCAAGACCACTTGGGTCTCCTAACTCTTAATTCAGAGTGCCTCCAACCACACCACATGCACAATGATTAAGGCAAGAGCAATCTTGGTGCTTAATGAAGTATATGGCCAGAAGCCAGACCCTCTCTCAATGTGCACTGCCTCATTCACTCCCCAAGCATAGCAGATAAATGAAGTATTCTAATACAATACAGAAACCAGTCACATGGTTTTGTCCATGGAGCTAAAGCATTCTGCAAACACCACCTATTAGTCAATCTTTGTTTGTTTGTTTGTTTGTTTTTTAATCTCCATGAAAAAGATGTGCAATAAGGATTGATCCAATAGGTTACAGAGAATTGGTGGGGGAGGAAGGAATCAAAGTTCCAGTCCCCAATCTGCTAGTCTCCTCATCCTGTATGCCACTAGCCTATATGCCTTCTACATGAATATAACCTGAAAAGCAAACTGGCTTGGGAGCCCAAATGACAATACAACACTGGAGGTATCCCAGACTTGAGCTACCTCAAGTCCCTCAGCTTCAAGTTCCATTTGTGGCATTAAATCTAAGAGAACTCAGAAGGGTCTGTCTAGGAAGGAGAAGGGGAATTTTAGCTCTAGGATCATATGCTCTGCTTTCACCATAAAACTTCAGCCCATGGCCAAATTATTTTACCCTTCCGTGTTTATTAGTTTGCTAGGGTTGTTGGAACAAAGCACCATAAGCTAAGTGGCTTAAACAACAGAAACTTATTATCTCACAGTTCTGGAGGCAAAAGTCCAAAATTAAGATGTCAACAGGATTGGTTACTTCTGAGGGCTGGAATAAAAAGCCTCTCTCATTGGCTTGTAGATGGCTATCTTCTCCCTGCATCTATTCATTTGGTCTTTCCTCTATGAATGTCTAACTCTGCGTCCAGATTTCCCCTTTTCAAAAGGATAACAGTCATATTGGATTAGTGCTCACTTCATTTTAACTTGATTAACTCTATAAAGACCTCTTCTCTAAAAAGGTCACATTTTGAGGTGCTTGGGGATAAAATTCCATCTTTTTTTGTGAAAGGGACACCATTCCACCCATAACACAGTGCATTTAGTTACATTAATTAAGTTAAATCATTTAAAATGCAAAATGATACTTAATCCATCTAGTCATATATCACCTCCTGAGAATCTGGGAAATCTGACAATATAAAGAATGAATCATGGATTATTTTAGGAGAAAACATGTTAAACCTATATTGGAAAAAGTCCCCATGGAAATAAAGAAATCACACTGAATAACAGTATTCTTTTTTTGTAAGAGTTCTACTCAAAATAGAAATAGAAAATGAAGAACTCATGGACTAAGAAAAAATGATGTACAATTTATAGTTTTGTTTTTTAACTTTCTTTTTCAGAGAATGAAAAAGCTCTCAGTTTGTAAGGCTCTCAAATGTATTTGTAACTAACATTTACAAATACAGTAAAAGTAATTCAGAAATACTTTGGTATTTTAGATGAATAGTAGGGAAAATGAATAATTTGAAGTAATATGATTTGCAATCATTTAAAAAGTATCTTAAGATATCTGTCAAAGAGCGGAAATCATATTTTCCTAACTTATGTATAATAGCTGATTTAAAAAATGTACAGTATATACATTATTTAACTTTGAATTTCATCCTTCACCAAAAGTTATAAACCCACAACTTATGACATAGTATACAGAAGCCTTTGTTCCATTCAGTTACAATGCTTCTGCCCGATTTTTGGCTCCTTTGACTGTGGGAGAACCTTGATTGGGGGGATAGAAGGCCCTGGAGCAGGCAGGGAGAGAGAAGCCGTTGAGATTAGAGGTGGGAATGGTAGAAGAGCTTTGGGTTTGAGGCTGGAGCTTGAGGGAGGGAGAAAGACTGTGGAAAAGCCAAGGCCTTTGTACAGATGAGACAGAACAGCACGGTGAGGGAGCTGGGAGGGAGGGCAGGCCACAAGAGGAAAGGCAGAGAAGGCCCTTTTGAGAAGGCTCAGTTGGAGCTAAGGAGAGAAGGCTGTGGGGAAAGGAAAAGTATTTGAGTGGGGGCAAGAAATATTTGGAGAGGGAGGTGAGAAAGACTTTCAGCGAGGAAAGTGAGGCAGCAAGACCACTAAGTAGAATGAAGGAAAAGAAGAGTTTGGGGAAGAAGGAGACAGTACCTTTGAGTGGTAAAGAAAGAAACTTCTGAGTGGGGAGGTGGAGGGAGAGGCTTTGGAGGGCTAAAAGAGGCATCTAAAAAGACAGTGAGTAAAAAGGCCTGGAGGAGGGTAAACGAGGAGGTAAAAGAAGGATTTTGACTAAGGGAAGGAAGGGCTTTGTGACGGTTCAGTTAGAGAGAGGACAATATGAGGTAAGTGAATTAGGTATTTTCAAAGGGAGGTGAGAGAGAGAAGACCCTGAGTGAGGGGAGTAAAGGGCTTTGTGAGATAAAGAAGACAGGCTTTTGAATGAGGGAAGAGGAGGCCTGTAAGGTGTGCAAATAAAAGTCTTTGTGGGGAGGTGAAGAATTGAAAGGACCTTGATTGAAAGTTGAGAAGAACTTTTGAACTGTGATAAGGGAGGGAACACATTGGTGGAGTGAGGTGATGGAGAGAAAGCCTTTATGAGTGTAAGTAAAGAAGAGAACTTCTTTAAGGAAAAAGTAGAAAAAGGGAAGTGCATTGTGAGAGTAAAGGAGGTAGGGGAGGCAACCATAAAAGAATGGAAGGCCTTGGGATGCAGCAGGGAGCAAGGAAAGGTCTCTGTGAAAGTAAATGATGGAGAAAGGAATCCGAGGGGTGAGGTAAAGGGGGGGTTAGTAAGATAGATTAGAGATGGAAGAGCTTTAAGGGAGGGGAAAATGGAGGCTAGTACTTTGATTTTTGCATGTTGATCTTGTACCCTGCAACTTTGCTGAATCTGCAAGATCAACATGAAAAAATCAATTGTGCTTCTATATACCAGCAATGAACAATCCAAAAAGGAAATTAAGAAAACAATTCCATTTATGATAGCATTCAAAAGAACAAAATATCTAGGAATAAAATGTACCCAACAAGGTTAAAGACTTATACCCCGAAAGCTACAAAACATTGCGGATAAATAAGTGAAAAGATATCTCATATTTATGGATTGAAAGACCTAATACTGTTAAAATGGCGAGACTGTCCAAAGTGATCTACAGATTCGTGGCAATCCCTATCAAAACTTCAGTGGCCTTTTTGCATGAACGGAAAAGCTGATCCTTAAAGTCACATGTAATTACAAGGGACCCTGAATGCTCAAAACGTTATGAGTAAAAAACAAAATTGGAGAACTCACATGTCCCAATTTTTCAACTTGCTACAATGCTATAGTAATCAAAAGAGGAGGATACTGGCATAGGGATAGATACACAGACCAGTAGAATAAAACTTAGAGTCCAGAAATAAGCTCATAAAAATACGTTCAACGGATATTCCACAAGGGTGGCAAGACCATTCAATGGGGAATGAATAGTCTTTTCGACAAATGGTGCTGAGACAGCTGGATATCCACATGTAGAAAGAATGACGTTGGGCCGCTAACACATACCACATACAAAAAACTTAATCCAAAATGGATCAGCAACCTAAATAGCAGGGCTAAAATCACAAAACTCTTTAAAGAAATCACAGAATATTTATGACTTTGAATTTGGCAATGGATTCTTAGATATGACACCAAAAGCACAAATAACAAAATAATTAAAAAAACAAACAAATAAATTGGACTTCCTCAAAACTAAAAACTTATGTCNAGTAGTTTAAAAAAAAAAAAGAATTCTTACAACTCAACAACAAGACCACAAACAATCTAGTTAAAAACAGCCACAGAACTTGAGCAGGCCACTTGGAAACAGTATGTATCCCGACTAAATCGGACCCCATCACAGAAATTCTTGGCATATACGTTGCCTTCTCTATTTAGTGATAAAAATCAAGGCCTTGGACAATGTAAAACTTTCCTTATCCTTCTTCCTCAATACTTAAAATAAACTACATTTAGTTTTCTCCGCATGATTCTCTCCTATATAAGAGGAAAGTATAGCTACCTTTGAACAGACATTTCTCTATAGAAAACATACAAATGTCTAAAAGCACATGAAAAGGTGCTCAATATCATTAGTCTTTACAGAAATACTAATGAAATCCATAATAAGGTATCACTTATACACACTAGGACGGTGATAATCAAAGACGGGAAGGGAGGGTAATAAATGCTGATGAACTTGGGATCCTCACACACTTAGTGCGAACATAAACCGGTTCAATCACTTTGTAAAACAGTTTGGGACTCCCTCAAAAAATTCAGCACGGAATTCCCATATGCCCCAGCAATTTTACTCCTAGGTGTAGGCCCAAGAGAGCTGAAATCACGAAAACTCAAATGGGAATATTCACAACACTGTTATTCNCACAAAACAAAATATTCCCCAGCCACTGGAACGAAATGAAGTACCGACATCTGCTCCCCCGGGAGCAAATCTCGAAAACGCGACGCGAAGTGAAAGAAGCCGCGAACAGAAGGACACGGGTTCTACGTTCCGTCTATACGAACCATGCCACAGAAGGTGCAG
>NW_027528855.1:383796-387791 GCF_008692635.1 Crocuta crocuta | reverse complement strand
CCCGGGGACGCTGCCTCCCGGGTGCGACCCGACGGCCGGGTTTTCCGCGCTGCACGCGGGAGCAGAGCTCATCATCCTGACACGGGGCCCCCGCAGGGCCGGGGTCTTTGACTTGGTCCTCCTCCTCGACGACTTCGCCTCAGAAGGCATGGCTCCGGACTGCAGCNCTCCGTCCTCCGGCCCCGCCCCTTTTTAAAGCCTATCGGGCGGAGGGCGGGGCTTGGGGCCCCACCCCCACGCAAGGCCTGGCCCTCTAGTGCTTATGGAACGTAGTGGAAGGAACGAACGAATGGGGCTGAGNCCAGCTTTGGCGGCGAATTCTCCCCCAGATTCAGTCCCTGTGGCGCACGCACGCTGTAGGCTCTGCGGTGACTCCAGTTAGTCCCCGCGGGACTGAAGACATAGCCACTAGCCAAATGTGGCCATTTAAATGTAAATTCTAAGTCATGAACACTAAATGGAATAGGGGCACCTGGATAGCTCCGGTCCTGATCTCACGCTTGGTGATATCAAGCCCTGCCCTGGGCTCTGCATTGACAGTGCGGAGCCTGCTTGNCCTTTTAAAAATATTTTTTACTTTAACTTTTTAATGTTTATTTTTGAGAGAGAGAGAGAGAGGAAGGGCCAGAGAGAGGATTCAAAACAGGCTCCATGCTGTCGGCCCATGGCCAGACGTGGGGCTCGAACCCAGGAACCATGAGATCATGACATGAGCCAGAGTCCAGCACTTAAACAACCGAGCCACCCAAGCGCCCTCCAAAAATAAAACTTCTTTTAAAAGAAATGGAATTAGGAAACCAGTTCCTCAGTCACACGCATGTGAAGTGCTCACTAGCCATACATAGCTCCTTGTGACCATATTGGACAGGGCCAAATTGGAGCATTTCCTTCAGGGCAGAAGGGTGAATTGGCAGAGCGGGGTGTGCACAGTAACTATGGTGAATATGGTAGATACTCAGTAGGCTGTTACACTGTAGTAGGAGCGTTTAAGTGGAACAAAATGATATTTGCCTTCAGAGATTTTAAGGTTTAGTTACAAATAAATGAGACAGACAAAATGAGAACAAAGAACGTGTGAGGAACAGTAAAGAGTGCTTCGGAGCACTTAGATTTTATTCCCATCATTTGTCACCAATGAATTGGGTGGCCCTGAGTGCCTTCCTGCTGGGCCTCAGTGCTGCAGTGTGCATATAGAGTTAGCACGGTCTCTAAGCCCCTCTCTGATTCTAAGATCTCACCCTCAGGCAAAATCCCAGTAGCTTGCAGGGTTTGGGGCCACCTGCAAAAGGATCATGCAGTTGATGCTGGTACCCGTTAGCTCACCTCACTGGAGTTTTCGAGGGATGTGAAAACTGCCCCCTCTCAACCGCATTTCCACCCTTATTCTTACAATATTTTACTTTGGCTTTCCAAATGGTTTTCTACAGATTTTATTCTATTTTTCTTATGGTTCTCTCCGATGTTAATAGGCATTCCGTAGGGGGAAAGAGGGAGGAAGGTTCTATGCAAATAATTCTTGAAACTTGGCCCATTCCACCCCACCCCCCACATCCAGGAGCAATTTATAATGCTCTTTAGTTGATTAAAGGATCTCACAGTAAAGGAACCTGCTTTTCCTTCCTTGTATTTTTTATAATTTTTTTTTTTGCCTCAGCTTTTCCCAAACTAATTTAACCAGAGGACACCTGTCCTACACAACACTATTAGCAGCTTTCTTAAACTACTGCTTGTGACTCTAAGAAACTGTGAAGTATTTGAGATTTTACCCTACTTGTGCAAAACGAGGTAGCCTGCTGCAGTTTCACAGATGCTGGCAGAAGGTGCAAGACAACTGGGTCTGAGAGAAAAGGTGGAAGCTTCCCTGACACATGCAGAAACTTGAGAGACCCAGGGACAGTTGCTTCCCCACAGCAACCTTGCTCATGTCACAGCACATGTGGAAAACGATCGTGTGACCAGGTACCACGCAGCCACCCTGAGGGGTCAGGGGATTAAGTTAGAGTATTCGGGTTGGGCACTCAGCTCTTGACCACTTCACAGACTATGCCTTAGTTTCCCTGTCTGCAAATCATGGGCTTCTGGCAGCCTGATTTTGAAGATTCCTTCCAGCTCTGGCTTACTATGACTAGTCCTTGACAGTAGCACTTGAGGTTGCTGTAAACAAGACATGGCAGTTCTACAACAGTGCAGTGCGCCTAAGCGTGCCACATTATACCATTAGAAACCCAAATTACCAGGGTGCCTGGGCGGCCCAGTCCATTAAGCGTCTAACATCAGCTCATGTCATGATCTCACAGTTAGTGAGTTTGAACCCCACTTGGAGCTCTCTGCTGTCAGCACAGAGCCTGCTTCAGATCCTCTGTCTCCCCCTCTCTCTGCCCCTCCCCCCTTCAAAAATAAATAAACATTAAACAAAAAAGGAACCCAAATTACTAACAGGAGCTCAGAGGGACAAAATCCTTAAGATTATGCCTGAGCAATCCCTGGATTACATAACACTAATTCAAGATTGGGGACACAAAAAGCCATGTGAAGTGTCCATTTTGAAGATTATCAGATGGGCGACTTAAAATTCTGCACTGGCTTTCCTTTTTCATTCTATAATCTCAAGGGAGCTAAATATGATACTAGTCAACCCAGACCTAATTAGGGAGGAAAATCTGTTGCATGGGCATGAATACAAGAACTGCTTCACGGGATGGTACATACCACTGCTCAGAATGTGACTACTGTTCTTGTGGAAAATTGAGAATTGACCCTATTTTGTAAATATCACTTTAGACAGACACGAAAAGATGCTCAACCTTGGGTAATCAAGGGAATGCAAACGAATCAACAATGAGATACCATTTTATGCTCATCAGATTGGCGCAAATTAATAAATATTCATAAGAAGATGCAGAAATAGAAATTCAGTCATTGCTGGTGGAGATGTAAGTGGTACGACCACATTGGAGTGCATTTTGACAACACTTTGTACAGCTAAATATCCACATAGTCTGTGATGTAGAAATTCCACTTTTAGGCATGTATCCTGTCATCCATGTGTGAAAGGAGACATGTACAAAGACGTTCATTGTTATAGCGAAAGCAAAGTAAATGATGTCTCAGTAGGGAAATGGAAACACAGTGTAGTTCATTCCTATGATGTAGTATACAGTATATACTACGTATATAGTATACTCATATAATGGTGACCAGGATCAATCACCTTAGCCAACATAGTAATTCTCCTTTCTGCTGCTCTGCCTAGTGGCATGAAGTGGCAGTCCCAGCTTCTAGTTCAGTGGAACCACTGTTGTGTTCCCTGGAAGAAACAGCCCTCTCTTAGATAATAAGTTTCTAAAATAGCTGAAACCAGAATTGTGGGAATGAGAAGCGAAGTGCAAAATTTTTGCAAGTGTGTCGTTAGGTATTTTTCACCACCACCCTTTAGTTCTTAGTCCTCGGGGTCTGGTTATGGGAGAAACCACGCTGTATGTTGATTATTGGCCCTAGTTCAGAGTGCACAACACATCCTTCAAGAAGGTAAGTACCTTACAGGGCACTTTCTCCTAGCTGGTGTCATACAGAGTTTTCAAGAAATGACTTCGTTGTTCCATTAGGCCAAACTCCTTTTGTTTTTCTGCTTTATTACGGTATAATTGATAAAAGTTAAGATATTTAAAATGTACACATGGTGATTTGATATACATGTACACTGTGAGGATTCCCTTTATCTAGTTAAGACAACTATTACCTTACTTATTTTCCTTTCCGTTCCTTTTCTTTTTTCTTTTCTTTTCTTGTGAGAACATTTAAGTTCCATTCTCTTAGCAATTTTCAATTATATAATACAGTGTTATCAACTATAGTCACCATGTTTTACATTAGATCCTCAGACTTTATTCATCGTATAGCTGAAAGGTTCAACCCTTTTACCAAACTCTCCCTAATTCCTCCACCTCCTAGCTGCTGCCAATCACTTTTCTCTCTCTGTTTCTGTT
This sequence comes from Crocuta crocuta, assembly GCF_008692635.1. Taxonomy (NCBI): domain Eukaryota; kingdom Metazoa; phylum Chordata; class Mammalia; order Carnivora; family Hyaenidae; genus Crocuta; species Crocuta crocuta. The sequence goes on along the minus strand of NW_027528855.1, from coordinate 383,805 downwards.
TCTATGAGT